>NC_058130.1:82823736-82851043 GCF_016433145.1 Gracilinanus agilis | reverse complement strand
CCTTCCTTCCTTCCTTCCTTCCTTCCTTCCTTCCTTCCTTCCTTCCTTCCTTCCTTCCTTCCTTCCTTCCTTCCTTCCTTTCTTCCTTCCCTCTTTGCCTCCTTATCATAGTTGTCAGGTACCTAAAGGAGGGCTGTGGGTGCCTACTCCATTTAAATGCTTAAGCACCCCTCAATGTTTACTTCAAGGACTTTCTAGTACCAAATATAATATCCTTTATTGAGCATCAAATGCCCTTCACATCCTGGCTGCTTCCTAACTTTCCAGACCTATTATATTTTATTCCTTACACCACAGTCTGCATCTGAGTGGACTGAAGGCAATCTGCCTCAACTAATTTTCATCAGCTGTCTCCTGTAACTGGAATGTTCTCTCTCCTTACCTCTAACTCCTAACTTCCCTGATTTCCTTCAAAATTCAGCTTGAACAAAGGCTAGTTCTAAGTTCATTTATTTTAGTGGAATTTCAATCAACCTTCTGCAATATGCCTTACCTACATACCCCTCAATTTAACTCGAAGAATACCTTCTATCTCAAGAAAGTTTAGGATGTTCATTTAATGGTACATATTTTAAGTACAAAAAACCTATGCTGTTTCTGCCCTTGAAAGTAGAGTTATGAGACATTTAAATGATGAAAATGACATTAATAGTGGGTTAGAGAGGGGATGGGGGAGTTGGGATCCTATCCCTACTTTAGGGAACCCGTACATATTTTTTTCTGCTTCTGAGGTGATCAAAAGGGCACAAGGAAATGTATAGGACAGGGTCAACTGCATGTTTGTTAGAAATAAGATATCAACCAAGTTTCAGTCTTTAAAATATATAAATGGATATATGTAGTAGATAACCACTTTTATCTTGACTACTTATTTCTTCCTATGAGAGAGAGAAGAAATTAAGGAAGGAAGGAATTACTTTAGCTTCCACCCACTTAAAAACTAACTAAAGAAATAAACAAATAAATGAATAAATAAATGAAAGAATAAATAAATAAAACTGATGCTTAATAAATTCTGGTTGAAAACCATAAAAGGAAATAGGAAACTCTCCAGGAATATCCCTAAGGATTGGCTTTAACTATCACAACTATGGTGAGCTATTACATTTATGTGGATTTCCACAATTTCTGTGGTCATCAAATCAATATTGAGCTGGTACATGCTGTAAAATGGATCTCCAATTTGCCCAATTAAGAACAACCATAAAAGAAAGATACACAAAAATGCACTTAGTAATGAAAATCACATTAGAAACCCTAGATTTCCCTTAGTCAGCCAATGTAAATAAAATTCAAAAAGGATTTTTAAAAAAAAGCATCTTTAAGAACCTATATGTCTGGCACAATAAAAAATGCTTTACAAATATTATCTGATTTAATTCTCACAACAACCCTAGGAAGTGTGTACTATTATTATCCCCATTTTACAATTTATGAAACTGAAGCTGACAGAGGTTAAGTAACTAGCCCACAATTCCAATTTAGTAAGTCTCCCCCACCCAGTCTATATTTGAATTCCTGTTTTGTGATTGCAGGCCCAGAGCTCTGTCTATTAAACTATCTGGCTTCTTAAATTTTGAAATGTAAGGAAATGAATGAAACATAAAAAACTATTAAATATAAATAAAATCTTTACCACAGCCACCCAACAGGTAAAAAAAAGTCAGAAATGAGAGAGAATCCACAAAGTAAAAGATAAAGAATATTTGTATTAGTCATTTTAATTTTCTCCAAATTTTATAAACTACAAAGCACTATGAGTAACTACTATATAGAAAAAGAGATAGCTAAGTGAAACAATTTTTAAGGATGAAATCCAATTAAATTTTATTTTGAAAATAACTTATCATTTAGTAATAACAAGCATTTTTTATCTCACTCAAATATCCTTCATGACTTTTAGTAATACAATACAATAAGTGGGTTAAAAAATCTACTGATACTTTATTTGGAAGAATTTTTTTAACTTTTTAACTTTTTAGAAGATTTGGTTTCCAAGTTGTTTCTTTTTTAAAGTTTGCAGATTTAAGGGATTTTTTTTTGTTTCTTTTTATAGCTACTTTCTGTGTTCATTATGTGCAGAGCCTCTAGAAATAAAATCCTAAAAGTGAAACAGTACCCTACCTTCAAGGAACATATTTTCTAGGTAGAATACAGATAAGGAAGTGAAAGATAAAGAAGGGAGTTTTTATCTGTGGAGTCACAGTGTTGGTGAACTCATCTTTCGGGCAGCTAATTTTCATTCCTTTCCCAGCAATGGTAATTGTATTGATTTGATTACTATGCTCAAAGCAGGGTGTGGAAAATGAAGGAAGGGAAGTACATGGAGACATTAGTGATGGCAAGATGCCGGAATTATGTTTGGATGGCATATGAAGCATGTCTAGGTAGAGGTTCTAGGTGAATTCTCACTCAGTTGCCACTTTAGATAGTTCAGCTCAAGATAGGTATTCTAAAACTGGTCCTTAATTCTAGTTTTTTTAGAATTATCTGTTGAACCTTGGCTAGTTTGATACTGATGAAGGCAAAATTCCATGTGTAATAGAGAGTTTCTTTCTTTTTCATGTTTAGCTTTTCCAAGATATGTTTCTTTCTTTAAACAAGGATGAGGGTGGGAGGGGGGAGTGAATTTGGATAGGAAAGACACACCCTGTTATTCTACTGGAAAAGTAACTCAAAGATCATAATGTTTCTACTCTTATGGGTAACTTTAATATTACTGAGTTTAGAGAAAGGGGAAAATGAGAACTGATTGGACAGGGAATATCAGACTGAAACCTAACAAGGTGGGGAAACACAAATCACACCAAAATACAAGGAATGGGAAATCATGGGTTGGCAGTTGATACCAACTGCCACCACAGATCCACCTAGCCTGGGAGTCTATGAAACCAACAAGTAACATTGAGTAACATTGCGACAAAAGATTTATAAACACAGGTTTAATAAAGACTATAGGAGTTAGGAATAATGGGGAAAGGTCACACTTAACCCAAAACACTATGGGTCAATTCAGGGTTAAAAGTTAAAGATCGGGGTAATCTTTATACTACATTAAACAACCAGGCAAGACAAAAGGGACAAGTGGGATCTCACATAGATGATCCAATGGTCTTGATAAGATGGTCTGAAGGTCTTGATCAGTAGTAGTCCAAGTATATTCCAAGAGCACAGGCACCAGTCAAATAATTCTTCAGAGAAATCAAGGAGACTGACCTTGCTTATCCACCAAGCAAGACAGTATTCTCCACCTGTACTCCCTGATCCTGCTACTTGAGAGGTCCCAGATGTTGCTTAGAGATACCCAAAATCCACAGGTCTCTCAGGACAGAGGTTTCCCAACTCCTTCAAAACGCCAACTGCCTTTAGAGAGAGTCCACTGTGTTCCAGGTTGGAATCTCAGCTCTTGCCTGCCTGTCTAAACTTTCAGATCTGCTTTAAAACCTATTTCCCTCTTATACTTTGTGGGTTAAATAGCACTGTCTCTATAAACAAAGGATAGTACAATATTTTTAATCTATGGCTGTGCCACTATGCCAATGGAAAAATGCATTATTCTGTGTATAGGTAATATTTATTTAGTATTCAACAATGTAGGATAGATATTAGATAGTCACTATCATTCATGCTAGCCCACAAAAGAAAAAATGCATAATTTACTCTAAGATCTTTAGCACAACGAGGCTCTTAATTAGTCACCTAAATGCTTTGGAAGATTTTATTCATTCAAAAATATTGATTGAACATCCATTTTATGCATATCAGGTTTCTAGGATACAAGGAAACATAAGACAGGATCTCTGTTGTGGCAAAATGTAGAGAATATTGATCTTGGGAGGCAGGGAGGTGACTCAATACATTGAAAGCCAGACCCAGAGATGGGAGGTCTTGTGTTCAGATCTGAACTCAGACCAGTCCTAGCTGTGTGACCCTGGGAAAGTCACTTAACTCCTATTGCTTAGCCCTTACTCCTCTTCTGATTAGAACCAATACAAGGTATAGATTCTAAGACAGAAGATAAGGTTTTAAAAAGAAAAATATTGGACTTGGAATTGGAAGAAAGCAGTTTAAAATTCCCCTCTGGCATTAGCTGTTTGACAAGGGATAATTCACTTAACACTTTACTGGAGCCTGTTTGTTCTAAGATAATATTAACTAGTTAGAGAGAAGCAGGTAGTGTAATGGAAAACATGCTTGATCATAGTCAGTCAAACAACATTTGTTCAGTGTCTACTATGTATGTCAAGTATTCTGTTAAACACAGGGGATACAAAGAACGAAAAAAGATTTTCCTTGTTCTCAAAAGGATTATAGATTCAGAAAGAAAAAGGATCTTAGAGGCAGGAGAGTCTAATCTCTTCACTTTAGAGATGAGAAAACTGAGGCTTAGAAAGGTTTAGGTGTGATAATATATTTTTATATTGCTTTTGACATTCATGGGTTATGATACATCTTATGTTACCTTTTTGCTCTGAATTTCAGCTTCCTAACCTGCAAAATTAGATTAACAGTAGCTGTTATCTATCTCAACATAAAGTTAGAAGGAACAACAAAGAATACATTTAGATATTTTTTTAATTGAACATTAGAGCTTTTGTTGCACAATAGAAATAAGGAATTTGGAAATAGACTATCCTGGAGTTAAAACGACGCTACTAACTAGCCATTCAACCTCTACTAATCAGCAAACATTTATTAAATGCCTGCTTCATAGTCATTGTGCTATCCGAAGTACTATGAAAAGAAAAAAAAGCAAAAAATAAACATATAAAACAATTGTCCCAAGAAATCTGTGCATTGAGGAACTAACATTCATCTTTTACATGAAGGTAGTTATTTAAGGTGCTATGTATGGGGGTTAGGTGGAGCAGGGGAGAGAGTGCTGAGCATGAAGTCAGGAAGACTCCTTTTCCTGAGTTCAAATCTGAGCTGAGAAACTTAATAACTTTGTGACTCTGGACAAGTCACTTAATGCACTTTGCCTCGGTTATCTCATCTATAAAATGAATTAGAGAAGGACATGGAAGACCACTTTATTATCATTGCCAAGATAATCATAATTAGGGTCATGAACAGTTGGACACAACTGAAACAAATGAATTAGTCAAAAAAGCCTGGGATTTTCCAAGGATAAAATAGAAACGCAAAGAGGGTGAGATAAACAATGAGACAAAGATCCTTCTTCTGGCCCATTTGTCTCTTTTCCAGTGAGGAAAAGAGTGAGAGTGAGAGTGAGGGCTGCAAAGACACTCATGAGATCTGTGAACGTTACAGCAAAATGTTAGAGATATAGTCAGAGAGGAGAATCAGAAAACATGAACTTAACTAGGGACCTGCAATTCCTTATAATTCCTTCCAAAATAAACTTCCCTGAAAGAGATTTGAAGCTAAGCCCCAGAACTATGAAGTCAACATATATTCTTGGGAGTTTGGATATAAAGAGTGGAGAGATTTAATTCAGAGCACCCAGACTGTACTCTTTAATAATGTGGGGGTTTGGATGGAACCTCACTTTTTAGTCCACTTAATAATTATTTTAATTTTTTTTATTGCTTTTGTCTCAGTACCTTTGTCTTGAGTAAAGAACTATAAACAGGTTTACCATGTTTGATGTTACCATGTTACCATGTTTACCTTCTGTTATGCCATACTTATATGTGAAATATTTTTTTTCAAATGGGAGAGAAAGAAAGAAGACAGTGTGATTTCCTAATAGGGTATGAGCATGAAGTATAATTGAATGAATTCATATGTAATAGACAAATAGCACCTTGTCTCCCACAAAGGAAGAGGGGCTATTGGATAGAAATATCCAGGTCTCTGAGAATCACAGAAAGCTTCGAGGTTAATGCTGAGCACAAACTAATTTTGGATGAGGTGTCTAATAGCAATTTTCTTTCCCTTTATCTCCTCTTCTATTGTTAAATACACCTAAGTTTAAGTCATTTGCCCAAATTCAAAGAGCTAATAAGTAATAGATATATTTGATTTCAGGTCTTCAAATCTACTTTCCTTCTTTATACACTGATGCCTTCCAATACCATTCCTTAGTTTAAGCACAGGTTAGCAGAGTGAAATGTGAGGTAGGAGACTAGAATATATGCCCTGCTCATTAATAATTGAGCAAAACTGGACAAATTGGACAAAAAAACCCAAAATTAATAATTACTAGATCACAACACTATGTAATTGTATGGTATTTGCTTGAAAACAGGCTTTTGTGTCACAGCCTCTTGACATTTCATAGATCTTCCTTACTCCTTAAAAGATAGGAAAAATTATAATTAATATCACAAAATATAAAAATGACAAATTAACAAAAATATATGATAATTCATTAGTTAGATTATATAGTAAGGCAAACTGGAGCTAAGGCTCTCATCCACCTGAGTCATAATACATGAGCTCAGTTGAAATTTTTGTTTTCTTAAGGAGTATTCCTAATCTGAGGACTTTTAGGTCTTCGTCAGGTCACTAAAAATAATAATTTTGATTAGACCTGCCTTTTGGCATCATATAAATATGCACATAGGACTAGTTCTTTTGCTGCCTTATTATTTATAAAAATCTTATGTGGTCTAATAATTTGAAACTTAAGTTGTCATTATAGTCCAACACGATATGAAAACATGATCTACTGAAAAGAGTGAATCTTTACTCAGAGAATATGAGTTAAAATTTTGTCTCTTTCATTTATATATATATATATATACATATACATACATATATATATATATATATATTTATATGTATATGTATATCTGTCTCTTTCTTCCATTCCCATGTGACAACCAAAGCTCTCNATACATACATATATATATATATATATATATTTATATGTATATGTATATCTGTCTCTTTCTTCCATTCCCATGTGACAACCAAAGCTCTCAAATTTCCCCAGGTACTTCAGTTTATCTTTAAAATGAAGGAGTTGGTAAAGATAATAGTTATTTGAGTGTGGTCCACATACTCCTAGGATTTCATGGATCTCTGAAAGTTCCTGAAGACTCTTTTAGTGACTCTAAAAGGTCAAAACTATTTTCATAATGATAATATATTTTTGCCAATTAAAAGTCTCTTTCTGGGGCAGCTGGGTAGCTCAGTGGAGTGAGAGTCAGGCCTAGAGACAGGAGGTCCTAGGTTCAAACACAGCCTCAGCCACTTCCCAGCTGTGTGACCGTGGGCAAGTCAATTGACCCCCATTGCCCACCCTTACCACTCTTCCACCTATGAGACAATACACCGAAGTACAAGGGTTTAAAAAAAAATGATAAAAAAAAAGTTTCTTTCTTTTTCCAACTACAGAGTTGTATTAACCTTTTCTTCTTGTACTTTAATGAATATAATGTATCATTGAGAGATATTTTTAAATGAAAACTATATTCTATTTTATTCCTTGGAAAATATAGTTTTCCCCTAAAATGTGTTGTTTATGTTAATATGCAATAACTTTTTAAAATTGATAAAAGCAATATCTTTTGTGCTATCTTTTTTGACAAGTTAGTAGTTTAAAAATTGAATTTCTAATTATAAAGCCCAAATATTTCATTGCTGATTGACAGATCATATTCTTCATAATATTAACCCAATATTTAATTAAAGTGTTTGACAATATTTTGGGAATGAATGGCATTTTTATTCATACTAGTAAAAGTCCGACTCTTCTCAGTCTCTGGTACATTTAAGTTTTCAGCGTGTAAGAAAACTGAAGCCATATTTACTCCTCTCCTGAAAGTTAAAGGCAATAGAGACAAAAAGAGGTTTGGATCTAACTTTTCACCTTCTTCTCATATCAGTCTCCCTTCAGAGGGTGAATTCTGCCTCTAGGACTCATGGATGAATAACAGTTCCATTTACACTTGCCCTTTTTTTTTACTTTAAGTTTTATAGGATGAGCAAACATGGGTAGGTTATGAGTGCATTTCAGATTATATTTGTATTTTGCCCTCACCTAACCCTCTTCTAAAGAATAATTAACATCAAAGGTAATTTTAGAACCTTGGTATCATCCTTAACTACTAAGTCTCCCTCACTTTTCATACTCTAATAGTTTTCAAGCCTTGTAATTTCTATCATCTATCTCTATCCTTTTTCTTTATTCTGCACTCCTAGATCAGACCCTCATCAACTTTGGCCAAATCTGTTATGATAATTTCCTAATTGGTATTTTGCCTTCAAGTTTTTTCTTCTTCTCTTCTCCAATCCATTCTCTAGTTACTGAAATGATTTTCCTGAAATTCAGACCTAGTCAAGTCATTCATCTATTCAATAAATTCCAGTGGCTACCTATTGACTAAATGACAATATTTTAGCTTTAGTTTGTTCTTTTGTGATTTTGATTTTATTATATACTATACTTAGTTGTTGGCTGACAGTTGCTGTAGGATAGACAAATACCTGATGCATTCCTCAGGGACCCTGATGGCTCCTGCAATTCTTTTTATATATTCAAATCTCAAATCCATGGTACCATATAATTAAGAACTGTAACTTTGATCAAATTCCTGATTTATTTAGATCTGGATGCTAAGACCTTAGAGGTTAAAAGTTTTTCCCAAAGGCATATAGTTCCTAAACAGGAGAACCAGGATACCAAATAAATTTCTTTGATCCTAAATTCAATAATTTTTTCACTCCACTATGTTACAAATTATATGCTGGAAGAAGGTTTGGGTGAAGGTATCTAGAATTTGGAATCACATACATAAAAGCTGAAACCAAGGAACTAGATTCTGAAGCATGAAACAGTTTACCAAGATGGAGCAGTCCATAAGCATTTATCAAGTGTCCACAGTCTGTCTATCTGCCAGACAAAGACAAAACACAATTGTCTCTGACCTAAAGAAGTTTATATTCTATGAATGGAGAGAACATATATGCAAATAAACAAATCAGCAAAACACACACATATATATATATATGTATACACATACATATATAATATTTAGGGAGGGGGAAATTCAGATCTATGATTTTGCTGATACAAGAAATATCTAGCCTGAAAATTTTTTCCACCCAAGCAAATTTGCAGCTATTCTATTAGTTATAATCTTAGAAATTTACCTGAGACTCTTTAAGAGATTTATTTGCCTTAGGTTAGAGAGCCAGTATAAATAAAAAAAAATAATTTAAACTGAACTCATAACTTGAGGCCAGCTTTGCACATACTATGCCTGGGAGTTTCTCTATACAAAAATACATACAGAATAATGCATGGGCAGTTGCAATCACTGGGAAAGATTTCCTGTAAGATACAGCATTTGTCCTGAGCTTTGAAGGTACACAAAATGAGCCTACTGAGTCTGAGTTTATGCTAGAATTTGGATCACTTGACTACCAACATTTCTCCATAATTCAATTTAGCTGTCTTCTAGTGATGAGGTAATATTAATTTGCATGCCAATTACTTTTCATTAACTCAAGCTTCCTTGAGGACAGGGACTATTTGACTTTTGTCTTTGTATCCTCCAGTATCTGGCACAGAATATTAATGGTTATTATATTCTTGTTTATGAGGTTGTAGAAGAGTTCATTGTTTTCCCTTGTGTTCTATCATGTGAAAGGTCCAAGAGTTCCATTTTATACTTCATCAGTTGAAACTACAGTAGCAAGTATTTAGGGTTAGAAGGGAACTGTGAGCTTGTCCAGATCCATCAGTCATTTTGCAAATGAAGAAACTGAGGTAAAGGGTCTAAGTACAAAATCTTACAGTTAGGAAAGAGATGAGTTAATATTTAACCCTAGATTCTCTGCCTCTATGTCCAGTTCTCTTTGCCACTCTACTGCACTGAAATAACTCTAGAACATAAATTCAATATTTCTAGATTGCATCTTATAAATTTTAAAATTCTTCAGATGGTTAGAAGGTTAGCATACACTTCAAAACTGAACCTCTTTCCCAGTATCAGAGGAAAACTCCCAAAAGACAAAAAGAAAAAAAAAAAACAACAAATAACTAGATCTTTAGAATCAGAAGTTTATGTTTCTGAACACATTAGAAATATCAAAGTAAGGCTTCTTTATGATTTTATAAGGAATTCAACAAAAAGTTTTTCTTCTGCTAAATGGAACATCTTGAGGAATCCATCCAAAAGGCTTATAGGAGTTGGGATTTATCCTTTGGACATATGTGCCACAGTCCACTTAACCCTACACACAGTATGCATTTATTGATAAATGTATCACAGACTTTTGGGGGAATTATTCTAGTTGTTTTATTAAAAGACCTTAGTAAATATCTTTTTCTAAAAGAAAATAAAATCTGGATGACCGATATCAATAGTAATACACATCAGTGGGAGCTCAGGAGCCCTAGAGTTAGAAAGATATTCCTGTCATCTTTCTCCAGAGCTTCCTTTTAGACTCTCCAAGGATCAGTAGCAGCTGCTTCATAGGGACCCAAACTCTCAATGAATGTAGAGAGTTGGAAGAATACCTTCAAAGACTGTTATCCATCTATCTAAATACCTCCACAATAATATACATGGTTATGTATATCCCAACCAGATATGTTATTCTCTCTTATAAGAAGATGATCCTACTAAGGAAACTTTTCTATGAAACAAGATGAGAAGCTATTTTCCAAACTGTGGTATGAGAGTTAACAGGGGACAATAAGAGGTCAAGTGATTTGCATAGAGTCAGACTGCTAATATGTATTAAAGGCATCATTTATCTAATCAATGCTTTTTGGATAGGTGGGACTTAAACCAAAGTCTTCCTTATTTGTATGCTCTTTCCTATATATATTTTTTCAGATGCCTCTCCAAATGCATATTGCATATAATATGCATAGCATCATGACATTGAAATTTGAATGATTTAATAGATTCAATCTTACCTCTGAGCAATATTGACTTTGTGGCCCTGGAAAAATTATATAACATCTCAGGGTCTTATTCAACTCTTATCTAAGACTAAAATTTTCAGAGAAGTCACCAGTATTTGGTGGAGATTCATCTGGAAGTTTCCCATACCAATGATATCACAAGTCCAATCCTTATATATGTATGTGTATACACATACATATGTTGTAGAAGGAGGGGTAGGACAGGGGAAAGAGAGAGATAGTAAAAGAGAAAGACACAGACAGGAAAACATATAGTGGAATAGAAAGAGAGAGAGAGAGAGAGAGAGAGAGAGAGAGAGAGAGAGAGAGAGAGAGAGAGAGAGAGAGAGAGATTTAAGAGAGAGAGAGAGAGAGATTTAAGTGGTGATTCTGATTAACTAACAGTCTTCTCTGGGCTCAAAATTTTCTAGCTACAAACTGAGGAGGTCAAATTAGGTGACATCTAATGTGTGATCCAGTTTGAAATCTATGATCTTAAATTTCTGAGTCAAGTTTTGAGTCATCAAACCTAGAACCTCTGACATCAAATCCAGGGGGCTTTCTGTTAAAAACACATAACTAATGTTATAATACAAAGAGTGTTTATCTTTGTATACATACATACATATGTGTGTATATAAATATAAATATAAATATATATTTGCATATTGAGCCATGTCCCTTAGGGCTTCCCTGATTATTATTTTGTAGTTAGATACTCCTTGACTGCTCCAGGGAAGACAAACAGAAATACTCATTTAATTATTTAAAGCCTCCATCATGAAGTTTAGGAAGAATGACGGCACTCTTTCAGCATCTTAACAAATGAATTGTTCTCAAATAGTATCATTATCTTTCCCAGGTACCAGAGAGAGAGAATCTCAAGAACTGTAGTCCCTATATATAACAGAGTGATTGATGGCTAGAACTCATTTGGATATCAATATTGGTTACATTCTTTTTCTCTGGGCAAACTTTGAGGCTAAGATCATGAGAGGTGTAGCAGACGGTTAAAGCCTAAGAGACAGGAGATACTTAGTATTCTCTGAAATCAATGTAATTTTTGAAGAAATATTCCTCCTGCCAGTGTGGAGGAGAAAATATTGTACTGAGCTAAACTGATTAGAACACCCATACACATATGTTCATACCTATATATTTATATAATTTAATATACTATATTTTAATATTATGTATAATAAAATAATATATGTAATATAATATTTCTATAATATATTCAGATATATACATATTCTCTCCTCTCTGTGTAAAGATGTAGGTAGTTATTCTTGCTTCAGCATAGGTCCCTTGAAATCTCTACACAAAACTTTTGGAGAGGGTTCTTGACCATCAAAGCTCAGAATTCTGCTCTGAGTTTGATCTTGTTTGTTTGTTTTTTTCGACCAGTGTGCTTACAAAGGGGAGTTGGTTGCTGTGCACCAGCAGGTACCACGCACTGATTTTTCCAGATCTTAATGGTGAAAGCTATAAGCCATAGAGAAGAAATCCCCCATGTTGTGAGAGCCTCAGTCACAAAGGTTAAATGAAGAAGTTCCCTAGACATGTCCTTCAAAAAGAAAATTTTAGTCCACACATTACAATCACAAATGTAACTAGCTTTTTCACATGTACATTCTTTTTATTTGACCCAGAATGCTGAGTCTTTGTAGGTTTTAGATAACCATCTGAAATCAAAATACTTTTCTGAACTTGGGTGAACTCAGGAGAGCCTTTATAGGCTGGAAAATCTACTTGACATTTTGTGTGACTTGGTTTTCTTACAATATAATATTCTCCATACTTCCTGGTTCTTGTTGGCTTACAGAATACATTTAAAACGTGTCTCTTGGTCATGATTTGAGCTACTTCTGCTATTTCTTTTAAAAAATGACTCCAGGAAATATGCTGTCACATGAAAGGAATAATAAATAAACTAATTTTGAACTTCTGCAAATCTCAGACAGTTTTAAGTATCATTAAGATGAAGGGTTTTTCCCCCCGTTCCTTTCTTTTAAGCAGTAAATTATGTTGAAATTACCTTAAGAAGTCATGGAAACTTTATTTTCTATTTTTAATTTTAAAAACCTTCCAGTGCCTATTCTTCCTCATATGTATGTATATTTATAAACTAATTTGTTCTTGGTTGTGAAAAGCTGAATATATATTTTGCTATTCCTGATGTTCTTGGGAAGGCAAGATTTTTACAGTTGAGCTTTCATTCCAGAAGGTGTTTTCTATTAGAAACATAACTCAAATGTAAACTACAGAAGCAAAAATTGTTTTGCTCTAATTATCACTGAACTTTGATATTTTCTCATTAAAAATGCTTCTGTAGGTATATACATAAGTCTCACCCTTAATAACATGTTATTATAGTTTTGGGGGGTGGGAGAAGGCAGGAGGTGAAAAGGCATACCTGGGCTGTGGTGTATGCTGTAATTTGATAAGACTCTCCACCTGATAGTCAGGTAAACAAAAATGAATCTACAAAAATATGATACTTATTCTTTCTCACACAATTACATAAAATCTCACAGTGGGTACTGTATTCAGTTTAGTATAAAACACAATAATTTCTCAGGAGAAGGATCCCAATGACATCACTGAAAATTTTAAGACTTTAAAGATGGACTATAAGTAATTTTTTATAGGACAGCATATGGGATTTTTTGAAGCAGCCTGGTAGAATGAAAAAAAAATGAGTCAGATGATCTGTGAATGAATCCCATCTCTAACTCGCACTTTTTGGGTCATCTTGCAAAAGTTACATAAACATTTTGGGTCCCATTTTCCTTGTCTATAAAGTAAGATGGTGGGAGTGGAGGACTTTTAATGACTATTTCAGATCTAGGTCTGTGATCCTGGGATTGGGAAGTAATGGTAAATCCATCTTGTTGTTGTTGTGGTGGTGGTGGTGGTGGTGTCATCCATCCAACTCCTCATGACCTTATTTGGGATTTTCTTTGAAAACATACTTAGAAAGGTTTGCCATTTCCTTCTCAAATTCATTTTCCAGATGAAGAAACTGAGGTAAACAGGGATAAGTGAGTTGCCCAGGGTCACACATCTAGTAAGTCTGAAATTCATGGAGATAAGTCTTCCTGATTCCAAGCCATGTGCTCTAAACACTGAGCCACCTAGCTGCCCTAGGAAAGCCATAGCTGAGATCAATCTGTTCCCAAGCTATGGTGAATTCAGGTCCTACTGCTTCTGTATTTTCTGCTATATCTTTAATGGTCAAACCACGCAGTTGTGCAAATGAAGCAAGAGACTGTCTGCCAACAAAGTATGACTTGATGGATTGAAAGGAACCTTTTTGCAACCCCAAACTTCTTGTATCCTCCTGCCTCTGCTTGAAATTCATGTCTCCACAGCTAGTACAATACCAGGAAACAGCATGGAGGCCATAGTTAATTGGAGGAGTTGGTGGATGCAATAAAGTAACACAAAGATGCCTCAAAAGAAAGCTGGCTAGAAAAGAGATCAAATCAAACTTGCCACTTTGGATCTTTGCTTAGGTCTTTCTCTGGTTATCCTTTTCAGGTGAATACAAAATTCTTTTGCATAAGTGCTTCCATATTCCAAATGTTCTTTGTGTTTCCTTCAGGGAATGTGCTCCCCTTTGTTGGAAATATTCAAGCAGATCATGAGCCCACTGTAGACACAACTTGGGCATTTCTTCATCTGTATAATGAAGACAATGTCATCTATAGGATCTGTTCCTTTTCACAAACTGCTTTTTCTCTTCTCAACTCTTTCTCCTCAGGAATCCGGAACTCCCTTCGAGAATCATCTAAGGTGTCATTAAGCAACTGGATCTTTTGCTGATAGGATTTCTTCTCTGTGAGTAGTTTGATTAGAAGATACAAGCACATTTTAGTCAAAATTATATTTTAATTTCTCTGTTGAATTAATATGCACTCCCTTAGGAAGCTCAGGGAATAGAATGACTGGCTAACTCTAGTTGCCAAGGAATACAATATGGAGCATTGAACTTGGATTCAGGAAGACCTAAATTTCTACATCACTTCAGGAATTTACTAGCTGTGTGATCTTCAGCAAATCATTTAGCATTTTTTCAGTTTCTTCTTCTTTATCTGCAAAATGAGGAACTTGGAGTCTAAAAAGCTTTAATTATGTGCACTATGATTTCAATTATTTAGCTCAGGGGGAGAAACTCAGTTTCTCTCATACTTTCCTTCACTACCAAGCTAGACTCTGGATATCAAGGTAAGATTATTCAGATTGTCTGGAGCTTCTTCCCAACACATCTAAGAGAGGAAAGGAGAAACCCCATCATGTGTATGGGAGAGAAAGAGTTATATTCTCAAGGCTGCTTCCCTTTTTTTGGCTAACTTCAGTGTATCAACGTGACTTAAAGCATGTTGAAACTCTGTAAAGCATTCACTTGCATTCACAAACATGCCGATTCATTTCTATGCATATAAGTTTGTGTCCATGGGCAGTTTCACTTTCAAGCACATGAATTCATGTAATTGAACTCTGCTTAAGGATGGATAGCACTCCTCATCTCTACTCCTGAGAGGGTAGGCCCCATCTTCTGCTGTTTTCCAATAAAACCTGGCCTAAAGCAACCGTTATACTTCTCCCACCAAATCCTTACCTGGGGTGGAGACTGGACTCCACTCTTACCTAGTTTCATTCCTTGACCCCACCTCCACCTCTAGGTTGTCCTCTCTCTTCCAAAATAATCTGGGTTCTAAGAGAAAGGAGTATTGGTAGGGGCACTTACGGTCTGGAAGAATAAAGTAGACAATAGGATTAGGCTCTGCTTAAAAGTGGGGAGTGCCTTTTGCAGAGAGCAATAATGAAAAAAAAAGAAATCTTTCATTTGGCTCATGATTTATGGACTTTATTAATTGAACTATTAGTCTAACTATTCATTCTCAAATAGTAAATTACCTTCATGTTGAAAACTTGCAAATAAACATCTGTAGAAGGAAGAAATAAAATAAATGAACCCTTGGTAAGGCCCAACTGGACCATCTCCATCTAATAATGATAGTATTGGCTGCTAAATATTTAAAGATTACCTGACAGCTACTCAGGCCTGTGATGTATGAGATGCTAAATGGCAAGCAGGATGTTACATATTTTTCTACCTAGTTCTGTAGTGCAGGCTTTAAAGTAGTACATATATGTTACATCAAAATATATCATAAGCAGGTGAAATCAGAGGGTGTGAACCTCTTTTGTTGTGATTCATAATTAAATGACTCAGTATCTGAGGTAATCTGCTTTAAATATGTATATATATATAAATGTGTATTTATATATATTCAAATTTTCAGGAGGAAAGCCATTTTAAGTGTGTTTTCTTCTATAGATAAAGCTAAAGAAACTACTAGTCTTCCTTCCAGGTACTTGTTCAATTGTAATGATGAAAGACTGAATTGCTTCTAATTTGAGGCCATGCATTCCTATGTTAGTCCTATTGAGTTATGGTGATGATACGACTGACCATTTATGTTCCCTCCTATGAACATATCAACTCTCATATACATTATTGCAATTTCTCACTCTCTATCACCCTGCCCACCTTCGCTGCCATTGTAATAAAGAAAAAAAAGTTGATTAAATCAAGCTGACACATTGACTGGTTCTGAGTATATATGCCTTCATTTGCACCTGAAAGTCTACATTCTTTCTCTCTGTCTCTCTGTCTCTCTGTCTCTGTCTATTTCTCCCTCCATCTATGTCTCTTTCTGAATCTGTCTCTCTGTGTCTCTCTCTCTATGTTTTTGGCTCTCTCTGGCTCTCTTTCCCTCTTTCACTCCTCTTTCTCTGCATATATATATATATATATATGTGTATATATATATACACATCTACTTTAAATATATAAATATAGATACTGATAATTATCTATCCATCATCTATCTGTCATAGCTACATAGCACGGGGAATATAAATATAAAATATAAATTTGGAGTCAAAAAAGAGATAAATTCAAATCCTGCTTCAGACACTATGTAATCCTGGACAAGTCACAAATTATTTTGGCCTCAGTTTCCTTGTCTTTAAAATGGGCATAAAATAGCACCTACCTCTCAGAGTTGTTGGTGAGGATCAAATTACAGTTTTTTTCTTCTCCATATCATTTAAAAAATTATTTAGAATATTTTTCCATAGTTACCAGATTCATCTTCTTTCCCTCCCCTCTTCCCTCTCCTCTCCCAGAGCTGACAAGCAATTCTACTCTGTTATGCATATGTCCAAATGACAGTTTTCAAAAGTGATTGCAAACTTTAAAACATTACATAAATGAGAATTATTATTATTATTATTACTCTATAAATTTATTGCGGTTTATGATCATTTATTCCCTTTCCAAGTGGACCATTTTGAATGGCAAGTTTGTCTTTTGTGAGAGATCATAGTTTTATTTCAAAATCAATCTTCTGAAGTCAACATTCTTATTCACTTTGACCGGCCCATTCTATCCTTCTTGTCAACATCCCTGCCTCTATTAGAAAGAGAAGATTTGTAACTTCAGTATTTAAGTTATTATCTCACATCCTTCAGGATATTGATAAATATTTCCCAAATTGAAATTAATACCATAAGATCATTTCTGTCAAGTGATAAAATTCCTACACTTTAAATGAGCATTGTATTCCCCAATATCTTTCAAACTTCCTTCTCAACCTAGTTGAATATATCTATTTTTAATAAAATATGTATGAGTCCTCTTTCAATAGAGAATTATTGAGCCAATTTCTTTGCAAAATACATCTTCTTCCCTCACTGGATAGTTTCAAATTTATTAAAAAAGAATTCTAACTGTCCTCCCTGTCCCTCCAACATTCTTGTGCACAAGTTATGAAAGGGCATGGGACAACATACACTTAGAGCATTTCTTCCAAATGAGGAATGGAGTCAATGATTTTTCCCCAAGAAGTGCTGTGAGGAGGTGAAGTGGCCCTTTCTCAACATGGTTAGTCCTTGCACTAAATCCTTCAGGAGGTCCTAAAGGCCGAGCTTTCCCAATTCTGGGCCACCATGGTGCCCTGGAAGTTGACCACTGTGGCCACTTGAAGAAGATTTTGAAGAAATTCTGAGAACACTAAAGGATAATAAGGCCTGGTAGTTCCTAAGGTTGAGCTGGGGATAGGCAACCCCTGGGATTCCCAGCCTCCCCAACTCCTATCTACTTTGTCTTTGCCTGTATTGGGGACCCAAGAAAGCAAAACCATATTTTAACCACTAACCCAAAAACTTTCCCCTATTCCTCTCAAAAACAAAACAAAACAAAATAACTATAAGTTAACACTTTCTTTTAAGACTTAGTAGGTCCATCACATACACATACACATATGCACGTGAACACACTTAACTGTCTTCTCCCCTATAGTATACCAGCTTCATTTTCTTAGAGAGGTACTTTTCATGCAGCCTAATAGATTTCCTACGCCTTGCAAAGGATAGGAGCTAAAAGAATGCAAACTATAACAGCAGTTTTCCTACTGAGCCTTAACTGTATTATAAGACTGAGAGATGAAGACAAAATACTCTCCAAAGTATCACGTTTCAGATTGGACTGCTAAGAGAACTTGACATCAATAATAATAATGACAATATTCGGGATTCCATATAAAGACAGAACTACTATTCAGTGAGGATATATTCTCTGCAAGAACTAGATATGATGACCATTTTTGTGTATTAGACAAGTGGCACAAATATATATATGTGCATATGCACATATATATACATATGTATGATATATAAATATGAAGAACAAAGGTAATGATGGTGGCCCAAGAAACAGCAAAGCTTGTGGAGATAAGGAAGCACTGGTGGGGAAGGGGGGAGAGAATAGGACCATGCTAGAGAGTAGCTCGCCTCTAGATATGGTTAACAGGGGGTGATAATATTTTATTTCAACTTCCTAATTTTATTCTTATCCTAAGTTCTAAGCCTCCTTGTTTCTGAAGGACTTCAGTTGATGCTACCTCTAAATATCAGGACCATGGGCAAAACTATAGCTGCTGGACTGTAGTTATAGCTTCATTCTGAAGAAAAGCACAGTGTTTACTACTAGTAATGCTTCACATTTTTTTTATTTTATAATACATATCCTTAAACTCCTTTGCTCCTTACAATAAGAGAAGATAAGTTGAGCAGGCATTACATTATAGGTGAAAAACAGGATTCAGAGGATTGAAGCATCCAGTGAACACAGAAGATAAAGACAGTTAGACAATAGCATTTCTTAAGCAATTGATGATGAAAGACTAGAGTTCAGTAGAGAACAGTATCATTAAAATCCAAAGAATTTCTGAGATAAAGTAATCAGTGGTGTCAAGTGCTAGATGTGTTTACAGGCAACCTGAAAGGATACTGGATATTTCCTCCACCTACAATAAAAGTTAGAGATTTAAAATTAGTACGGACATAGGAGTGGAAGCAATATGCTAGAGAAAGAGTAGTAGATAGAATTAAGGGTTCAGGTAATGAGGTTGACCTTGGCAAAGAACAGAGTGATCTCTTCATTTTACAGAAGACTGAAGGAAGAGATACAGAGGAAGACAAGGAGTAAGTGTTGAGGAGAAGCTCTTTGCAAATGGCCCTAGTTCTTAATATTCAAGCATGAAACAAGGTCTTAGAGGGTGGGGACAAGGGGTACAATGGGAGACCTGAGATAGGATCAGATGGTTTGGAAAAGCTCTTATAGTGATATAAGATTCAATTAAGGAAGAGATTATTAAAGTAAAGGCCCATTTTAGATTAGATAACATAGATTTGGTTTTTTTTTTTAGAAATGTTGCATGTGTTTGCTTGTTTTTGCTTTGTTTGCTTACCATCTCCTATTGGTTCTGTTCTTTGCTCTTTTTTCCCCATAGAAAGTTTCAAGGGTCATTTTTTTTTTTGCTGCTATTTGTTCATCTTCCTGCCTGTGGACTGGAATATCTGCAAGCTGGTTGCCAATTCTGTCTTAGCTCATGGTTTGAAGGGTACTGCTATCTTCATTGTTGCAGTAGAGGGTTCAGCACTATGGACCTCTAGACCTCACTTCTAGGGCCTAGGACTTGAAGGGTTGGGTTTCAGGTGCTCCTTTGTTGGTGTAGTCTATGACCTGAGATTCAAAGTCAGCTCTCACTCAGGTTCTGAATCTGGTGCAGTAGGTGGAGGGGAGATCTGCCAGCACTCCCCTGTATGCAGTTTTGCTTCCAGTTCCCCCTTATACCATGAAAATCAACTCTTTCTGTCTATCTTTCATGTTTTGTTCAGAGGGAAAGCCCCTTCACTCACCTTGCTTTGACTCCTGTCCTTTTGAGGCACCTTTTAAAGATAGATTTGGAAGGATAGTCAGAGTGGTTGCAGGCTTTCAATGCTACTAAGCCACCATCTTGACCTCCATCCCTCCCTATAATATAGATTTGAGGTAGACCAAGCCATATTTCTCTAACTACAGTGAGCAGCGGATGAATGGGCATGATGGGGGGAGTAATCCAGATTTGTAGTTTAGCAGATATCATCAGCAATAGGATAGTGCATGATTCAAAAGCTAGTTGAATTTATTCACTAAGGAGGTGAAGAAATTTAATATGTGTTCTTCAGTAAAAGGAAGATGGCCTGGGAAAGAATTAAGAGTTGGACAGAATGGATATCATGTTGAAGATAAAACAGTGTGAGAAGTTGTAAAAAATAGGAAAGATGGAATGACAAAATATTATATTTAGATAAAGGAGGACTTTGTATTCTAATCCATAACTAAGCAGCAATCTCCTGTATAATATCTAGACACAAATCTAAGATCTTATGTCCCATGTATTAGTGGAGTGTCTGGACCTTATGTCCTAGCCCTTAGCCTTGTGTTCTTTCTGGTATGCTTCTTCTGTCAATTTCCTTTGCAAAGTACATGGGAATGACAATGAATGTCTCAAACTGAAACGGAAAAGAATTCTGGCATATTTTCATATTTTTACCACATAAAGATCCTGTGCATCTCCAGAGGGGAAAAAAGGAACTCCATATAAGTTCCTGGTTAAATATAGTATATTGTTCAGTGGTTTCCCTTTTGTGTGGTCTTTTCCCCAATGTGTGGTTGACTCTTTATAGAAAACACTTGTTCAGAATGCAGTGGAAATCTTCTTATCTTTATCTTAAAGAAAAAAAGCCATTATAAAAATACACACAATAAGTAAATAAGACTTCGAGCAAGAAAGGTCCAGTGGCAAACTAATTTTCCAGATAGCTATGAAACAGAGAATTGGGAGCATATGGAGGGGAGGGATATTCGTCAGTTCGTAGTAATGGTAATTGTCAAAGAATCATCAAAATTCCTTTAGGTGGATCATTTTTTAAATATGTCAATGAGTAAAATAAGACTCCAACCAATCATAGTTCTAAACATTGAGAAGCAGCAGTGCCCATTACTTGAAGCTGCCTAGCCACATGTTTCAGCAGCTCAAGGCCTACCTCCTCTCCAAGGAACTGTAATATTATGTATATGTCTAAGAAATGTATATATAATATACCTATATTCATATTTTATACCTATGTTTATATGTATATTTATATGTACAAATATATACACATATATGTCAATGGAACCCTTTTCATAATAATTTTTAAAAATAAAAATATGTAGCAATACAAAGAAAACCATAATTATTTTAGAATTCAAGTATCAACACACCAAGTTCATGGGATTCATGTTAAGAACTTCTGCCTGATCTAAGGGAAAAACTAGCAGACTCACATTGGGGTGCCTACAGGAAGTTATTATTTAACCTTTGAAATCTGCATGAAGAGAAATGAACAGTGTGACATAGTATCTGTCATATTCACTATAAAATCCCTAAATCCTTCCTTAATTGTATTGTTAAGCTTTTGAAGCATATGTTATCATGAATGCTCATTGAGAATGGGGTAGGGGGACAATATGTTGCTATATAAGATGAGAGAATGGAGTAAGTATAGAATGCAAGATCTCTGGCAGAGAAACCACCTTGGTTATAATAGCATGGACCTATGGGGAATTCTACTGGTGTATTAAAGGAATACTCAAAAGGGGAAGCCATTATTTCAAGAGTGTGCTATTAACAGATATCTATAAAACGAATGTTCATTGTTCAACCTAAAATATGGATTTGGATTTAGAAGTATCATCATTGTATCCCATATCCTCAGACAGACTTACTGAACACATCTAAGAACTTCCAACTTCTGGTTTATGTGATAGGAAGACTTCACTAGAGGAATGGTTACATGCAGAAAATCCTTGGATTAATTGGTAACTTTAAACATTTCTGCCATTTTACGTGTGATTCACTCTTTAACTTTTGCATTATTAGATTATGTTCATAATGACTTTAATTCAGTGAAAGACAGCAAATACAGAGAAAATAGCCCTGAAACTTCCCCAAAAGACAAAGCTAGAAGAACATTATATTTCATTCTCTCAAAAATTAGTTGAGTAGCCAAAAGTATTTTTGCATGTTCAAGCAAGCTAAATGTTAAAGACAATGTTTATTTAGGATTTCCATATATGAGCCAAATTCCTACTTGGCTAGAAAATATAAGGTATCTTGTTATAAGTGCTGTACTTAAAAAGAACATGCCAAAAGATTAATGAAAGAGCATATGAATACAGACCCAGGCATAGGATGACATTTTTCTTACTAAAGATCTATTTTTTAGCTAGTCTTTAGGTACAATGATGTCTAAAAGTAAGGATGACAGTACCTTTTAAGATATCTCATGGTAGAACAATACTGGCACCTAGTGGCTAATTATTTTGCCCAAGAACAGTTGTGCCAGGCAAAGAAGGACAAATGTACAACTCTGATTGGTCCAAAAGATTATTACTCTAATCACTTTGAAAAAGAAAATGTCAATTGTGCTAATGTAGAAATATATTTTGCAATACCAAAAAAGTTATATTAAAAGAAAAATATCCTTCCCTCCTTGATATTTTCTTTTAAAAAATGAAAT
This sequence comes from Gracilinanus agilis, assembly GCF_016433145.1. Classification (NCBI taxonomy): domain Eukaryota; kingdom Metazoa; phylum Chordata; class Mammalia; order Didelphimorphia; family Didelphidae; genus Gracilinanus; species Gracilinanus agilis. The sequence continues at coordinate 82,828,248 of NC_058130.1, read as the reverse complement.
GAAACATTGTATAATCATCCAAGCCTCTTTTATCTAGTTGAAAAAGCAAGGTATTGACTAACTTAAAACATTATATCAACATTCTGTTTGAATGCAATCTACTAAACACTTTTGAATATATGAAAGAAATGGGCATTTTTGTTCCAGACCTGATGGAACTTAGAGATTTATAGGGTCGATATAACAAACATACCAAGGCAATATAAAACATATAAAAATAAAATTTAAGAATATTTTTTACTAAGTATTAAGGAATGTTCTTGTTTTGTATTACTCAATATAAGGAATTTTGCTCTGGATAGGACAAAAACAGAAGCAAATTTGGGGGAAAAAAGCCATGAAATTCCTATCTTCAAAAATGTAAACCTTCCTTATCCCATCTAATAGCTCTACGGAGCTTGTTCCAGACTGGTGGAAACTAGTCAAATAAAAGAAAATTTCACAGTAAATTAACAAGTGATAAAATGTTGTTGGCTAGGCAGAGCAAGAAACTACTGAAATCCTTAGCATTGGAAAACCTTGTAAGGATCACTTGATACACTGAAATTTCACTTTACAGGCATTTTTATAGGTACAAATCTACTATATTGACAGAAACTTTTATTCAAAAATTGCTGAAGGAGACATGTCTGTTAAGAATTATTAAAGGAATATCAGAATAAATGACCATTTTCAGACCACAGTGAATTTAGGCAGAAAAAAACTTCAATCAGTAGAATTTTTTAAAGAAAAAATTTGTAGCTTAGTTAACAGAAGTTAGAAAAGAATTATTGGGGTACAAAGGCATTAGAAATGGTGAAACAGAAAATAAATAAACCACTCTTAGCTATGTGGCCATAAATCACTTACTTAACTCTAGATCTCTATTCCTTTATCTGATCAGGAAAAGTTAGCATGATAGAATTAGACAAGAAAAAAATCTTATTAATTAAATTCTTTGTATAATTTCAGGATCATGCTATCAAAGTTGAGATACATCTCTTCCTTCTATTGACAATGAACTAACTTTTGAGAGGCCAATGAATATGATGGAGTTTTTGTTGTCAGGGGAAACACCTCGTGTTGCAAAATGAAAAATGATGAAAAAATCTTTATATATTTGAAACAATATATAAGGATTGAAGTAGCATAACTTTTAAAAACTTTTATGAAACTATTTTATTTTACAAATTATATATAATAACAAATGTCCACATAAGTTTTCCCAAGTTATATGATCCAAATTATCTTCCTCCCTCCATTTCCCTCTCCCCTCCTGGAATTAGCAAGCAATTCAGTGTGGGTTATACCTCTATTATCATGTAAAGCGTATTTCCATGTTGTTCATTTTTGTAAGAGAAAAAAACAGAACTTCCAAATAAAACTCAAACTAAAGTGAAAACTGGTACACTTTGATCTGCTTTCTGACTCCAAAGGTTCTTTCTCTGGAGAGAGGTAGCATTCTTTGTCTTAAGTCCCTCAGAATTGTCTTGGATCTTTGTATTGCTAAGTCTATCACAGCTGATCATTCCACAATATTGTTGCTACTGTGGTTCTGCTTATTTCACTCTGCATTAGTTCATGTAGATATTTCCAGTTCCTTCTGAAATCATTGTATTCAACATTTTTTATACCACAATAGTATTACATCACCATTCCCCAGTTGATGGATAGCCCTTCAATTTATAAGTTTTTGCTACCACAAAAGAATAGCTATGGTCACTTTGTGATACAGACCTAGTAGTGGTATTTCTGAATCAAAAAGTATGCATTGGTTTAAAGGCTTTTGGGTAAAATTCCAAATTGCCATCTAGAATAGTTGGATAAGTTTACAACTCCACCAACAATGTATTAGTGTCCCCATTTTGTCACATCACCGCCACATAATATTGTGAATCTAGATTTTTGCTTTTCATTTTAATTGATTAACTCTTGGAGTTCTTAATTGAAATTCTTAGAAATAATGAGTGGCTGGTGTACCCTGTAATAGTGTAGGAGGGGGAAATTTTGTACTTGATGATTTAACATTTTAAATAGATATGCAATAAGAAGTACTGAATTCAAATCCTATCTCTTCTATTTGTGAATTTGCTTTTACCTTCCTGAGACCAGTCTTCCAATCTGCTACAGACAAGGTTAGAGTAGATTTTTATAGTCTCTTTGAGTTCAAAATGCCATGATTGAAGACATTATTCTAACATGGTCTGGAAGAGTAACTCTATGAACTGTGATTATAATTTTCTCTTTTATAATTAATTGTTATCAACTTATTTATACAATTATATGATTTGATTGCCATAAGGATAATCTGATCTGTCCTTCTGTTTAAAATATAGATATTTATTAATTACATAAAATATTTTTTCTTTTATCTCTGTATTATTGGTGGAAAGGAGGATCAAAATATAATTGTTTGGCAAGATACTTGATTACATTTCAATAATATATCTAGAATTTTTGACAATAGAAAAGTTCAAGTACCTATTATGTGTTAGGCACTGTGCTATGTGTTGGGGACACTAAAAGTGGCCTGTACTCAGTGAGTTTATAATCTAATAGGAAGACAAAAAGCAAATATACATACAAAAAACAAGATATATACAAGACAAATAGGAAATAATTATCAGGTGGAAGACAAAATTAAGAGGGGTTGGGAACGGCTTTCCATAAAAAAATTAATTTTTGTTTGAATTTAATGGAAGGGCAGGTAGGGTAGTAGTCAAAGTTGAGGAAGGAAAACATTCTATATATGAGGCACAGCCAGAGAAAATTACCAAATCTAAGAGATGAAAGCATCTTTTTCATGGAACAGACAAGAGGCAAGTGTCACTGGATCAATGAGTATATGTTGAGGATTAAGATGTAAGAAGACTAGAAGGATGGGAGCAGGATTAAGCTTGAAGAGCTTTGAATGCCAAAGAGAGCAGTTTTGCATTTGACTATGACTGTAATAGGAAGCTATTGGTGTTTATTAAGTGTGTGTATGTGTGTATGTGTGTGTGAAGGGGCAATATGATAAAAACTACACTTTAGGAAAATAACTTTAGTGACTGAATGGATGATGGATTGGGGTGGGGAGAAATGTGAGGATGGCTGTCAACCCACTGTCATACTATTATAATAATAACAATGTGAGATGAGATGGCAGTGTCAAAGAAGAGAAAGGAATGGTGCAAAGGTGAAATTGAGGTCTTGGAAAACAGATTAGATTGGGGGCTAAAAGATAATGAGGACAATTTCTATGTTATGAGCCTAAGGGACTAGAAGGTTGGTATTGCTCTCTATAATAATAAAAGGAAGGTAAGAAAGGGGTAGAGTTAAGGGGAAGAGACAATGAGATCAATTTTAGACACATTGAGCTTAAGATGTCTATTGTATGCCTGAAAGGCAGTCAAATATACAAATATTGGCAGTCAATAGAAATATTGGGGTGGGAAATGTAGATTTGAGATCCATCACTAGAGAGATAATAATTAAATCCTTGGGAGCTGATGAAATCACCAAGTGAAGTAGTAATACTAGAGAAAAGAAGAGGCCCTGGAGAGAACTTGGAAGGACATTGATGGTTAGAAGAAGTGATCTACAAGGAGGGTTAAGCAAAGAAGATAGAGAATGAGGTAGTAGGAAAACCAGGAGAAAGTAGTGCCCTGAAAATCCAGAGGGAAGAGAGTATAAAGGAAGAATGATAGACATTGTCAAAGACTGAAGAGAGGTTAAGCAGAAATGAGAACTGAGAAAAAGCTACTGGATTTGTCAACAAAGATACCATCAGCTACTTTGGAGAAAGCTGTTTCAGTAGAATTATAAAATCTGAAGTCAGATCATAAAACAGCAAGAGGGGAGAAAACAGTGGCACCTACTGCAGAAGGCCTTTTTGAAGAGGTTAGCTACAATAGAGATAAAGGGATAGTAGATAAATATCCTAAAAGTGAGGTTTTTTTTCAAGGGAGTCATGAGCTAATGTGTAAATAGTAGGAAATAAGTCAATAGAGCAGGAGAGATTGAAAATAAGTGAAAGAGTAGGAATGAGAGAGAGGACAATCTATTAGAGGAGCTGAGATGAAATGGGATCACGGTAACTAGTAGAGGGGTTAACCTTGGTAAGAAGTAAGGCCTCGGTTATGAACAAGGAGAAAGTGGCACAAGGCATCAGAGTGCTAGGAGATGAGGAAAAGGGAAGTGAAGTTTGGAGGAATTGGTTTAGAAAGTGGAGAGTGAGTTTATAAGAGAAGTAAAATAGGGTTACATAGTAGCAATGTGGGCCCAGGTGAGGTTATGTAATATAAATTTGTAGTGGACCCAGTCAGAAGAATCCCATGATTTTCTCCATCTTTGCTCTGCAGTAAATGTATAGGAGTGAAGGTGCTGAATGGTGAAAGTCATGTAAGGCTGAGCATAATCAGCAATGTGATAAGGTGGCTAAGGATTCAACAATGGAGGATTACATAAAGTTGAATTAGGGGATCAACTTGTACAAAAAGATATATATATATATATATATATATATATATATATATATATATATATATATAT
>NC_058130.1:82812003-82821617 GCF_016433145.1 Gracilinanus agilis | reverse complement strand
CAGAATAAACTTGAATCTTGACATGTATAGAATTCAAGGTATATTTGTATATTCAGGTGAAAATGAATTCCTTAGAAAGCAAAATTCCTTCAACGCACAAACACACACAGATACAAGTTACAAAGATATACATCTTGTGATCTGACAACTCATATTTCCAGTTTGATTTCTACGAGATCTGTAGAATAGTGTCAATGTTAAATTAGAAAATAATATTGGTGGAACTGTGACCCAATCCAACTATTTTGGAAAGCAATCTGTAATTATATTCAAAGAGTTCTAAAACTGTGTATACCTTTTGACCCAGCAATACCATGATTAGGTTTATTTTCTAAAGTGACCAAGGAAAAAGAAAAAGAGCCTAAAATATTTTTTCTATTTTTTTTCTAAAATATTTATAGCATCTTTGCAGCAGCAAAAAAATGGAAACCAAAGGGAGGTCCATCAGTTGGAGAATGGCTAAATAAGAGATGGCATAAGATTGTGATGGAATACTATTATGCTGTTAGAAATGACAAACAGATTAATTCTAGAAAAATATGGAAAGATCTACATAAAATTATAAAGAGCAAAATGAGCAGAACCAAGAGAACACTATATACAGCAAAAGAAATAATATTTGAAGAATAACCTGTGAACGTCCACCACTAGAGAAAGAACTGATAAATTGAAATAAGTAAAAAACAGTATATATATATATATATATATATATATATATATATATACACACATATGTATATCTTTTTGTCAAATGATGCCTTTTCTAATGGGGGGTTGGGGAAGAAAGGAGGGAGTTAACTCGGCATTTCATGTAACAAGCAAAAATAAATGACTGAATTTAAATTTTTTTTTAAAAAAATGATGTGCCAGTTACAAGGCAAATGTAATACACAGGATTTTAATGAGGAAAGTACAGTGTAAATTCTTCTAGTTAGAGAAGATAAGACTCCATACTGAGTGTCTACATCTAGAGACTCTGGGTCACTTCTTGGACTAAGGATATCCTGAAGAGTCCTCTGGATTCCTAGAAATAAATTTCCCTTCCTCATGATCCAGTAGGTAAACAGCAGGGTTTGGATTTACATTAAAGTTATAAACATGTCATAACATTGAACAATTAAGTTACTGCTTAAATAATGAAAGTTAAAATTATGTGATCTGTGGGAATCTTCCCCATGTTCTTATCATTTATTTACTTTTGACTAGACCTTGGCTTTCCTTGGTATCCAGAACACCCTTTGCCATTAAAGACTGGTAGTTAACTGTTTTAAAAGTTACAATCTTAGAGAGCTGCCTGGGGCACTGAAATGATAAGTGACTGGCCCATGGTCACGAAGCCATCATATGTCAAGAGCAGGACCAGTAACTAGGTCTTTCTGACACTAAGCCCATCTGTCTAATCACTAGACCACATTAGTCTTCATTACCATCAAAAGATTGATAATGCACAGCATCCATGAGCCAGCTGGCACAGGGAAAATTTTTCAGTGGCAAAAGGTCTGTTTTCTATTTCTCCATATAGTAACTGTTTCTTAGGAAAGTCATCTACTGCTGCTCATCCCTTTTCTGTTATAGAATGTAGCACTATCACCTTTCTTCCTTTGGCAAAACGCACTAAGAATCCCAATTTGGCACACCACTTTTTGAAAGGTTTTGAAAACCTTGTCTGAAAATTTCTAAGCTAATAAGTTAAGTTCCCCAGATGAATTCAATCCCTCCTTGAAAATTTAGTAATGGGCAGAAATCATAGGTTCTGGGAAATTAGTCCTAGAAGGGATCTTAGTGATCAGAAAATCAAAAACTGTCTCTTTTTTTAATTGATGAATAAACTGATACTCAGAAGTGTAAGTTACTTTTCCAAAGGTAACTCAGCTTTTTTTCCTAGTTTATTTTTTTTAATTTTAATTATTTACAAGTAGTGGTATCCATAATTCACAGACAATGATGCAGCATCACCTAGAAAAATATTGATGTAAAAGAGATGAATTTTTGCAATGATGATGCTGTTTGAGTTTAAGCATAGTGCCATAATAAATTTCCAAATGTAGTAGAGCACTCTGAGTCATTGCTAGACTCAGGTCATTTTTACAAAGTTTCTAGATATACATATGCATGGATCATTTTAACTAGCTGCAAATGCAGCTGCATATCCTAGTATAGGAAATGTTCACTTTGATATACATTGTTTTTACTATGTAAATGGTCAGAATAAGCTTTTGGATATGGTGGTACATTTCACTGAATAATTTGATACATTTAGAAAGCTTCAGTATCAATAGGAAATCTTTCAGGATACAGACCTTTTAAGTGAAGTAGAAAATGTATGATATATGTATTGGGTTTGATCAAGCTGCTACATGTTATCAACAATTACTTGTAAATAAGAAATAACATACAAGTAAATATCTAGAAAAAAAGACTGGAGCACAGAGCAAGAATCAGAAAGAACACTTGCTCTGTTCAAATGATGCATTGATATTTCCAGTGATACTAAAAAAATAGGAAACCCTTTAATTCAGTGATGGGCAAACTTTTTTAAAGAGGGGGCCAAAGGAAAGTGTGTTATTTGGAAAACTGGGGGCTTCCATTTAGAGGTATTTGGGGGCTCATTTGAGCCTTAAGATATGTAGCTATATGACAAACTTCCTGTGGATGTTTTGGGGACTTTGGAAACTACATTTCCGATGATTCCTCTTGTAAAAATGGAGGCAGATAGGAAGTGTGATGATGTAAGATAAAGAAATAAGAGTCCTGGCCTCATTGGAGGGGGCCCTCTTTGCTACCTGAGTGGGCTCTCTGGCATATGTGACAGACAAGATGGGAGGAGATAGGTACTGATGGGCAATTTGAATAGATTTTTTACAGGCGCATGTTCGATTTATCTCTATCAGCATGGCTTTTATTAAAATACTAATTTCCCTCATTATAGTAGCCTTAATCATTTTTAAAAATAACAAAAGGAAATTCTCATCTGTCAGTCTGTCTCTATGGCAACTCTTTTGAGTTTCATTGTATTGTAGTCTACTCATTGTATTTGTCAGATGAGGAATAATGTCACACAGCCGGATAGAACATTTTAGGATAGAACGTTTCAGGGGGCCACATCTGGCCCGCTTGCTGTAATTTGCCCATCACTGCTTTAATTCATTGGATCAGTCTCCTGGATCATATGGAAGATAAGATTTGTACAAGATGAGATGATATGGTAGGAATCATGTAAACAAAGAAGAAATAACCAAACTGTTGAAATTACAGATTATCAAAATCACAAAGTCCTCTGGTCACTATATTGCAGAACTTAGTGACTAATCAAGGAAAGAAATTTCTCACATACTTCTATATATATACTTCTAGCCCCTGGTCTCAGTGCCTCAAATGCCTTAGGCTTCTACTCAGTAAATTTTCATCCACTCAGGTTCTAGCTAAGACACTGTGGGATACCTTAGAGAATGTCTCCTGCTTTCTCATGGGACAGTCTTTCTTTTTTACTGAATCCCAGGCCAAACCCCATGGAATGATGCTCATTCAGGATGGATGGATTAAAATCTGGTATAAGTGTTTTGATAAAGGTTAGGTCACTGGCCCTTTTCTTTTTAATGACTCATGCACTATGTAGAAAGTGCACTGGGAACCCTGTCACATCCAAGAAGGGAATGGTAATGTATTCCTCTAATTGTACACACTGGTATCCTAATGTAACATTGGTGGATGCAACCCTGCACATAGTCAGGGGTGAAGGAGGGACATGAAGTTGGGGGCAGGACATGGAACATAATGGGGTAGACACTGGCACATTCAGTCTGGGGGACGGGGTGGGGCGTGGCATAGGATCCCTAAAAAGTTCCAAAAGGTTCCCCATCACTGCTCTAAAAGGTCTGCAATCACGCCACCATCTCTCCTATTCTTTCCATTGTGGAATATTAGAGGGCGAGTTCTGTAATGGTGAGAGGGATAGAGCTGCTTCTCATAATTACCTCCCAATACATCTTCCTCAAAAGGTTAACATTTCCTCTTTCCACTCTTTGCTTATCTTCTTATTTCCTTTCTGCCTTCATTGTCTGATGGTCTTCAAAAGCCTTCCACTGCAAACTAAAAGCAGCATTATTTAATCAAGTTAAGCAAAGTAGATTTGTAATGCTCTAAATTTCCTTTCCAGGCAATGTTGTGCCAAGAGGAGTCAGATTTAAGACTAGCTCTGAAATATACTAACTGTGTGACCCTGTGTAAGTTATCTCACCTCTCAATGCTTTTAGGCAATTCTCTAAGACTAAACTGTGGAGAAGGTGCCAACCTGAATTGGTAGAGAAAACTTCTTCATTTATTAGTTATCTATGCCAAATGAATTACAAATCCATTCTCTAGAGATCCTGAACCAGGTATGGCTTCATAGTAATTGACATATCTGGCATTAGGATATTATCAATGAATTAAAGGGGGCCACTGACTAAGGGTGGAAATTGGTTAGAGATGTTGGTATGAGGAAAGAAGGAAACATTGGAAGCATTATCAATTGCCTTTGTGTATATTTAATGAAGTTGATTTAAGTCCCTCTAGCTGCATGACCTTGGAAAAGTTATTTACCTCTCTAAACTACTCTTTCCTGTTTGGACCAGATAAACCTTAAGATCTCTTTGAATTCTAAGATTCTAGCTGATAACAACACAACTCAGACTTCTAAATTTCCTGAAATTCTCTTTCCAATGAATAAAGCTTCAGGGCTTCATCTAGTGTTCATAGGAAAACACATTAAGCTATGATTTGCTTCAAAACTGTTTAGGGTTTGATTTGGGCAAATATTTTGGGTGCTCAATTATGATTTTTAAACATTATCTTAAGTTTAATATGATATACTTTATTTAATTGTAACAATCTAATTGATTGCAACAATTTAAGTTTCTAATATTTCTAATATTTGTTCATTCTCTCCTCAGACACAGCCACTCCCTAGGGCAGGCTCTCATCATTTCAGACCTGTGCTATTATAATAGTTTTCTGGTTGCTGCCCATGCCTCATCTCTTGTATTTTAATACATTCTCTATTCCGCTACCAGTGATCTTTCTAAAGTATGTCTGACTTTGTCATTCTTACCTCATTATATGAACTCTAGTTGTTCCCTATTACTTCTAGGATCAAATATAACATCCTCTGAAATTTGATTTGCAGAAGGCCCAAATATTCCTTGGATGGAAGATTCGGGGAGACTTGGATATAGAGTCTAAAAACAAGGAGAAAATCATTTGTTTCACACACACACACACACACACACAAAGATGAAGTAGTATTATAAAATATTAATTAAGTGAAGAGACTCAATTTGAATCCATTGAAAAGGGGATTACAGTTTTTTAAGCTGTTTGAGCTTTAGTGTTGCAGATGCATTAGAAGTCAGAAGATTTTGATGGAGCACTAACTCTCTTACTTATTCTCTTTTGTAATTCCTGCTGCACAGCCCATTAGAATAGAACTGTTTCCTTATAGGTGGAGATAGAGACCCTTCCTGACATCCAGAGGAAGAACTATGGGAGTAAAAACACAGAAGAAAAACAACTACTTGAACACATGGGTTGATGGGGATATTATTGGGGATGTAGATGCTAAACAATCACCCTAGTGCAACTATCAATAATATGTAAATAGGTCTTGATCAATGATACATGTAAAACCTAGTGGAAAGGTGTGTTGGTTGCGGGGTAGGGGGAGGTTTGGGGAGAGGGAAAGAACATGAATCATGTAACCATGGGAAAATATTCTAAATAAAATAAATACATTAAAAATGTGGACAGAATTGGTAAGAAGATAAAATGTCAGTTCTCAAGCACTCTCACTCTGGGACTTTTAAAGCAAAAGTCCCTTTAGAGACTTTCTGAGTGAGAGCCCCCTTTAAGCCCTGTTTGAGAATGCTCCAAACTAGAATCCTCTTTGAGCCTTATTGATAATACTTAAAGTAACCACATAATTTGCACTATTCATCCCTGACATTCTATGGAGCAAAAGACTAGATGCAGGAACAAATTTTATTCTTTTTTTTTTTTTGACAGTTGTGGCACTATCTTGCAGGGTTACAAAATCTATACAAGGAATTAACCTTCCACCTTTAGCTTCTTCCACCTTTTCTCCTGAAGCTAGAAGAGCACCTGAAATGTTTAACATACAGAACTTCATCTGAGAAATAATTCTGCTGCTACTTAAATCAAATGTTCAGTATCCCATGTAGGTATGAATGTTAGATGCATTTCCCATTCTTACCCCACAACACCCACATACATATCTGATTTGCATAAACCTTGTCAATAATCAAGTTCTTAGTGGCAAGATTAGGAAGAAGAAAATGCCAAAGTCCAATAAAGGAGGGATTATAGAAATGAATAAAACATTTTTAGTTTAGTTGAAAAGCAATATATCAAAACTTTTTCTGAATAAACATACTTTCTGTTATGATTATGTTACTATTTTGGTGTATATTTATGAATACATTCTTTTCTTTTTGAAGAGATCTCATTTTCAATATAGCCTCTATTTGGCAGCAGCCTTTATCTATACCAATATAGTATAGGTCAGGCTAAAAACAACAACTAAAAATAGTCATTGAAATCTTTGTATCCAAAAGATACCTTAGTTCCAAGGAGCAACAAATAAATAAATAACTCACCCTGTCAAAGGGGCAGAGGAGCCATGAAGAGATCTAGAGTTGCTTTCCTCATTTTGCAGCTGAAGAAATTAAAACAGAGAAGGAATTTGCCTAAGAACACAAAGATTTGGATCAAGATAGAGGTTGGGATATACGACTGTTCTTCTGCTGCCTCCCAGACAATTGCTGCTCCTGTACCTATTGGAGACTAGAAATTCTAAATTAATGACCTAATAAAAATTTTCCTTTAGGATACATGGATCTTGAATGATAACTTTATTAATTGCTAAGGGCCATTAGTATGAAAAAGAGAAAGGGGAGGGTAACAGCAAGTCTAAAGTTTAGTGTGATTATAGATTTAGTCATTTGATTGACTACATTGAGGGTAACCTGAGAAAAAGATAATTTGTTACAAATATTTCAACAAACTACAGTGAGAATGACTTTTATTTTGACAGAATTTTAGAAAAATTATTTTTCCTTTACCAAACAAAAGGTAATGGAAATTTTTTCTCCTCAAATACTATGCACCTCTGCCCCAACCTCTACTCCTAACCCCCATACACACATTTGGACCAATTTGCAAATTGCTGTGTGGTTAGAGTCACTGTAGCTTTGTTTACAGCAGGAAGACTTACCTAATCATACATTTTAGCAAGAAGATCTGTAGTATATGAAGGGATTTACAGCTTAATAAATTTGATGGCAGAGATGCAATAGGTAATAAGAATTGCATTCCAATCTATTATCAACCTCATATTAAGGTAGCATTTCAGATCATAAAGTGGACAGATCATCTCATGGAAAAGTAGGAAATAAAGAACCCAAGAAAAGTTAACAATTAATAAAAAGTTAAGCAGGGTGGAATAGTTGGTACAAGTCAGAGATTTGAGTCAGAAATATGGGGAACAAGTTCTGCATCTGACACATACTGGTTTTGAGATCCTTGGCAAGTTACTTAATTTATCATAGCCTTAGGCAAAAGTCTGAGTCTACAAATTACAAACGACTTGTCCTTCTGCATTGATATTAATACACAGGGAGTGTTTTATGCTGTAGAAATTATAAACTGGACCAAAAGCATATGTTAAAAAATTTAAAAGTGAGGTGCTATTATCATCATTTTACAAATAAGCCTACTGAGGCTGAGAAGTAAGTATTGGATTCTGGAATCAAATAAGTGTTCTTGACTCCTCATCCATCCAGTGCATCTGTCAATGATGTTACCCTGCCTTGACCAACAACGGTTTTCTGATTTTCAAATATTCTTGCTGATGAGTGTAGAATGACTACTGGCATGAAATTAGTCATATTCTGACCAGTTTTTTAAAGGATAAAAAAAACTCAATTGAAGATGTCACATTATTTCTTATTCCCTAAAAATCATACAGAATAGCCAAGATGTGTTATGAAGTACAGTATAACTGTAAACTTGGAGTAGTATGTAGTACATTGCCCAAGATCACCAAAATAACAAAGGTAAAAGGTGGTATGGAAGTCCATATCTCCTGGTACCTTATCCAATGACTTTTCCATTAAAAAATGATGGATTTGCTTCTGTCAAGGTACATATTATGCACTGATTTTGCTTCCTCAAAGCAGCCAAACTACTAGGTATGTCCCTTGCCAATTTGGGATTGATTTCTGCTACTTGGTGATATTGACCTAAATGTTAGGAGATCTCAAACCCAGGATCTGTTTAGTCATAAATTTGATCTCTACACCACTTTAAAAGATTATATATATACATATAATGTATAACACATTATGCATACAATACATATTGATAGTAGAAACAGGAATGGATTTAAAGTCATAGCATCTGTTTTCAATATACAGAAATCTTATAAATCTCAATTTGTAATAGATAGAACAATGGAAACAAGAGGGTCAATAATCTCTGAGTTCATATCTACCTTCAGATACTTAATAGCTGTGTGATCCTATACATGTTACTTAAACTCTGCTTGCCTTAGTTTGATCATCTATAAACTGGAGAAAATAATAGACAAATCTCATATGCACATGTACATATATAAAACTCCTGAAAGACATCCTAAAACAAAAACTTACAGGGAATATTATAGCCTAATTCCAGATCTCTCAGGGCAAGGAAAAATATTACAAACAGTTAGAATGAAATAAGTCAAATGTCATGAAACCACATCAGGTTCACACAAGATTTAGCAGTTTACATGTTAAAATGGCAAAGGGTTTGGGACATTATATTCTAGAAGGATTACAACCAAAAATAACATATCCAGCAAAGCAGAGTATAATCATGCAGGGGAAAAAATGGATATTTAAAGAAATAGGAGAACAGAGATAAGTAAAAAGTGTGACACACAAACATGAGACTCAAGAATAACATAAAAAGGAAAAGAGGAAATAATAATTTTAAGGGACTCAAAAATACTAAGCTGCTTAAATTCCTAATGAATTGCTAGTGGAATTATAAATTAGAACAATACTTCTAAAGAACAATTTGGAACTATGCAAAAAGGACTATTGAATTAATAAATAAGACTAGAAGTTGGTACTTTGAAAAAACAGATAAAATAGACAAAGTACTGGTCAATGAAAAAAAAAAGGAAAGAAGTAAACCAAATTAACAGTATCAAAGATGAAAAGGGAGACCTCACCTCTAATGAAGGGGAAATTAAGGCAATCATTAAAAACTATTTTGCCCGATTATATGGCAATAAATGTAACAATTTAGGAGATATGGATGACTATTTACAAAAATATAAACTGCCTAGATTAACAGCAGAAGAAATAGAATACCTAAATAATCCTATATCAGAAAAAGAAATTGAACAAGCCATCAAAGAACTCCCTAAAAAAAATCGCCAGGGCCTGATGGATTCACAAGTGAATTCTATCAGACATTCAAAGAGCAACTAATCCCAATACTATACAAATTATTTGATATGATAAGCAAAGAAGGAGTCCTACCAAATTCCTTTTATGACACAAATATGGTAC
>NC_058130.1:82775064-82809470 GCF_016433145.1 Gracilinanus agilis | reverse complement strand
GAGAAATTAATAAAATCGAAAGTAAAAGAACTATTGAATTAATAAATAAGACTAGAAGCTGGTACTTTGAAAAAACAGATAAAATAGACAAAGTACTGGTCAATCTAATAAAAAAAAGGAAAGAAGAAAACCAAATTGATAGTATCAAAGATGAAAAGGGAGACCTCACCTCTAATGAAGGGGAAATTAAGGCAATCATTAAAAACTATTTTGCCCAATTATATGGCAATAAATATAACAATTTAGGAGATATGGATGAATATTTACAAAAATATAAACTGCCTAGATTAACAGCAGAAGAAATAGAATACCTAAATAATCCCATATCAGAAAAATAAATTGAACAAGCCATCAAAGAACTCCCTAAGGAAAAATCGCCAGGGCTTGATGGATTCACAAGTGAATTCTATCAGACATTCAAAGAGCAACTAATCCCAATACTATACAAATTATTTGATATGATAAGCAAAGAAGGAGTCCTACCAAATTCCTTTTATGACACAAATATGGTACTGATTCTAAAGCCAGGGAGATCAAAAATAGAGAAAGAAAACTACAGACCAATCTCCCAAATGAACATAGATGCAACAATCTTAAATAGAATATTAGCAAAGAGACTCCAGCAAGTAATTAAGAAGATCATCCACCATGATCAGGTGGGATTTATACCAGGAATGCAAGGTTGGTTCAACATTAGGAAAACCGTCCACATAATTGACCATATCAACAGTCTAACAAACAAAAATCACATGATTATCTCAATAGATGCTGAAAAAGCCTTTGACAAAATACAGCATTCATTCCTATTGAAAACACTGAAAAGTATAGGAATAGAAGGACCTTTCCTAAAAATAATAAACAGCATATACCTAAAACCATCAACAAACATCATATGAAATGGGAATAAATTAAAAGCCTTCCCAATAAGATCAGGTGTGAAACAAGGGTGTCCATTATCACCTCTATTATTCAACATAGTACTCGAAACACTAGCAGTAGCAATTAGAGAAGAAAAAGAAATTGAAGGTATCAAAATAGGCAAGGAGGAGACTAAGCTATCACTCTTTGCAGATGATATGATGGTATACTTAAAAAATCCAAGAGAATCAGGGGGCAGCTGGGTAGCTCAGGGAATTGAGAGCCAGGCCTAGAGAGAGGAGGTCCTAGGTTCAAATCCGGCCTCAGACACTTCCCAGCTGTGTGACCCTGGGCAAGTCACTTGACCCCCATTGCCTACCCTTACCAAATTTCCACCTATAAGTCAATACACAGAAGTTAAGGGTTTAAAATTAAAAAAAAATCCTAGAGAATCAACTAAAAACTTGTAGAAATAATCAACAACTTTAGCAAAGTTGCAGGATAGAAAATAAATGCACATAAATCATCAGCATTTCTATACATTTCCAACACATTAGAGCAGCAAGAGGTAGAAAGAGAAACACCATTTAAAATTACCCTAGACAATATAAAATATTTAGGAATCTATCTACCAAAACAAACCCAGGAATTATATGAAAACAACTACAAAACACTTTCCAAACAAATAAAACTGGATCTAAACAATTGGAAAGCCATTGGTTGCTCATGGGTAGGACAAGCTAACATAATAAAAATGACCACCCTACCCAAATTAATTTACCTATTTAGCACCATACCTATCAAACTACCAAAAAACTTCTTTACTGAATTAGAAAAAAACTATAAAAATTTTATTTGGAATAACAAAAGATCAAGAATATCAAGGGAAATAATGAAAAAAAATGTGAAGGAAGGGGGCCTAGCAGTACCAGATATTAAACTATACTATAAAGCAGCAGTCATCAAAACAATATGTTACTGGCTAAGAGACAGAGAGGAGGATCAGTGGAATAGACTTGGGGTAAATGACATCAGCAAGACAGTGTATGATAAACCCAAAGAGCCCAACTTTTGGGACATGAATCCACTATTTGACAAAAACTGCTGGTAAAATTGGAAATCAATATGGGAGAGATTAGGTTTAGTTCAACATCTCACACCCTACACCAAGGTAAATTTAGAATGGGTGAATGACTTGAATATAAAGAGGGATACTATAAATAAGTTAAGTGAACACAGAATAGTATACCTGTCAGATCTCTGGGAAAGGAAAGATTTTAAAACCAAGCAAGAGTTAGAGAAAATTCCAAAATGTAAATTAAATGGTTTTGATTATATTAAGCTAAAAAGCTTTTGTACAAACAAAAACAATGTAGTCAAAATCAGAAGGGAAGCAACAAATTGGGAAAAAATCTTTATAACAAAAAACTCTGACAGGGGTCTAATTACTCAAATATACAAGGAGTTAAATCAATTGCATAAAAAATAAAGCCATTCCCCAATTGATAAATGGGCAAGAGACATGAATAGGCAATTTTCAGGTAAAGAAATCAAAACTATCAATAAGCACATGAGAAAGTGTTCTAAATCTCTAATAATCAGAGAAATGCAAATCAAAACAACTCTGAGGTATCACCTCACACCTAGCAGATTGGCTAAAATGAAAGAAGGGGAGAGTAATGAATGCTGGAGGGGATGTTGCAAAATTGGGACATTAATGCATTGCTGATGGAGTTGTGAACTGATACAACCATTCTGGCTGGCAATATGGAACTATGCTCAAAGGGCTATAAAAGAATGCCTGCTCTTTGATCTAGCCATAACATTGTTGGGTTTGTACCCCAAAGAGATCATAGATAAACAGACTTGTACGAAAATATTTATAGCTGTGCTTTTTGTGGTGGCAAAGAACTGGAAAAGGAGGGTATGTCCTTCAATTGGGAAATGGCTGAACAAATTGTGGTATATGCTGGTGATGGAATTCTATTGTGCTAAAAGGAATAATAAACTGGAGGAATTCCAAGTGAATTGGAAAGACCTCCAGGTACTGATGCAGAGTGAAAGGAGCAGAGCCAGAAGAACACTGTACACAGAGACATCAGTCTCTGTAAAATCGAATGTAATGGACTTCTATTCCAGCAGCAATGAAATGACCCAGGACAATTCTTAGGGATTTATGGTAAAGAACGCTACCCACATTCAGAGGAAGAACTGCAGGAGAGGAAACATAGAAGATAAACAATTGCTTGAACTGCAGGAGAGGAAACAAAAAAGATAAACAATTGCTTGAATGCATGGTTTGAGGCAGACATGATTGGGGATGTAGACTCAAAACAACCACACCAATGCAACTAACAACAATTTGGAAATAGGCCCTGAACAAGGACACATGTTACAACCAGTGGAAAGGTGTGTCGGCCATGGGTGGGTGGAGAGCAGGGGGTGAAGGGGAATGTAGGGGCATGAAGCATGTAACCATGTTAAAAATGAATATTAATAAACGTTTAAAAAAATAACTTCAAGGAAGGACTGAAGTTTAAGAGGGTACCCCATCTTCCCAGAAAATAGAGCCTACCTATAAAAAAGAGCAAGGCGCAAACACAGAAGGGGCCTATGAAAGCAAAGAAAACACACCCAAAGTAGAAAAGAAAAATTGGATTGGACACAGATTCAGGAAGAGCTCAAACAATACTTCATAAATCAATTATTAGAGGTAGAGGGAAAGTGGGGAAGAGAAATGAAAGTGATGCAAGAAGAAATCGGCCAATTGAAAAAGGAGAACCAAAAACCAACATAGGAAAACCAGGCCTTAAAAATCAGAACTGACCATCTAGAAACTAAATATTTCATGAGAAATCAAGAAATAATGAAGCAGAATCAAAAGAATGAAAAAATAACAGATGAAAACAGGAAATATCTTATTGCAAAAATGACTGATGTAAAAAATAGATCTAGGAGAGACAATCTGAGAATTATTGGATTGCCTGAAAGCCATGATGAAGAAAAAACTTTGAATATAATATTACAAGATATTATCAAAGATAACTACTCAGAGATGCTTGAACAAGAAAATAAAATTGAAATGGAAAGAATTCACAGATCACCTCCAGAAAGATATGCTCAATTGGCAACTTCCAGAAATGTAAAAGTCAAATTGAAGGTCCACCAAGCCAAGGAAAAAGTACTCCAAGCAGCCATATAGAAAGCATTCAAATACCATGGAGCTAGAGT
This sequence comes from Gracilinanus agilis, assembly GCF_016433145.1. NCBI lineage: Eukaryota > Metazoa > Chordata > Mammalia > Didelphimorphia > Didelphidae > Gracilinanus > Gracilinanus agilis. Next base: position 82,805,381 of record NC_058130.1, on the reverse strand, counting down.
CAGGATGACTCAGGACCTAGCAAATTCTATATCTTAGAATCAGAAGGCAAGCATGGAATATGATATTCAGAAAGGTGAAAGATTCAAGTTTACAACTCAAGAGGCACCTATCCAGCAAAGTTGAGTATACTCATTCAAGGGAAATCAACAAAAAAGACTAGTGGAAATAATTAATAACTTTAGTAAAGATGCAGGGTAAACAACAATCCCACATAAATCATTAGCATGTCTATATATTTCCAACAAACTCAGCAGCAGGAGTTAGAAAGAGAAACTCCATTTAAAATCATGCTAGAAAATATAAAATATTTAGGAATCTACCTGCCAATACAAACACAGAAATTATATGAATACAAGTACAAAACACTTTTCACACAATTAAAACTAGATATAAAGAATTGGAAAAAACATTAATTGCTTCTGGGTAGGATGAGCTAATATAATAAAAATGAGAATCCTACCCTAATTAATGTACTTATCAAATGCCATACCTTTCAAACTACCAAAAAACTTTTTTATAAAATTAGAAAAAAATTATAACAAAGTTCATCTAGATTAAGAACAAAACATCAAGAATATGAAGGGAAATAATGAAAAAAAATGTGAAGGATGGAGACCTATTAGAACCACATCTTAAAGTGTACTATAAAGCAGTGGTCATCAAAACAATATGGTACTGGCTAAGAGACAGAAGGGTGGAGGGGTAGATGACCTCAGTAAGCTAATTATTGATAAACCCAAAGACCTCAGCATTTGGGACAATAACTCACTATTTGACAAAAACTACTGGGATAATTTGAAAACAGTATGAGGAAAATTAGCTTTAGATCAACATATTACACCCTATACCAAGATAAATTCAAAATGAGTAAATGACTTAAATATAAAGAATAAATCATAAATAAATTAGGTGAACATAGATTAGTATACCTGTCAGATCTGTGGGAAAGGAAGAAAATTGAGACCAAACAAGAGACAGAAAACATTGTAAAATGTAAAATGAATGACTTTGATTATATGAAATTAAAAAAGGTTTTGTACAAATAAAACCAATGCAACCAAAATTAGAAGGAAAACAACAAACTTGTAAAGATCATTTTCATAACAAAACTCTCTGGAAAAGATTTAATTTCTCAAATATATAAGAAACTAAGCCAAATTTATAAAAAATTAAGTCATTCCCCAATTGACAAATGGACAAAGGACATGAATAGGTAATTTTCACATGATGAAATTAAAACTATCAATAAGCACATGTAAAAGTGTTCTCAATCCCTCTTGATTAGAGAAATGCAAATTAAAACAATTCTTAGGTACCACCTCACACCTAGATGACTGGTCAATAGGACAGCAAAAGAAAGTGATAAATGTTGGCAGGGATGTGGCAACCTTGGATCACTAATGCACTGCTGGTGGAGTTGTGAATTGGTTCAACCAATCTGGAGGGCAATTTGGAATTATGCACAAAGGGCTTTAAATGAATGCTTACCCTGTGACCCAGCCATATCACTGCCGGGCTTGTACCCCAAAGAGATAATAAGGAAAAAGACCTGCACAAAAGTATTTATAGCTGCTTTCTTTGTTGTGGCAAAAAGTTGGAAAATGAAGGGGTGTCCATAGATTGGGGAATGCCTAAATAAATTATGGTATGTGTTGTTGATGGAATATTATTGTGCCTGAAAGGAATAAAGAAATGGAGGAATTTCCTGTGAACTGGAATGACCTCTAGGAACTGATGCACAGTGAAAGGAACAGAACCAGAACATGGTATGCAGAGACTGATACATTATTGCACAATCATATGTAATAGACTTTTCTACTAGCAGCAATACAATGACCTAGGACAATCCAGAGGAACTTGGGGGAAAGAATGCTATCCACATCCAGAGAAAGAACTGTGGAACCAGAAATGGCTTATAAAAATATATGATCAATAATGTAGTATGATAGGGATGTGATTAGGGTTTGATGTTAAAGGAACATTCTACTGCAAATATGAATAACATAGAAATGAGTTTTGAACAATGATACATGTATAACCCAGTGGATCCTCTTGTCAGCTTTGGAAGGGGGGAATAGAAAGGAAAGGGGAGCATCATGAATCATGAAACCATAGAAAAATATTCCAAGTACAAATTTTTAATAAAGGATCTCAGGGGTAGCTTTGGCTAGAAAACAGCAAACTTTAAATACTGTGATCTAGGAAATAGTTTGTGTGTGGTTCTCCTGGATTTTCTAGGTTCCAAGCACCAGACACCCATTTAGGTCTTGTCAACATAACTGCAGTCTTGCCCCTAAGTATATCTTAGGCAGAAAATTTTTGCTCCCAACTTTTCACAGACTTCTGTAAGTTCCTTCAAACCACACAGTATTATGACTTCTCAGGTTTCTATACTAGTATCCACTGTAGTCACTCACTGTTGGACCTACTCCAAATATAACACAAAGGTTGAAGTGATAGAAATGAAGTCTAACCATGGCATGAGTCCTGGGGTTATGTTAAAAATTTTGTTTTGTGATCAAAGAAACAGACTTGCCATACCAACCCTGCTTCTCAGTTCTTGTTTTTATCATTCATCTGTAGATCAATTTTCTGATCTTTGGATGGAAAAATCAACTGCTTTATTTCTTCTTAGATGACTCCTTTATTACTTGGCCTGGATTTCTTCTTAAATCTTTGTTGCAGTCATTGATGGAAGAATTACATTGATTTAATCAACTCTTTCATTTCTTCTGGTTCATTTTCATATGCATTGGTGATGCATTTGAAATATTCTTTCATGCTATTTTTGAGGAAAAGATAGATTAAGGTAAAATTCTTGGCCGGGTTAAGATTGCTGCAGAGTAGTAGCGAGACTCTTACTCTCCTCACCACTGACTGATAAATGATACCTCAAAAGGACAAAAAAATAATCCAGATAAACTAAGGGAATCCACAATATGGTACAGCATCAAAAAGTATGTGGGTTTTGTGCAAACCCTCCCCCAGTGCCAGAGTCAGAGCCAAAGCACAAGAAATATAGGGAGTGTGGGGAAATTGCTAGGTTCTTGGCAGCTAACTGGGACCACCGGGGGCTTGCCCCTGAGAGAAGCTAGTCTTGAGACCCCAAGAGGCTAAAGAGTGTGGAACTTGGGCAGGGAGATAGAACTGAAAGGGGCAGCAGACAGTGGAAGTAGAATGCTGAGACTCGAAAAAGGAGCCTCACACAGAGGAGCAAGCATGGAACAATCTCTGGGTTCTTGGTAGCTGACTGGAACCACCAGGGACTTAACCCTGAGAGCAGCTAGACTTGAGACCCCAGGAGACTGAAGAGCTCAGACCTTGGATGTAGAGATAGAGTGGAGAGGGGCACAAGACAGTAGAAACATTGCAGAGAGCAGAAGCCGAGGTGAGACTTGAAAAGTAGCCTCAGGCAAAAACTATTCCATAGGTCCATATACAGAGAACCTGCCCTGCTCACTCAGAATTCTGGCTGGGAAGAAAAAAACAGCATAGTGCTGGCAAACAATACCCAGGAAATACAACCTTCAACTACCAGAAGAACAGGAGAAAGGCACTAACCCTAGATAATTTTACATAGAAAAAATCCAGACCACAGAGCAGACAGCAGAGGAGGACAAACAAGTAAACACATCCATACCATCCTCCTCAAAATGAAAATTAGTCACAAGCTCTTGAAGAGTTCAAATCTGAGATCATGAGAAAGGTGGAAGAGATTTGGCAAGAAAAGTGGGAAATAGCTCAAAAAGAAATTAACAGTTTAAAAGACAGAAACTCATGATTAGAAAAAGAAGCCCCAAAATCAAATGAAATGATAAGCTAATTGGAGACCAAAATTAAACAGCTGGAAACCATGAAAAACAAGATAGAACAAACTGAAAAGTAAAATCAAAAGATTATAGCAGAAAATCAGTCTTTCTGAAGACCAAAATTGGGCAAGTAGAAGCCAATGATCTCACAAGACAGCAAGAACTAATAAAGCAAAGTCAAAAGACTGACAAAATAGAAAGAAACATGAAATATCTCACTGAGAAAATGACAGACCAAGAAAACAGGTATAGAAGATACAATTTGAGAATTATTGGTCTTCCTGAAAAACAGAAACAAACAGGAACATTGACATCATACTACAAGAAATTATCCAAGAAAACTGTACTGGTCTTCTTGAACAAGAGGGCAAAACAGACATTGAAAGAGCACATAGAACACTCTCTACATTAAATCCTCAAAAGACATCCCCCAGGAATGTAATTGCCAAATTCAAGAGTTTCCAAGTTAAGTAGAAAATATTACAAGAACCCAGAAGAGACAATTCAGTTATCAAGGATCACCAAGCAGGATTACAAAGGATCTGACAGCCTCCACACTAAAAGACCACAAGGCTTGTAATATGATATTCAGAAAGGCAAGAGAATTGGGTCTACAACCAAGGATCATCTGCCCATCAAAAATGACTATATACTTCCAGGAGAAAGTATGGGCATTCAACAAGATAGAAGATTTCCAAGTATTTGTAAAGAAATAATCTGTAAAGAACTGTGGAAAGTTTGATATTTAACTACAAAAATCAAGGGTAACATGAAAAAGCGAATAAGAAAGTGAGGGGAAAGAAAAAAATTAATTTGCTTCTCTAATGGCTTCAATAAGATAAAATTATTTCTATACCTTTATCGAAAAATATAATGTGTAACTCTCAAAAATTGTATTCACTATTATAGTAATTAGAAGAATTATTCATAGGGAGAAATTGGAGTACTAAATGGTCTAAGATGATATACAAAAAAAGAAAAGGTAGGGAATAGAAGATGGCACCAAGAGGAACTTGAAGGAATAAGAAAAATATACCACACAAAGGTGCATGGGAAGGGGAGGGGATGAATAGTATTATAATAAGGAGAGGAATAGAGTGTTAATAGGACATACTTAAACCTTACTCTCAGTGGAATCAATTCTGAAAGAGATGAGCAACTAGATCCATTTGGATATTGAATTCTATCTTACCCTACAGGGAAAGTCATAAGGGAAAAACCAAGGGTGGTATTGAGGGAGGGAGTACAAAAAAAAGAGAGGAAAAGTGTCAAAATCTATCATCTCCAGATAATCTGATAAGGATGGCCTCGTTGATAAGAAAGTAATGGACAAAATAGATCTTTCTGTTAGCTCATGGCTGCTGCTCCTTCTCTTGTAATGAGTTTAGGATTTTATATTTATAATGTATATCAAACCCAATTCACACACAAACAAAAAGGAACTTTGCAGTTGTGCAGAAATTACAAATTATGTCATATCAAAACACAAAAAATCTCATTGGCTTCAGTAGCTTCAAGGTGAAGGTGATGATAAAATGCAAGGTTGGATTGTAGCCACCTCATTATCAGTAAACTAAGACTGGGATACTTTTCTCAGGGAAGGATAGCCCCTCCTGGAGGAATTTTTGACCTTGACTGTCTGAACTATTTTTGAAACAAAAACAGTGGTATTTCATCATTATTTAAGATGATCTCTACTTGAAATTAATTACTTTCTTCAACTATGGGCAGAAAATATTACTTTGAAAAAGCATCTATACAATTTGCCAGATTTCCAAAGTTGTCAATGACACAAAGTTAAAATCTCTAATTTAGTCTTATTGCATAAGAGAAATGGAAAAATAGCAGTGTATCTGAAAAAGGTCTATGGATTTTAGTGTACTATGAGCAAAAAGTTACTTCACACTATGATATGGTAGTCAAACAAAAGCTTATATTACTAAGACTACATTAAGAAATTAGAATGATAGAGGCAATTAATCCCCTGCAATCTACCTTGGACAATGAAGTAGAGAGTACTCCTATAATCCCTGCTTCTGGAACAATAGAGTTTTGAGATGTAGTAGTAAATTGAGTGCTTTCCACATGACAAATATAATGAGTTCCCAGTAGTGAGTTCCCACAATAAAAAAGGGAGAAATGAAGGAGAAATGGAAGTTGGAAAGAGAGCAGAACAAAGCTTTTATGCCAATCAGCAATGGGATTGGCCCTATGAATGGTCACTGAACTTCCAGAATAGATGAAATAGGGAGACTCTCCCTCAAGCAAGCATACAAACAAACAAAGCCCCTCTACTGTATTCAAAATACAACTGGAGAATTTTGTTCAATTCTGTATGGCACTTTTTAGAAGGATATTGGAGAACAGGTGGAGTAGGATAATAAGGAAGATGAAAGAACTTGACCCTTTTTCATAAAAGGACCAACTGAGAGAAATAACACTTTACATATATTCTGATTCCAGACGCACCTTAAAAATGTTCCTTGTCTGATGCTGTCAGTAGGAATAGTTGGTACACTCAGTGGAGCTCACTATTCCTTCTAAAACTTCCATTGCTGCCATTAATCATGAACTCTCCTCATTTAAGAGCATTTTATTTTTTCATCCCTAATGTCACGGTGTTTTGAACCTATTGTTGTCTAAACTTCCAAATCTTATGATGTTGTCTTAGTTTTCATCCTATTTACCTCTTCACAATAATTGAAGATATTGCTCACTTCATCTTCATGGATCCTTTATTCTCTATTTTTTTCAACTGTTGGCATAGTGGATAGGGTATTAGGACTTGGGATCCGGGAGACCTGCCGCAGAAACTTAATAGTTCTATGATCCTAGCTAGATCATTTATGCTTTACTTTCTCTATATATAAAATGGGGATAATAATACCATCTACATCAAAGTATTGTTATAAGGTTTAATTGAGAAAATAAATGTAAATACTTTGAGAATGTTGATCTATTTATGTAATCAGTTTTCCCTTAGCCTCTTATCTATTCTTCTATTACCTGTCTACCCCTCTTCAATCTTATTGGCTGGATCATTATCTGTCTCCTACCTTCTTAGTACAAATATGAGATTCGGTCCTAGTCTCTCATTTTTATTTCCATTCTCTTTTAGAAATATTATCCACTAAATGGGCCTGGAAACTCCATATATACAAAAATTAGCAAATAATGTCTACTTTACCTCTGTACCAATTCATGGTTCCATTTCCTCTCCATTCATTTGGCCACTACTGCCTTTCAGGTCAATATTGACTTAATGTTACTATCCTAATTTGTCTTCTTAGCTTTAGGCTTTCCACTTTCCATTGCATCCTTCAATGAGTTGCCAAATGAATTTCTGTAAGATACAAATCTGAAAATGTCACTTACTCTGCACAAAAATCTTCAGGCTCTTCTATTGCCTCTGGGCTAAATTCTTCAGTCTGCTGTCTAAAGTCTGTCTTCAACCTACTTTTACAGACATTTTATATTTTGCCTTTCCCCCTTCACCCACACCCACACCCTATGTCTGTCTCATTCAAACTGGCTTAGTATTTCACAAATCTATATTTAATCTTCTTTCTCTTCGAATATCTCTGCATTTACACAGTCTGTAGTCTATCTCCCATGTCTAGAGGATGATCTCTCCTCACTTCTCTCTTTTAGAAATTGAGTCTTCATTCTATTTTTTTAAATTTTTTAAACCCTTAACTTCTGTGTATTGGCTCCTATGTGGAAGAGTGGTAAGGATGGGCAATGGGGGTCAAGCGACTTGCCCAGGGTCACACAGCTAGGAAGTGTCTGAGGCTGGATTTGAACCTAGGACCTCCCGTTTCTAGGCCTGACTCTCAGTCCACTGAGCTACCCAGCTGCCCTTGAGTCTTCATTCTAAACAAAGCTCACATACTACCATAAACATGAAATCTCACATGATCTCCTTGGTGCCATTGGTCTCTCTTTCCTCAAATTATCTTTTACTTAGTTATGGATAGATGATTTTCCTTTTACATTCTAGGGTGGGTGATGAGAATATAAACTCCTTGAGGTCAAGAATAATTTATTATTTTCCTTTATATGCCTATCCCCAGGCCAATGCTTTTCATTAAGTATTTTTTAAATTTTTAAACTTCTTGATTTTAAAAATGGAATTATAGCCTTATTTTTTCTGTCACATTAATTTACAAATATATCCTTCCCTTATTCCTCCCTTTCACCTATTGAAAAGATTAAAAAAAAAACCTTCAGCAAAACCAACCAAAACACATCTACCTGACAGTTTAATAAATGCTTGTTGAATTTCATTGTACTAGTTGTCTTTGTGCCTACACATTCTCTCCCTCCAAATCATCCTTCACCACACTTCCTGTCTTATTTTCTTTATGCATAGATTTGATCACATCCCACATGTGTTCAAAATATTTCACTGGTTCCCTACTGCCTATCAAGTATTCTTCTTCATGTCTTTTTACCTGGCAATCCAAGACCTCTACAACATGGCACTAAACTACTTTATTAGCCATATCTCATGTTTACCTATTAATTCATTTTTATTATAATCAACTTAGTCTTTCTCTGTGCTTATGCATATTTCTCTGTACTCAAGCTCATGGTTCCCTGTCTGAATTACTTTTCCCATTAATACTTTCTTCAATTTTTGCTCTTCATTTAAATAACCATCTCAAATGCTACCTCCTCTAGGAATCCTCCCCTAGACCTCTTGGATTTAGTGAAACTTTTTAAACCTCTCTTAGGTACTCATGATATGCCAATTTATATTAATATTATTTGTCATATCCCCCCACTAGATCTATGAGAATAATATAATAAGTTACTTGAACTTTTCTATCCCCTCCTAATATGTAGTGTATTGTCTACTCATTGTAGAAACTATAATAGGGCCCTAGAAGGAAGAATACAAAGATCACTACTTAAAGTTAGGAAAACTGAAGCTATGATTTTGGGCAAGTCACTTAATCTCTGTTTGCTCAGTTCCCTCATCTTTAAGTAAAAATTCAGATAATAAAAAACCTACCTCCTGGGGTTATTGTCATGATAAAATGATATAATATTTGAATTGTACTTTATAAACCTTAAAATGATATATAAATGCAGAATATTGTTATCATTTTATTAATATTATTAAATATGTTATATATGTATACATTATATATATAACTATATACATATATATGTATTTATGTATCTGTGTGTGTATATATATATGTATGTATATAGTTGTTATTATTCAGTTGTCAGTCATGTCTGACCTCTTGTGATCCCAGTTGGGGATTTCTTGACAAAGATATTGAGGTGGTGTGCTATTTCCTTCTCCATTTCATTTTACTGATGAGAAAACTGAGACAAATGAGGTTTAATGGCTTGCCCAGTGTCATACAACTAGTTGTAATGGGCAAAGCCCAAGGACCTCTATGGAGCAAAGCTCTGGAGGACACAAACCCTCAGTAAAACTACTACTATAGCTTAGCTGAAGCTAGACTCATAGTTTACGCCTTACCTAAGACCCCCAAAACTCTCCTTTCCACCCCTCCCACTGTAACTGAATGTTCTTATAAAACTACTGATATATGCATTCTCTGGGAACCTGGGTTAGATGATTATATATTGACATACTGATTTCTTAGTCTATAGAATACTCTGTCTCAATTTGATGAGGTAAAAAGAATCCATTGTACCACCTTATAAATCCTTAGTTGATTATTACCTTTCATTGTGTATATGAAAGCTTACCTAAGCTCTCAGCCTATTATAGTCTCTCTATAAATTAGAAGCTACTATCAATAAACTTAACCATTGATTAACAAACAGCTTGTCTCTGGTCTTCCTGATCCCAAGCTATTTCCCATCTTCTCCTCTATGTTTTTGGGACCTTTCAATAATCTGTATGAGCAGGATCCATCAGGGTCTACAGCTCTAGTAAATGTTTGAGACTAGATTAGAACTCAGGAAAAAAAGAGTCTTCCAGACACCTGGACCTAGAGACCCAGCACTCTGCCACCCAGATCTATCTATCTATCTATCTATCTATCTATCTATCTATCTATCTATCTATCTATCTATCTACCTATCTATTTGTCTTTATACCTATCTAATCTATATATCCAAACCTATAGACATCTGTATACACATGTAAATATAAATATATGTATATATTTCAATAGAATGTAATTGAATTGGGTTATTTCAGATATGTATTTAACAAAGAAATTGTAGTTTGTGACAGCTTTTATTTTTTACAGGAAAAGGAAGTAAAAAAAATATTTTGAGGTTTTCTGCCTGAGTGATAGGGATATTGATGTCAAGGTTAACAGGAATGGTGGAAAGGGGATTAATTTTTTTAAAAGAGCAAGTGATCATAGGGATGAGTGATATGGATCTCAATGAAACTCGTGTCAAATCTTTAGATGTTAAATCCAATTTTCAATACAAGAAGGTTGATGTGATATAAGGTAATTCTCTAGTGTCTCAGCATAGACTAGAGCTCATGCTTGTGTTATCAAAAGTTACTCCAAGAGAACTTGATCTCTGGCAGAGTTTCACGATGTTGGAGAGACACCAAGTCTGATATAGGAACTGAACAGGACTTCTCTTTAGCAAACAGCCTAATTAAATGCAGAGAGTCATAAAACCAATAGGTTTGACCTTACATGATGAAGTTTTGGGATCATATAACAAAGAAAAACAGAAGATATTTAGTCCTAATGTGACTCTCTTCTACTTTTACAAGAATATAAAAAATCATAATTTCTAGACTGCAAAAAAGCATGACCGTTGTTTTGAGTAACTGCAAATATGAAATCCTTATCCAATGAATTATCAATGGACTTAGAACTAGGGTTATTTAATTATATCAATCTTGGCATTTTCAATTAATTTTCAAATAATTGAGTTAATAATTTGGTGAGAGTAATAGATGTCCAGTAGGAACCTATTTTATCCACTGAGATTCATGCAATATCAGGAGATCTAAAGAAAACTCCCTATTATGTTAAATGGATGCCATATGGAAGATTTATGGAAGACACTGACAAGAATGCTACAAGGTGAGAAGGCATGGAAGAGTTTTGGTTTGTAACACTGAAGAGAGTACCATGTCAGTGAGAACAAAGATCTAGCACAGTAATTTCTAAAATACTAAATTAAAGTGACAAGTGGATATATAAATGGAAAGAGCAAGTAGGACTTTGAAAATATAGGGTTTAAGCACAAATGTGAAGTTTAAGGCTGGGAATGTGGAGTTGAGTGGCATTTACTGATATTCACTTAAGTTATTGGAATATAGGAGCCTTCCTAAGGAGTGAGATTGTAAGGATAAAATTGGAAAATAAAAGATAGACCTTTGAGAACTATCCTACATGGGGTAGGAGGATAAAAAAATGTGGCAGAATGGTCAATGAAGTAAAAGGAGAAAGGTGCAGAATAATAGGAATGAGAGAAACATATTTCAACATAGTTATGATATAAATCACATAGTAAATGGTAGATGACTAATTAAGAAGGGCCAAAAAACCTTTAAAATAATAGAAGAAGAGGTTTTAGAACAACAAGCGTCCTTAGAAGTCATTTAGGTCAAATGAAGACTAGTTTGGACAGAAAAAATGGTTTGCTTTAAGACACCATAGCTAGTAAGTGGCAGAGATAGGATTTGAATTAACTTCCCAAGATTCTAAATTTATTGGTTTGATACTATACTAGCATACAATTACTGTGAGTCATAGAGGATGAAAGCAGTGAATTAAAAGGGAAATGGAGGTAATGGAAGTAGAAATAGTGCATGTAGTCATCACATTCTAGCAGTTTGGTAATGAAGGAAGGCTAAAAGGGCATTAATTACTGATGAATCAGCACCTGGGAATGCAATAATATTATTTTGAATGGTAGTATGGATGGTACATGCATAAAGAATTTCATGAAGGAGAAACCTATGATAACTAGACAAAAAATGAAACAAACAATTATAGTAAGGATATATGTTCTAGAAGAGTTGAAAGAATCCAGTATGATGAGTTGTTTTATGAGAAAATTGCTAGCCTCTAGAAAACAAAATGTTCCAATTCTCCCTCATGTAGAATCATAATATTGAGAGCCGAAAAGACCTTGGCAATCATGTAGTACAACTAATGCATTTTAAAAATGAGGAAGTTGAGGAATAGTGTGGGTAACTTTTTAGCCCAGTGTTTTATAATAACAGATGTGGGAATTGGAGCTAGATTTTCAAGCTTTAAATGTAGTGTTCTCTATTGAAATAAAATAATTTTAACAGCAATAAAATTGGTTGGAAAATATTTCAGGACTAGCAAAGCTTATACTGTTTATATTTTGCTATTACACACATATGCCTAAACTAAATATTTTAGGAAAGTCATAATTTGAACTTAAGATGATTATCATCTCATTCCTATTAGATAAAACATTGCTCTCTGTAACTGATAATTCAAAGAAAATGTCAGTAGTCAGTCAATATGCAAGTATTTATTTAGTAACAATTATGTGCCAGATACTAATTCTTTTAATTGTAACATACAATTTTTGTGCTCATTTTTTTCATTGAAATTTAGACTTATGAATGACAACATTAAAAATGAATCTGAGACATTGGAGTATGACACATAGCTCTTCCTCTAAGAGTCTTAATTTTTGAGCATTACTAATAACTGTAGTAATAATCACCAATATTTAGATAGCACTTTAATCAATGAAGTACTTTATATACTTGAAGGCCTTTATTGCAAATAGTTGTCTGAACTGCCACAAAAACACTTGGCAATGACTAGAATTCTGATAATATAAGGTGAATGACAACAAGGTAGATAAAGAAATGTGGAATAAGAATTTAAAAGTGTAGAAACTCTGAGCAACACTGGTTCTTCTATTTCCTTAGGTGAAGAGATCTGTAATGCCTTTGGAAATTAAAAGTTTGACCCCTTGTGTCAAAATGACTAGTGTGAATGGAAGACACTCAGAAGTCATTTTCCTGTGGTAAATTTATCAAGAGACTGCTAACAGACAATAAAGTTCCAGCTGAAGAAGTACATTTGTAGTTAGTTTCCACTTTAAGAGTTTGGAATAGTTTAGCACCTTGGGGAAAAAAATAAACAGAAAAAACCACAGCATTTGTTTCCATACAACCAGGAATTAAAGCTTAGTTAAGTTATTTGTAAAGAACAGAAAAATCCAAGTATAAGGAAATGGAGTTTTTATGCTTGTTTGTTTTTTGTTTGTTTATTTGTTTGTTTGTTTTTAGTTTTGTGTATGTGAAGGTGGCTTAGGAGATTGAATTTAAAAAAATTCAAAACTCAGTTTTGTTCTGTCAAATAGAAATTAGCCATTCAACAGAACTCCATTTAAGGAGCTAAGCTGGTGTGGAAGCACTGAGCTTCATTGGTTTGCCCTTATTTGGACATTTTTTTTATTCTGGCCTCTTCAGGTATACTGTGCCTCAGAAGATCTAGGCTTGTCATCTGGTGCCTGATCCGTTTACTTAGAAAGTAGTGAAAGGCATGACAGATAATACAGGCTCTCTGCTGGGCAGAATACCTTCTTTAGAAAAGAGGGGCCTGCCTGTGCCTGTAAGCCCTATCCAGGAGTCATTCAAATCTATTCATCTCCATTTCCAGGATTGTGTAAAGCTTCCAAGCTTCTCCTCTTCAGAGGCTTCTGGGGAAAATGGACTACTTCTATGTGTGAATTACATTCAAAATTAGTGTTCTAGTCCACCTTTCCCATATATTTATATACACACATTCACATGTACCCTGCATGTATTAATTTTTTTCTCTTATCCAGGGTGAAACTTGGTCATTATTAGAAAATAGTATTCAGATTTTAATTTTTTTCAAAATTACATATATTTTTTATAAAACTTAAGATACAGTGAAGCCTTGATAAGTCAATTTAGATATAGTGAAGGACAACTGTACATATCCATATAAACATATACATTTCTATATAAACATATATCTTTTTTGTGTGAGGAAAAATATTTTATTTATTTTTAATGTTAGTCATCTCATTTCTTTTTTCTTTTGATTATTTTCCCAATAGTTACATGCTTCATGTTCTTTCCCTCTCCCCAAACACCCCTCTGCCCCCCCGTAGCCAATGCACAATTCCACTGGGTATTACATGTATCACTGATTAAGACCAAAAATCTTATGATTGGTAGTTGAACTAGAGTTGTTGTTTAGCATCTCCATCTCCAATAATATTCCCATCAACCCATGTGTTTAAGCAGTTGTTTTTCTTCTGTGTTTCTACTCCCACAGTTCTTCTTCTGAATTTGGCTAGTTTTATTTCCCATAAGTCCCTCAGCATTGCTCTGGACCCTTTCATTGCTGCTAGTAGAGAAGTCCATTACATTCAATTGTACCACAGTGTATCGATCTCTGTATACAACGTTCTCCTGGATCTGCTCCTTTCACTCTGCATCAATTCCTGGAGGTCATTCCAGTTCACATGGAATTCCTCCAGTTCATTATTCCTTTGAGCACAAAAATATTCCATCACCAACAGATACCACAATTTGTTCAGCCATTCCCCAAACAAAGGGCATCCCCTCATTTTTCAATTTTTTGCCACCACAAAGAGCCGACTATGAATATTTTTGTACAAGTCTTTTTCCTTATTATCTCTTTGGGGTATAAACCAAGCAGTGGTATGGCTGGCTCAAAAGGAAAACAGTCTTTTAAAGCCCTTTGAGAGTAGTTCCAAATTGCCATCCAGAATGGTTGGATCAATTCACAACTCCATCAGCAGTGCATTAATGTCCCAATTTTGCCACATCCCCTCCAGCATTCATTATTCTCCCCTGCTATTAATTTAGTCAATCTTCTAGTTGTGAGGTGATATCTCAGAGTTGTTTTGATTTGCATTTCTCTAATTATTACAGATTTTGAACACTTTTTCCTGTGTTTGTTGATAGTTTTGATTTCTTTATCTGAAAATTGCCTATTCATGTCCCTTGCCCATTTATCAATTGGGGAATGGCTTGATTTTCTATATAATTGATGTAGTTCCTGGTATATTTGAGTAAATAGACCTCTGTCAGAATTGTTTGCTATAAAGATTTTTTTCCCCGTTTGTTGTTTCCCTTCTGATTTTGGTTGTATTGTTTTTGTTTGTACAAAATCTTTTTAATTTTATGTAATCAAAATTATTTATTTTACATTTTATAATTTTTTCTAACTCTTGCTTGGTTTTAAAATCTTTCCTTTCCAGAGATCTGACAAGAATGCTATTTTGTATTCTGATAATTTACTTACAGTTTCCTTCTTTATATTCAATTCTTTCACCCATTCTGAATTTATCTTGGTGTAGGGTATGAAATGTTGATCTAAAACTAATCTTTCCCATATTGTTTTCCAATTTTCCAAGCAGTTTTTGTCAAAAGGATTTTTGTCTCAAAAGTTGGGCTCTTTGGGTTTATCATACACTGTTTTGCTGATGTCACTTACACTAAGTCTATTACACTGATTCTCCCTTCTATATTTTAGCCAGTACCATATTATTTTGATGACCTCTGCTTTTTAGTATAGCTTAATATATGATACTGCTAGGTCACTTTCTTTCACATTTTTTTCCATTATTTCCCCTGATATTCTTGATCTTTTTCTCTTCCAAATGAATATTGTTATAGTTTTTTCTAGAGTCAGTAAAAAAGCTTTTTGGAAGTTTGATAGGTATGACACTAAATAAGTAAATTAATTTGGGTAGAATGGTCATTTTTATTATGTTAGATCATCCTACCCATGAGCAATCAATGTTTTTCCAATTGTTTAGATCTAGTTTTCATTGTTTGGAATATCTACAATTTCTTTTTCTTCTCTAATTGCTTCTGCTAGTATTTCTAGTACAATGTTAAATAATAGAGGTGATAATGGGCATCCTTGTTTCAAATCTGATCTTAATGGAAAGGCTTCTAATTTATCCCCATTTCATATGATGCTTCTTGATGGTTTTAGATATATACTGTTTATTATCTTTAATAAAGGTCCTTCTATTCTTATACTTTCTAGTATTTTCAATAGGAATGGGTGTTGTATTTTGTAAAAAGCTTTTTCATCATCTATTGAGATAATCATGTGTTTTTTTGTTTTTTAGCTTGTTGACATGGTCAATTATGTGGATAGTTTTTGTAATGTTGAACTATCCTTGCATTCCTGATATAAATTCTACCTTATCATGATGGATAACCCTCCTGATCACTTGCTGGAATCTCTTTGCTAGTATCCTATTTAAGATTTTTGCATCTATGTTCATTAAGGAGATTGGTCTGTAGTTTTCTTTCTCTGTTTTTGATTTACCTGGCTTTGGAATCAGTATCATATTTGTGTCATAAAAGGAATTTGGTAGGACTCCTTCTTTGCTTATTATATTAAATAATTTGTATAGTATTCGGATTAGTTGTTCCTTGAATGTTTGATAGAATTCAGTTGTAAATCCATCAGGCCCTGGTGATTTTTTTTTAGGGAGTCCTTTGATGGTTTGTTCAATTTTCTTTTTCTGATATTGGATTATTTAAGTATTCTATTTCATCTGCTGTTAATCTAGGCAGTTTATAATTTTGTAAATATTCATCCATATCACCTATATTGCTATATTTATTGCCATAAAATTGGGCAAAATAGTTTTTAATGATTACCTTAATTTCCTCTTCATTAGAGGTGAGTTCGCCCTTTTTATTTTTGATACTGTTAATTTGTTTTTCTTCTTTCCTTTTTTTTTATTATATTGTCCAGTAATTTGTCTATTTTATCTGTTTTTTCAAAATACCAGCTTCTACTCTTATTTATTAATTCAGTAGTTCTTTTACTTTCAATTTTATTAATTTCACCTTTGATTTTTAGTTTTTCTAATTTAGTTTTCATCTGAGGATTTTTAATTTGTTCATTTTCTAGTTTTTAAGTTGCATGCCCAATTCATTAACCTCTAACCTCCCTAATTTGTTAATATATACACTCAGTGATAAAAAATTTTCCTCTTAGACCTGCTTTGGCTGCATCCAATAGGTTTGGGTAAGATGTCTCATCATTGTCATTGTCTTCAATGAAATTATTAATTGTTTCTATGATTTGTTCTTTCACTAAATTATTTTGGAGAATCATATTATTTAATTTCCAATTAGTTTTTGGTTTGCCTCTCCATGTATTCTTTCTAATAACTATTTTATTGCAATATGATCTGATAAGGTGGCATTTATAATTTCTGATTTTTTGCATTTGTTTGTCACATGTTTCTATCCCCTATTACATTGTCTATCTTTGTGAACGTTCCATGTGCTGCTGAAAAGAAGGTGTATTCCTTTTGGTCCTTATTTATTTTTCTCCAAATATCTATTAATTCTAATTTTTCTAGGGTTTCATTCACCTCTTTTATCTCTTTCTTATTTATTTTTTGGTTTGATTTATTTAGATCTGATAGGGGAAGGCTGAGGTCCCCCACTAGTATGGTTTTGCTATCTATTTCATCCTTGAGCTCCACTAGCTTCTCCTTTAGAAATTTGGAAGCTATACCATTTGGTGCATACATGTTGAGTACTGATATTTCTTCATTGTTTATACTGCCTTTTATTAGGATGTAGTTACCTTCCCTATCTCTTTTAAATTTATCTATTTTTACTTTGGCTCTGATAGAGATCATGATGGCAATCCCGGCCTTCTTTTTCTCATTTGAAGTCTGATAGATTTTGCTCCATCCTCTAATTTTCACTATGTGTATGTCTGTCTGTCTCATGTGTGTTTCTTGTAGACAAAATATGGTGGGATTTTGGTTTCTAATCCACTCTGCTATTAGCTTCCATTTTATAAGTGAGGTCATCCCATTCACATTCAGAGTTATAATTATCAACTGTGTATTCCCAGACATTTTGATTTTCTCACTTCTCCTGTCCTTTCTTCTTTCACTATTTCCTTCTATACCAGTGTTTTTTTTTAATCAGTTCCCCTGACCCCCTCATTTATTGTAATTCCCTTTCTCCCCTCTCCCTTTTTATTCCCCTCTTAGTCTTCTTTTGGATCTTTTTAAGCTACCCCCACCTCCCTGCCCTCTCGCTTCCTAGTGTTACTTCCCTCTCCACCAATCCTTTTGTTACCCTTCTACTTCTCTATAGGATGTGAATGAATTCTCTGCCCCAGTGGATCTGATTGTTCTTCCCTCTTTAAGTTGCTTTCAATGCACTTAAGTATTAAATATTTCTTCTCTCTAATCTCTTTACCCTTACAGTCTATTGTTATTTTCCCCTGTTCATCCCACAGACTACTTTATGGAATATAAATTTATTCCTTTTTGTTTGCTTTCCTATTTTTCTTATTATAGAGTATATAGAGATACATTATATGTAATATATACACACACACATACACACACACACACACACACACACATATATATATATATATATATATATATATATATATATATATTCATAAATTTTAGTGAATGACCTTACTTTCCCCTGCAATAATATAGTCAGTTTTGCTGGATAGTGATTCTTGGTTGTAGGCCCAGTTCTCTTGCTTTCCAGAATATTGTGTTCCATATCTTCCAGTCCTTTAATGTAGATGCAGCCAGATCCTGTGTTATCCTAACTATAGTTCCCTGATATCAGAATGAATTATTTTTGGTAGCTTGTAATATTTTTCCTTGGTCTGGTAGTTTTTGAATTTGGCTATAATATTCCTGGAAGTTGTCAGTTGTGGATTAAATTTAGGAGGTGATCTGTGGATTCTCTCAATTTCTACTTTTCCCTCTTATTCCAGAATTTCAGGGCAATTGTCTCTGATAATTTCTTGTAGGATGCTGTCTAAACTTTTTCTTTTATCATGATGTTCTGGTGAACCAATTATTCTTAAGTTGTCTCTTCTAGCTCTGTTCTCCAGATCTTTGGTTGAATCAATGAAATGTTTCATATTCTCTTCAAATTTTTCATTTTTTAAAATTTTGTTTGCTATATTCTTGCTTCCTTGTGAAATCATTTGCTTCTAGTTGTTCAGTTCTGTTTTTTAAAGACTGAATTTCTTCCCTGATTTTTTTTTGGTCATCCTCCTTCTGGTCAGATTTTCTTTGTGATCATCTTTTGCCTCCTTTGCTTCATTTTCAAGCTGACCAATTCTGGTTTTTAAGACTTTATTTTCTTGTTTTAGTTCATGTATTTCCTTTTTCAAATTGTCTTCAGCCTCTCTTGATTGCTTTTTGAGTTCCTGAAGTTGAATTTTGAGATCTTCCAAAGCCTGTGTCCAGTTCACTGTAACTACTTCTTCTTCTATTTCATTTGCTCTCTTTTCACTTCCTTGAAAGAAGCTATCACTTGTCATTTCCTTTCTCTTTTTCTGTTGCTTACTCATATTTTTTTCCTTTTCTGTTCTGCTAGCTTGAGCAGATATATTTAATGATCTTTGATGAAAGAGCTTTCCTCAGCCTGCAATGGAGGTTTGTAATTACTTTCCCTGCCCTCTGAAGACTTCTTGTCTGTCTAATCAATGTTATCAAGTCTGTATTGATTGAATTAGTTTGTACTTCTTAGTCTGTCCTGAAGCTAAAACCTGAGAGGAGGAAAAAAATAAACAGGCAAAAAAAGAAACATGGGGGGGACAAGGAGTGTTTTTGCTGAGCTGAGCTGTCCAGGAGTGAGGTCCCCCTGTGCTGTCCTTGTGTTTGATCTGGTTTTCTTTTCTCTTGAAGCCCTTTGTTCTCTATTTTGGGATAAGGAAGCCAAGCTGTCTGAGGTCTGAGGTTTGGCTCTACCTAAGCCACCATCTTTCAGGTGTTTTTGCTGTGTTTCTCCTAGTTTTCTCCTACAGTCACTTTTCCAGTGCCTGTGTTCAACTCCCCAAGTCTGGTGCCAGCAAGGCCCTCTTTCCAGGCCGATGTGCCCACCTGCCCTGAGATTTCAGGGGCAGCACAGCAAGTGGGGGAAGTGTCCTGGGATTCCCTTTCTACATCCTCAGACCTGACAGTTCAAGAATTCAAGCCTTTTTCTTGGTGTACCTCTTCAGCTGTGCAGCAGTAGGGTTGCCCCTGCTATGTCCCATTTTTTTGTTTTTTGTTTTTTTTAGATTTGTTCTTCCTTCTTCTTGAAGCACATTGTTTTCTATCTCGATGTGTAAGGGTGCAGAGGTTTTAAGATTCACTTTGTCTAAGCTGCCAGCTTCTGAGAATCCCCCCCATATTTTTTTGATGACTGCTGCTTTATAGTACAGTTTAAGTTCTGGTCCTGTTAGGCCCCTCTCCTTGACATTTATTTTTCATTATTTTCCTTAATATTCCTGATCTTTTGTTCTTCCAAATGAACTTTGTTATAGTATTTTTTTTAATTCAGTAAAAAAAAAATTTTTGGTAGATTGATAGATATGGCACTGAATAAGTAGTTAAGTTAGTTAGGATTGCCATTTTTATGTGTTATCTCATCTTACCCATGAGCAATTAATGTTTTTCCAATTGTTTAGATCTAGTTTTAATTGTGTAGAAAGTGTTTCATAGTGGTGTTCATATAATTCCTGTGTTTGTCTTAGCAGATAGATTCCAAAATATTTTATATTGTCTAAGGCAGTGATGGGCAAACTTTTTAAAGAGGGGGCCAAAGGAAAGTAAATACTCATCTGTCAGTCTGTTTCTAAGACAAATCTTTCGATGTATCATTGCATTGTATGCTACTCATTTTATTCGTCAGATTAGGAATAATGACACGGCCAATAGAAAATTTCAGGGGGCCATATCTGGCCTGTGGGCTGTAGTTTGATTTTAAATGGAATTTCTTTCTCTAATTTTTGCTGCTGCAATGTGTTGGAAATCTATATAAACGCTGATGCTTTAGGTGTGTTTATTTTGTTTTCTGAAATTCT
This sequence comes from Gracilinanus agilis, assembly GCF_016433145.1. Classification (NCBI taxonomy): domain Eukaryota; kingdom Metazoa; phylum Chordata; class Mammalia; order Didelphimorphia; family Didelphidae; genus Gracilinanus; species Gracilinanus agilis. The sequence goes on along the minus strand of NC_058130.1, from coordinate 82,784,730 downwards.
TTTAAAGTTGTTGATTATTTCCACTAGCTTTTTGGTTTAGCTTGGTCTCCTCACTGCCTATTTTAATACCTTCAATTTCTTTTTCTTCTCTAATTGCTACTGCTAGTATTTCTAGTACAATGTTAAATAATAGAAGTGATAATTAGCATCCTTGTTTCACTCCTTATTTTATTGGGAATGCTTCTAATTTATTGTGTTATAAAAGGAGTTTGGTAGAACACCTTTTTTGCTCATTATGTTTGTATAGTATTAGGATTAGTTGTTCTTTGAAGGTTTGATAGAATTCACTTGAGAATCCATCTGGTCCTGGGGATTTTTTCTTAGGGAACTCTTTGATGGCTTGTTTAATTTCTTCTTTTTTTATATAGGATTATTTAATTATTCTATTTCTTCTACTGTTAATCTAAGCAATTTATATTTTTGTAAATATTCATCCATATCACCTAGATTGCTATATTTATTGCTATATAATTGGTCAAAATAGTTTTTAATGATTGCCTTGATTTCCTCCCTTTTCATCTTTGATATTGTTATTTTGGTTTTCTTCTTTCCTTTTTCTAATTAGATTGATCAGTACTTCGTCAGTTTTATTTGTTTTTTTTCAAAGTATCAGCTTATATATTTTTTTAAACACTTACCTTCTGTCTTGGAGTCAAAACTGTGTATTGGATCCAAGACAGAAGAGTGGTAAGTGTAGGCAATGGGGGTTAAGTGACTTGCCCAGGGTCACACAGGTAGGAAGTGTCTGAGGCAAGATTTGAACCTAGGACCTCCCATCTCTAGGCCTGGTTCTCAATCCACTGAATCACCCAGCTGCCCCCTCAGCTTCTAGTCTTATTTATTAATTTAATATTTCTTTTACTTTTAATTTTATCAATTTCTCCTTTAATTTTTATGATCTCTAATTTAGTTTTTAATTGGATATTTTTTATTTGTTTGCTTTCTAGTTTTTTTATTTGCATGGCCAGTTCATTGATCTTTGCTCTCCCTAATTTGTTAATATATGCAGTCAAGAATATAAATTTCCTCATGAGTACTGTTTTAGTTGCATCCCACAGATTTTGATAGAATGTCTCATCATTGTCATTCCCTTCAATGAAATTATTAATTGTTTCTGTGATTTGTTCTTTAACTGATTTTGGCGAATCATATTATTTAATTTCCAATTAATTTTTGATTTGCCTATCTATGTGCCCTTAGTAATTATTATTAGTAATTATTATTATTCCCTCTCCTCCCCCCACAGTCTCAGCTCACTGCTTTCCACTGTCTGTTGCCCCTTACAGCTCCATCCCTGTGCCCAAGGTCTGCCCTCTTTCTCTTCCTGGGGTCTCAAGTCTAGCTGCAATCAGGAGCAAGCTCCTGGTGGTCCCAGTTAGCTGCTAAGAAGCTAGAGTTTTCCCCCTGCTTGTTCTAACTCTGGTGCACTGCCCCTGACTCTGGTACTGTAGGTGGGGTTTGGGGAGTGTTGATCAGCTCACATTTTTTGATGAGAGCTATTTCACCCCCCTTATAGCTTGGAAATGCCCAAATCCCACATACTTTTGATACTTCATCCTATTGGGGGGTCCTTTTATTCATCTGAATTTGTCTTTTTTGTCCTTTTCAAGGTATCATGTATGAGTCAGTGGTGAGGAGCATTAAGTGCCTTGTTCTACTCTGTAGCCATCTTAACCCGGAAGTCTCTTATTTTTTTCTATTCATAATATTTATTCTATATGAAGATTTGCCAATCATTCTTATGATTAAAAAAAATCAGAGTTAGCTGAAGATGAGAAGGCTTAGCAGAGATGACAATGAGGCTCTCATAGAAGAGGGAATTGAATTTCTTTTGCTTGGCATCTTGGATAGAAATGAAAGGAACAGGGGCAGCTGGGAAGCTCAGTAGACTGAGAGATGGACCTAGACACCTGAGGTCCTAGGTTTAAATCTGTACTTTAATACTTCTTATCCATGTGACCCTGGGCAAGTCACTTAAACCACATTGCCTAGCCATTACTGCTCTTCTGCCTTAGAACCAATACATAGTATTGATTCTAAGATGGAAGGTAAGGATTTTTTTTAATTAAAGGAACAGTAGCCATATAAAAGTAAAATGGCTTAGCTAGGGAGGGTATATATTTTCTGGTATATCTTCTAGCCCTATGAAATCATTTTGTAATAGTTTGAATGATATGACACTAAGTAAGTAAATTAATTTAGGCAGAATTGACATTTTTATTATATTGGCTCAACCTACCCATTAGCAATTAATGTTTATTTTTTCAATTATTTAGGTTTGATTTTGTTTGTGAGCAAGATGTTTTGTAATTGTGTTCATATACTTGCTGGGTTTGTTTTGGAAGATACAATCGCAAGTTCTATGGTTTTGTTATTGATATGATCAATTATGTTTGCAGTTTTTTAAATTTTGAACCATCTCTTCATTCCTAGTATAAAACCCACATGGTAAAAGCATATATTCTTTGTTACATATTGCTGTAATCTCCAAGCTAGCATTTAATTAAAAAAATTTTCCTTTTCTCTTTTATCTCTTCCCCTTCTAGGCATCATCACTAGATTCGTGTCAGGAAATGAATTTAGAATTACTTCTTCATCTATTTTTTCAAATAGTTAATATAGTATTGAAGTTAATTTTTCTTTACATATTTGGTTGAAGTCACTTGTGAATCCATCTGATCCTGGGGATTTTTTAAAGGAATTCATTGATGTTTCATTCAATTTCTTTTTCTGGGATAGGGTTAAGTATTCTATTTTCTCTTCTGTTAATCTTGGTAATTTATAATTATTAAAATATTAATCTATTTCTCTTAGATTATCATTTTTATTTGTATATCATTAGGCAAACTAATTCCTAATGATTACTTTAATTTATTCTTCATTGGTTGTGAATTTATCTTTTTAATTTTTAATATTGCTAATTTGGTTTTCTTCATTCTTTTTTAAAATCAAATAAATCAATGGTTTATCTATTTTATTTTATTTTCCATAAAACGAGCTTCTTGTCTTATTTATTAATTTGGTGGTTTTCTTACATTCAATTTTATTAAACTCTTCTCTGATTTTCAGGATTTTCTGGATTGGTGATTAGTTGAGGATTTTTATTTGTTCTTTTTCTAGTTTTTTTTAATTTGCACACTCAGTTCATTGTTATGTTCTATATTTTATTGATGTAAGTATATAGAGATATAAAATTTCCCTAAGCCTTGCTTATGTTGTATCTCATAAAATTTTGTATGTTGTCTCTTCATTGTCATTCTTTTTAACAAAATTATAGATTGCCTATCTAAATTGTTTCTTGACCTATTCATTCTTTAGGATAAGATTTTTTTAGCTTCTAAATAATTTTTGGCCTTTTTCTCTCTTGCCCTATGTTGAAAGTAATTTTTATAGTATTATGGTCTGTAAGGATTGCACTCATTATTTCTGTTTTTTTAACATTTAGTTGTGAGGTTTTTATACTTTTTTTATATATGTTCAATCTTTATGAATGTGTCCTATCCTGGTGAGACAAAGGTATATTTCATTCTGTTCCCATTCAGTTTTCTCCCAGTGTTTATCATATCAAAGTTTTCTAAACTTTTATTTACTTCCTCAATTTCTTTCTTGTTTATTTTTTGGTTGGATTCATCTAGTTCTGAGAGAAGAAATTAGAGGTTCCTTACTATTAGAGTTTTACTGTCCATTTCCTCCTGTAACCCATGTAATTTCCCTTTTAGGAATTTGAATGGTTTGTCATTTGTTGCATATGTGTTTGGTACTAATATTGCTTCATTGTCTATAGTGTAGTGCCTTTTATCAAGGTGTAATTTTTTCATTATCTCTTTTAATTACATTGATTTTTAATTTTGCTTTTATGAGATCATGATTTACTTTAGTTAATGTAAAAAAATGCTGTCCTAGTCCCTTAACTTTACTCTGTTTGTCTCTCTGCTTTACAGGTGTTTCTTGTAAACACAAATGGAATTTTGGTTTTTAATTAACTCTGCTGTCCTCTTCCTTTATTAGGTGAGTTCATCTCATATACATTCATAGCTATGATTATTAATAATTCTTTCTCTCCTTATTTTCCATCAATTTTCCTCCTCTCTCTCTCTCTCTCTCTCCCTCTCTCTCTCTCTCTCTCTCCTTCCCTCCTCCTCCTCCTCTTCCTCCTCCTCCCTCCCTCCCTCCCTTCTTTCAAGTTTTTACTTTTCACAGATGTTTTGCTTCTGTGCTTCAATGCCTCTCCCAGCTCACCCTCCCTTTTTCACACCTCTCTCCCTTATATTATTCCCTTCTCCCTCCTAATTCCTTTTGGGTAAGATAGATTTCTATAGACACTTGAGTGCAGATATTTTTCCCACTTTGAACTTATTCTGATGAAAGTCAGGTTCATTCGTCTTCTCCTTCACTATATTGATTCCCAGTATGTTCCTAATTTCTCATATTTTTTGGGAGAAATATTATCCCATCCTATTCCCCTTATACTATTCCATCTCTATGCATACTCATTTTTACTTTCCTAATCATAATAAAATTCTTAAGTACCTTACTTAAATACCTAAATATCTATACTATTATAGATATCTTACTTATCACCTCCCCATTCAAGAAGGTAATTAGTTTAAACTTATAGAATCCCTTAAGTTTTTACTGTTCTGTTTACTTTATATCTCATTTCATCTGAGCTTTGAAAGAAGTTAGGAACTTTTTTGAGTAACTAAGTTGCACAATGGATAGAGTACTAGATCTCAAGTCAGGAAGATTCATATTTATGATTTCAAATCTGGCTTCTGACACTAGCTATATGGCCTTGGTCACATCACTTAGCTATATTTGCCTTAGTTTCCTCATCTATAAAATAAGCTGGAGAAGGGAATGCAAATCAATCTAGTACCTTTGCCATGAAACCCCAAATTGGGTCATAAAAAGTAAGACATGACTAAAATGGCTAAACAATTGCAACAAAAGGAATTTTTAGAATTAGGAGAGAGAAGGCTATATATTCTATATATAGAAGATGATATGTGCAAAGGCATGGAGAGGCAGCTATGCATCTATATCGTTTCTTTAATTCAGACATGGTTTCATTTAGATAACTGAGTCATGGCTTGTTTCTGGCCATTTCTGACTCTAAGACCAACACACTATAGCCATATTTCTATCTGTGTATCTATAAAGAATATTGAAAAGAACCAATAATTTATCAATCACAAGGCCCTTCCAGTACAAAAACCATATGCACATATACATGCATATATAATAATGCCTTTCTTATACAGAAAATATATATCCATATCTGTATATGCATTTATATATACATATATATGAATTAATTAGTAAAGTCTATATATATATATATGTACATATATATGTAAACACACACACTTGAAAAAAGACAATTGTGCTATGCTTAAGTCCTGAAATGCCTTTTCCCTACACCCTATTCTAAACAAAGGGTCAGTTCAAAGGTCACCTCATTCTAGAAGGTTTCCCTTGACCATTCCAGGAAACAGATAGTTCTCTTGGAACTTTCATGATTCTTTGTTTAAATCTCTCTTAATCACACTTCATGATCTGTTTTATATTCTTCTTTTTTTGTATTATTACACAAATCATAAGCCTGGCACAGAGATTTGATAACATAGTGATGTAAGCCTTAACTTTTCCAAACATCTGCTGGAGCTCATTTTTTGCCAAAGGAAGAATAGCTAATAATTTCTTAATGTCTAATTGATAATTTCAGTCTTCACCAGGTGGAAGAACCCCAAAGGGGAATGTTAGTTCTGGATCAAACCCTCACCAATAAGGTGGAATTGGATGATGGATAGTATGAATTTAATGGGGAAGTAAGCATTCCTTTTTAAAATTAGTGAAAGATTTAGCAAAAAGAGAGGAAAATCACTTAAAATGTTGCTTCTAGTCTAACTTATTGGAGAAAAGTCAAAACACTCAGAAAAAAAGGAATTAGGATATTGTGACTAAAATTTAATGAGAAGAGTCTATCTTGGAAGGATGAAAAGCACATTAGAATGAAATTTTGAAGACTGAAAAAGAAACATGATGAAGAAGAAAAGATATATAAAGATAAAATGAGTTTAGAAGAGGAAACCAAGCAACCAAAATGAAAACAAATGGAAGCTAACCCTAACCCACAATGCATAGGGTTCTGGATTTGTAAATAGGAAAATTTAAATTTAAATACAGCTTCAGACACTTAATAGCTGTGTGTGAATCTGGGCAAGTCATTTAACCTCTGTATTTTCAGTTTCTTTAACTGCAAAATGGGAATCACAATAGCATCTACCTCACAGGGTAGCTATGAAGATCAATTGTAGTATCTTTACAGGTGCTTAGCACAATGCCTGTCACATAGTAGGCACTCCAATCTCTTCTCTACAAGGACATATAATGGAAGATGAGTATCAACATGTGTTATGGAGTTATAAGAATAGTATTACAAGTGTTGAAACCAAAAAGATGAAAAGAGAAACTAGGGACAATAAAAATATATGACTTGTTTCTCTAATGGAGAAAAACAGGACCCTTCTTCTCCCAATTAAAAAAAAACCTGACAAAAAAAACAGGAACCTTCTTTGTGAGAAATGGTAAAACACATAGTAGAGAGAACCAGAGATACTTTTATTTGTTTTGAAATTTACTGACTAGGAGAATTAACTTTGAACTGGAAACAACAATGTGTAATAGGTGCTTGATAAAATAAGTAATGTGAATAAGTGTACATCCATCTTATTTTATACAGACTAGTGATTTCACCTAATGAAGAGAGCACCAAAGTGTCCTTGATGACTCTAAGTCCGTAAAACCAAAAGAGCTATATGCCTAGTTCACAAAGTTATATATGATTGCTTAGCACCTTTAAAGGATATTTGAAAAAAATATGGCTAATAAGAGATGTACCACTGTGCTAGGGAAGAGTAAATGAAGTCCCAAATGTTTATTTTTTAAATTTCATTTTAACATTCATTTTTTTTACAATTTTGAGCTTCCAGATTCTCAACTTTAAATTTTGAATTTTTGAAATCTCCATTTCTTTTCAGCCACTCCATGTACACATAAAGAAGACAAGCAAAGGGATACCAGTTATGCATGGAAAGTAATGCAAAACATATATCCACATTAAATCAAATTGCAAAATACCAAGAAAAATAAAGGATGTGAAAAACTATGCTTCATTTTGCACTCAGAGTTCACCGCTTCTCTCTCTGGATGTAGATAGCATTTTTCTTCATGAATCCCTTGGAGTTTTCTTAGATTAATGTATTAATTAGAATAACTGACTTTCACATTTGATTATTATTACAATATTGCTGTTATTCTGAACAGTGTTCTCTTGTTTCTGATCACTTCACTCCCAGATTTTTCCTGAAAACAATCTCCTGTAATTTCAGGTAGCACAACTGTATTCTATCACCATCATATGCCATAACTCGTTCAGCCATTCCCCAACATTTCCAATTTTTTTGCCAACATAAAAAGAGATGCTTTTTTTAAACAAATAAGTTTTTCCCCTTTTCTTTCATTATTTGTGTTATACACCTAGTAGTGCTATTGCTGGGTCAAGAGCTCTGTACACTTTTATTTCCTTTGGGCATAGTTCTAAGTTGTTTTCCAGAATAGTTGGACCAATTCACAAATTTATGAAAGAAAAGAATTATTGAATCCATTTCTCCGTCCCATCCAGCATTTCCTATTTTCCTTTTCTGTCATGTTAGACATTGATAGCTATGAGTATGATACCTTAGAATGATTTTTCCTTCCATTTTTCTAATCAATAGTGATTGAGATAATTTTGTGGCTACTAATAGATTTATTTTTTTAAAAATATCTGGTTATTTTTATCATTTATCAATTGAAGAATGTTTTGCATTTTTTGTAAATTCTGCTCAGTTCCTTATATATTTGAGAAATAAGGCCTTTATCAGAGAAACTTGCTGTAAATTTCCACCACCCCTCCACACACTGTTTTCTGCTTTCCATCTGTTTTTTTTAAACTGTATTAGTGCTGTTTATTCAAAGCTTTTGTTCATTTCATGTAATTATAATGTATATGTTAATTATGTGTTTTATATTACATGTTTTATTTCCTGTGATCTTTCTGTTTCTTGTTGGGTCATAAACTCTTCCCTTATCCATAGATCTAAAAAGTAAAAATTTCCATGCTCACCTAATTTGCTTATGATGTCATCATTTATATATAAATCATGTTCCCATTTTGACCTTATCTTGGTATGTATTGAGAGATGTTGGCTCATGCTGAATTTCTGTCAAATTGTTTACTAGTTATCCTAGCAATTTTTTTCTTTCCCCCAAAAGCTTGGATCATTGTATTTATTAAATACTGATTACTATGGTCATTTACTATTTTATGTTGATATTCAACTAATTCTACTGACCCACCACAATATTTCTTAGCCTGTAACAAATTATTTTGGTGATTATAACTTTATAATATAGTTCAAAATCTGATTCTACTTGGCTTCTTCTTTAAGGTTGTTAAATTTATTTCCTTGATATTTTTAACCTTTTTTCCTGAAGAATTTTGTTATTTTTTTCTAGCTCTACACGATTATTTGTTGGCAGTATGATCGGTATGACAGTGAATAAGTAAATTAATGGGTAGAATTCTCATTTTTATTATATTGGCAATTTGGAAATATGCCTAAACTGCTATAAGCTTCATATCCTTTGATTCACTACTAGGTCTGTAACACAAAGAGAAAGAAAGGGGAGGAAAGGACATACTTATTCAAAAATATTTATAACAGTTCTTTTTGTGGTGGCAAAGAATTGAAAGATGATGGGATATCCATCATTTGGGAAATCACTGAGGAAATTGTGGTATATGTTGTGGATGGGATACTAGTGCCATAAGAAAAGATGAACAGGATGATTTCAGAAAAAGTCAGAAAGATCTACATAACCTAATACAAAGGGAAATGAGCAGAATGAGGAGAATGAAGAGAATATTGTATACAATAATAGCAATATTGTGTGATGATCAACTGTGAAAAACTTTGCTGCTTTCAGCAATACAATGATTCAGGACAATTCTGAGGGATACAAAGAATGCTGTCAATTCTAGAAAAAGAATTGTTAGAGCTGGAATGCAGATCAAAGCATACTATTTTTCATATTAGTTTATGTGTTAATTTTGGCATTTTGATTTTCATGAGCATTTTCTTACAACAATGATAAATATTGAATTATATTTTGCATGATAATGTAAGTATAATCCATATCAAGTTGTTCACCATCTCTGAGAGATAGGAGAGAAAGGTGGGATGGAGACAATTGGGATCTTATACTTTCAGAAAATGTATGCTGAAAGTTGTTATTACATGTAGTTTTGGAAAAATAAAATATTTTTAAAATAGGGCATTTATCGTTTTCTTTTTTAATTGTTCATTTTGTCCTCTTTCTTTTTTAAGTCAAATGAACCAAAGCTTTATTTATTTTATTGTCCTTTCCCACAAAGCAATATACTTTCTAATACTGCTTGTATTAAATAAATAGGTCTGAATAATATGCGAATGCTCCTGGAAGAAATTTTTTAAGGCTTCCTCTCTCTTTCTCTTTCTCTTTCTCTTTCTCTTTCTCTTTCTCTTTCTCTTTCTCTCTCTCTCTCTCTCTCTCTCTCTCTCTCTCTCTCTCTCTCTCTCT
>NC_058130.1:82749686-82774690 GCF_016433145.1 Gracilinanus agilis | reverse complement strand
CTCTCTCTCTCTCTCTCTCTCTCTCTCTCTCTCTCTCTCTCTCTCTGTGTTTTTCTGTGTCTCTCTCTTAATGTAAATATTTAAAGCTATAAATTTTCCTGAGTATTGTTTTTGCTTTAGCTCATAAATTTTGATATAATTTCTTATTGTTGTTTTTATCATTAACAAAATTGTTTCTATGATTTGTTTCTTGACTTATCCTTTTGGTCTAATTTATTTAGTTTCTAATTAGTATTTAATCCACGTTTCCATAGGTTTCCACAGTGGTTTATTGAACCTAATTTTTATCAGATTTTGCTCTAAAAAGAGATTATTATTTTTTTTCGTTTTTGCATTTATTTGTGATGTATTTAAACCCTAATACATATTAAATTTTTGTAAAAGTGTTACATACCACTGATGAAAATGATTGTTCCTTCATATTCGTATTCAATCCAGAAATCTATTATTATATGTAACTTTTTCTAAAAATCTATTAATCCCCTTCACTTCATTCTTATTCATTTTGTTTAGCTTTATCTATATCTAATAGGGAAAAATTGAGGTTCCAAACAAGTATAGTTCTATTACTATTTTGTCCTGTAAATTATCTAATATTTCCATTAAAATTGATATTTTGATACAAATTTGATACTATTTGATAGAATTGTTTATTTTTATATTACTTCATTGTTTATGATTTCTTTTAGCAATGTAGTATCATGGATTATCTCTTTTAATTAGGTCTACTTTTGCTTCATCTGTGACAATTATTGTTCCCCCTGCCTTTTTTAAACTTCAGCTTAAGTATAACAGTTTCTATTCCACCCTTTATTTTAATCCTGTTTGTCTATCTTTCTATTTCATGTATTACTTGTAAACAATGTATTGTTGTTTTCTATTTTCTAATCCATTCTGCTTGGTTTTTTTTCATTATATGGGTGAATTCACATTCATGGTTATGATTATTATCTTTGTATTTCCCTCCATCTTATTTTATTCTCTTTATCTTTTTTCTCTCTGTTTCTCTGTCTGACTCTCTCTGCTTCTTTACCCTTTCTCACCTCAAAAGTTTATTTTGCTTATGACCACTATATCTTTTAATCCACTCTGTTATGGGGATAATTTGAGGAAAGGTGTGTGGGATAAGGGAATTAGAAAGAAAGTTGTCAGAGACTTGCTAAGTGAGTAATCTAAATTACAGGTAGGCTGGGATTAAGGAGATTCAGAATATAATAGTGCTGAAGTCAGGAGTATAACACAGAAGGGAAACAGAGATCTTCAGGGAGAGGAGAAATTAAACTAAACAGACAAAACAGCAGGCTTTACAGACTGGGACTTAGACTCAAACACAGGCAGAGGGAAATAGACTAAACTGAAATTAACAACAGGCTTTGTTAATTTCACAGGAAGGGACTTGTTTTAAAGTTACACCTTCCTCTAAGATGGATACCCCGGCTTCCCTTCAAGCCCAGAGTATGTTGGTTCTTTCCCTCTTCTTCCCTCTCTTGATAACTAACAGACAAATTATACTAATGGGTCTGTTGAAACACAAAAGGGTTTATTATCTTTAAAGGTTGATGTGTCAGAAAAGTGGTTCAAAGGAAAGCCCTAACAGTTGTCCCAGGAACCTCAGGTAGGGGAAGGGAGGCAAAGATGAAGTCTGAGTAAGGACCAACCTTTAACTCAACTTACAAAATACTATTGATAATTAAAGGGAATAAAAGATGACTGACTAGTTTCTTTATATCTAATACTGTCAAATAACAATTAACCCTTCTCAGATTTTGAACTCCTCTCTAATTACTCTCCTTATTAACTCCACAGACATATAAGGTAGGGGAGGGAAGGTAGGAAATAATTTTAGGGAAGGAAGATATAAAGTGTTTATCCAAAATAATAATTTCTTAAGTAAATATATCAAAGCTAGGCTAAATTTCAATACTACCTCTAGGTAATCAGGCAGCTCCGCTGATCAGACAACCTCCCTCCATGGGAGACCCTAATCAACTGTCTTTTTCTCAATATTCCAAAACCCTAACTGATTTAGAACTCTGCCAAAGCTAGAAAAAAACTATATGCCCCCACTTTCTATACTACAACTCTCACTTATCATCTCTCCCCTTTCTTTTTTTTTTCTATCCTACTTTTGTGGCAGATAAGATTTCTTTCTTGACTACACTGAGTTAGCATATGTATTCCACACATTGAATCAGTTCATATGAGAGTAAGGTTCAAGGGTTTACTGCCCCAATATAATTTTCCCCTTGACTATAAAATCTCTTCCTTGCATCTTCTTTTTCTGTGAGACAATTTTCCCCATTCTTCTTTTTCCTTCTTCCAGGGCATCCATCTTTCTCACTCTTCCATTTGTTGAGATCATTCCAATATAATCAAATTGTATCCATGGTCTCTGTCTATGTACACTCCTTCTAATTGCCCTAATGATTTTAAAATTCATGAGGGTTACATGATTCATCTTTCCATTTGGGAATGTAAAAGTTCTTATTTATTTCTCACTTTTCTTTATATTTTTATTACTATCTTGCATTTTTTATTATTGTCAAATTTTCTGTTTAGGTCTGTTTTTTTTAATCAGGAATGTCTTGAGGTATGATATTATTTATATATCCAACCCACTTCTTTTCAATTATACTGAGTTTTGCTGGTAGGTTATTCTTTGTTGTAATCATGGCTCCTTTTCTTGCAGAATATTATATTTCATGTACTTCTTTACTTTGACTTGGTTAAATCTTTTATGATCCTGACTTTGGCTTAATGGTAGGTGAATGACTTCTTTCTTGTTGCTATCAATATTTTTTCCTTTAATCAAGGAGCTCTAAAACTTGACTATAATAATTCTATTTGTTTTTATTTTGAAATCTCTTTTAGGAAGCTATTTCTGTGGTGATGGATAGCATTCTTGGTCATAAATCCCTCGGAATTGTCCTGGATCATCATATTGCTGATAGTTCTAATTCTATCACAATTGATCATTATATAACATTAATGTTACTGTACATAATGTTTTCCTGGTTCTACTTATTTCACTCTGTATCAATTCATGAAGGACTTTCCAGCTCTTTCTGAAATCATTCTGTTCATCATTCCTTACAAGCAGAGTATTATTCCATTACCATCATATACCACAATTTGTTGAGCCATTCCCCAATTGATGGACATACATTTAATTTCCAATTCTTTACCACAACAAAAAGAGCAGCTACAAATAATTTTTAACAATTATGTCCTTTCCTATTTTTTTATCTCTTTGGGATACAGACCTAATAGTAGTATTGCTGGATCAAAAAGTATCTATTGCTTTATAGCCCTTAGGGCACAATTCCAAATTGCCCACCAGAATGGTTGGATCAGTTCACAACTCTACCAGCAAAGCATTAGTGTCCTAATTTTGCCATATCCCCTTCAACATTCATCATTTTCCTTTTCTGTCATAACGGCCAGTCTGATAGGTGTGAGACGGTACCTCAGAATTGTTTTGATTTCCATTTCTCTAATCAAGTAGTATTTAGGACTTTTGTCATATGATTATTCATAGCTTTGCTTTCTTTATCTTAAAATTGATCATTCATATATTCTGACTTTGTCAATTGGGAAATGACATATTCTTATAAAATTGACTTAGTTCCTTATATATTGAGAGATGAGACTTTATCAGAGAAAATTTTTAGAGGTTACTTTCCCAAGTTTGTTGTTGCCCTTCTATGAAACACTTAATAACTAATTTTATCCCAAAATAAAATGGGCTATATCATGCCACAGTGCATTTCCTTTCACTAGAGGTCTTCATGTATAAGCTTTACACCCACTTTCTTATTGGTTAGAATGTAGAAGTTATTTTAGACAATATTTTTTCTGAAATCCCTTTAAAAAGGTACAGTTCATAAACCAGAGAGTAGATTGTAATTTACTTGAGTCAGAGACAAATCTTTTTCAAGTATGAGTTGGAAAAATGTTCCCTTAATTCCTTTTGAAATTATATTATTTGTTGTTTGTGTGACTTACTTTTATGGCCCTTAATTTAGAGAGTATTTGGTCATGATTATCCAAGAAGTTATGATATCTGTATGCTATCCACTACCTTACTTCTTACATCCATAAAATTATTGGAAATATACTGAGACTTCTGCTTCTGGGAGCCAAGATGTCATAGAAAGGAACACTCATAACTGCCTAACTTGCCCACAGATAGCCTCACAAAAAAAAAGAAAAGAAAAAGGAAAAAAAAGAAAAGAAAAGAAAAGAAAAAGCCTCAAAACAAACCATGAAACAGCAGAACCAATAGAATGGAGAGGGTAAAGCACAGAACAGTAAAGACCCAGTACAGGTCAGTGTGGTGGGACAAGGAGGGATTGCTGGGATAAAAGGGAAGAATGCAATCCAGGGTGGAACTCAGGTATGGCCCAGCATAAGCAACTGAAGGTTCACAGTTCAACAAAGTCCAGTCACAGTGGGAACCCAATTCAATCTAGCACAAGTGACAACTGGACTAAATAGCTATAGGCCTCTCCACCCAAGGCCAGTCAGGTCTCCCCTGTGAGGTGTGAAATTCAATTCTTCATAGAAGAGGAAACCAAATTGATCCCCAAGCACCAGAATAGACAACAGTACAGGCTCAGAACAGTATTCTTTCCACATAGAAGGAAAGATGTGCTTCAAAATCTAGGCAAGTTCATGAAAAAAGTCATCCACACACACCATTAATGAGCAAAAGACAAAGAAAAAGTCTGACACTGAAAAACTATTTCAGCAATGGGGAGCATGAAAATGAAGGCTCAGAAAATGGAAAGGTAATATTCTGATGCCTCCACAGACCTGCCATGTGTTACCCTATTATCATTTGGATTACTTGTAATTTTAAGCCTTTACAGTTAATTGTGTTCCTAGATGTGAAGCCATATAGATTCATCAGAAAAAATATAAATTTGTATTTCAAATGTAGTCTTTGAAAATATCCTTCCCCATCTAAAATCCTTAGATACCTCCTTTTGTGGACCTTTTTATATTTTACAGTATTATTATATAGATATCTATTTATAAGTATATATATATATATATATATATAATTTCCCCTATACCTGTCATTATTCCAAACCTCCTGATTTCATTTAATTTTTTTTCAATTTCAAACATCCATAATCTTTGAAATATCTTCAACTCTTAATTCTACTTGATTCCACATATTTAAATAATTGCCAAATCTTGGTGTTACAACCTCCATATCTCCTGTGTCTAATCCTTTCTCTCTACTCATACCTTTGTAAGTTTAATTGAGGGCCCCCATCACCTCTCATTAAGGTTATTTCAAAAGTTACCTAATTATTCTCCCTGATTCAAGTCATACTTTACCTCATTCATTATTTCATATTGGTGTCAAATGAATTTTCTTTAAGCATGGGTTCTCTCATTGAACAATACTATTTCATTATTATCAGTGATTCACTATTGCTTTCAGAATTCAATATACATTCTTCTCGTCATCTTTTAAAATATTTGCCAATGATTATCAGAATAAAAGTTGAGAGCATTATTCTTTTTTTTAAAAAAACTTTACCTTCTGTCTTAGAATCAATACTAGGTATTAGTTCTAAAGCAGCAGTGTGAAAGATTAGGCATTGGAAGTTAAATGACTTACCAAAGATTATACTGTATATACCTTGGAATTATTAGGCCAGATTTGATCCCAGCATTTACCATCTCCAAGTCTGGTTATCCACCAAGCCATGGAATTGACTACATCAGAGAATTATTAGTTATTTCAGTTGATATAGAGATGTTGGAATAAGAAAAAAAAACATTTTCAACAATATGAAGTGAAGAATAATTGCCCTTATTTGCATTACTGTGACACATTAGTATTTTAAAATCACTGCTTTCATGACTACACTACAAGATAAGAGAATACAAGTTAAGTTTACATTCATTATAGAGATGAGGAAATAGAACTTCAAAGAAGTTTTAATGGCTTATCTATCACCAAATGATAAGCAATTGCAAAGCCAGAATTTTAACTGAGATTTCCTAAGTCCAATTAAAGGGTTCTTCTCACAGTACAGATTGTCTGTCTAAGAAGTAAAGAAAAGCAGGAAGATATAATAGTGTCTTCCTCTTTTTCAAAACTAAGAATTATGTTAAGTATTTTTTTATAAAAGAAGAATTTGGTGAACTTTGTTGCCTAAAAGACAAAGCCAGCCTGTAAAAAGGACATTAAATAAATAAATATCTGGAATCCATATTAGCTTATTTCAAAAATTTATTCTTCCAGGAACATTCATATATTATTCAGAACTATATATTTAGGACAAACATTATTAGAAAATATATTTCTTTCTTTGTCTTATTTTGTTAGTATTAAAAGATATTAACTATAACCATAAGAATATAACAATGTTTTAAAATATTCCAATCTCTCTTTCCTTTACTTCCCAAGTCAATTAATCTTAACCATGTCTAATTTTGAAGAATGTTTTTAGAAAAAGTAATGGTTAGGAGAATCATAATAAAATCATATGTAGAAGCTAAGATTTTCTATTGAATAATATATATATCCTTTTCCCTGAAAATACATGTAAGGCTTTTTTGTTTAAAAATTATGGGATTTTGGAGGGAATGTTAAAGAAATACTTTGAGAAAATTAAATTTCATTCATAATTTGAAATAGCAAGAAAACAAAATCTCATAAAACCATTAAATTTATGTAATCACAGCATGAATATCTTTCTCCATTATTATAATAGTCTGGAATTGCTAAGACCATCCATGATCAAGTCATTAATTAAGCATGAGGAAGAAAAATTAAACCAGCAATATGACTGAGGGCATCTTGTTTATGTGAATGAATGCATTAATTAATTAATGAAAAGACAATTATTTTTCCACAACTTACTTCTGATGCCCCACCTAAGTCCACCCATGACTGTAAGGTACTTTTTCTCCTCATTTTTTGGCTTTCAGATTCTTTAGCTTTCTTCAAGGTTCATTTTAAGTACCTTCCCCTATGGCAAACTTTTTTCTTACTCCCAATCCTCATCAGTTTCAATAGAATATAAATTCCTTGAAGATAAAGATTTTGTTTTTCATTTGGATCCTCATTTACTAGCACTTATGCCTTAAGCATATTAGATATTTAATAAATACAGGTTGTATTGAATTGAGGTCAACTAATCTGGAATAACTTGAGTGAATCCTTGAATATTTTCTTTTTCAGACTAGGTATTCTCTTGAGCTACAGTAGCCTCACTTTCTTCACATGAGTTTGAATTTTGGAAGCCAAATATTAGACATGTTACTCTGGGAGATCTTTCTTATTATCCTGAATATGTAACAACCTTATGATTTATTTTGGCCAGCTAGAAACTCCCAATGATCAATGTTGTTCTTTTTGACCTCAACAGAGGGCACTACACACTAGTCCATTCCTTTCATTTCTTCTTATTCTCTTATCCAACCATCCTTTTAGCTACTTCTCTCTTTGGAAAATAATTTTTTAATACATCAACATTAAGGTTATTGAAGTATTACATTTAATGCACTCAATCCTAGACTTCACATTTATTTAAACTTATTGATATCTCAAAGGATTAAGAGATGGAGGTGGTATAGGAGTCTAATTTCTATACTTTTAGAGGAAGTATTCATAATTATAAGAACCAATATTCATAAAAATGCCAAAGTGTAAACATCTATTGCACAAAAATTTACTAAATGCCCATACTAGATGCAAAAACATTCCAGGTACTTTGTGTAAGTGTGATTAAAAATGTGAATAAATCATGGCCCATGTGGCTTTAGTGCACCAGGAATCATAAAAATGTCTAAGAAAAAAACAATTGGAAACCAATGAACTCAATCCTCACATTGAAGCATAAATTTGCTCTGCGTTATGTCTGGCCTGTGTCCAACTTATAATTGAAGATTTTTGTTGACAGAAATCCAGGAGCAAGTCATTTCATTTTGAACACCAATAATCATTAAGAAACACTTCCTGGGGGTATCTGGGTAGTTCAGTGGATTGAGAGTCAGGTTTAGAGATGGGGGTTCCTAGGTTCAAATCCGACCTCAGACACTTCCCAGATGTGTGACCCTGGGCAAATCACTTAACCCCAATTGCCCACCCTTACCACTCTTCCACCAAGGAGCCAATACACACAGAAGTTAAGGCTTAAAAAAAAAGAAACACTTCCTAATTAGAAGTTGAAATCTGATTCCCTCTTCCTTCTATCTACTAGTCCTAATCTTGCACTCTGGAAAAATGAGGGAGGGGAGCATCAAATCATTCTTTCATAAAATGCTAAACATTTCAGATAAGGAAACTATTTCTTTTAGATTTAGTAAAAGATAATGATCAACTCAGAATAATGAATAGCTATTTCGTATTAAATGATTCAACAGCAATCAAACATCTAAATCTTGACCTCTGTAGAAAAAAGTATATGAGTATCAGTTTGATGACAGTTTTATTCAGGAATCTAAGACTATAATGTTTGTGTTTTAAGTATCTTGCTTTCCATTGTAGGAAAACCTTTAGTTTCCCCATCTTTTTTTTTTAAGTCTAGCTTGACCAAAAGTCTATATTTCTTGATATTTTCCACTGGAATCATATGACTTGAGGGAAAGAGTAATTTTACACCTAAGTTTAAATTCTACGTCTGATCTTTACTAACTGAGCAACCTTGAAGAAGCCATATGCCTCTCTAGACCAATTTCCTCACATACAAAATGAGGAAGTTGTACTACATGGCTGCTTAAGACCCTTCCAGTACTGTATTTAAGATTCTAGCTTCTATTGGTATGGAACTACTTCCATTTATTTACAATAAAAACCTTTTCAGACTACCATTTTAGAGATTTGCCTTAGTTTTAAGATGATTGAGCTGCTTGCACAAGGCCACACATCAGATCCTTAACATGAACACATCCTGACTCCAATGGGAGACCTCTATGCACTTTGTCATTTAGACTTTTATGAATAAATTGACATTATTTAAGCTAAAAATAAAATAAATTCAAATTTTACCAACCAAAGTGACTGCATCCAGTAAAGAAAGAATTACAAGGTTCATGTCAGAATGAGTGTACTTAGTAACCTTATCTGAACTATCAATGACTCTGTGATCTGGAAATCTGAGTTGAGTAGGATACATATTTTGGACAGATTGCTTCTGAAATTTATGGGCTTTGTATTTTAGTCAGGTTGGAAAGACTGTCAGAAGATTCATATCCGACACCTCGTTATTTTGGCTCTCCTCTTCTCCTTAACTTTCAAGGACAGAGGGCATTCGAGTGTAGATAAAACATTTAATTGAATCTTATATAACCTCAAGAAAGCCTTTGGTTAATTTATGATTTTATTTGTAATGGTTCAACCATTGCAGCATCTAGTTTTTTATGGGATTTGTTATATTCTCAACCCAAAGACAAATAAACTGTTTGTGTAACACAAAATTTTGTGTGGTGTTGGCCATGTCCCGAGGGTTAAAGGCTTTTTGGATCTGTTCAAAGAGCAAGAGAAAATTAATGGCTGGGGATCACTTCTAGGAGAGTCATAGAGAGGGCCAATAGGGAAATCTAAGACTATTTCACTATCAAACATATCTTTCCAGGGCAGATGAATTTTCCATACTCAGAAGCATCCAACCTAGTAAAAGGCTCTTCATGAGACAGAGATGAATTATCTGTGGTGTTTATATCATATATGGGTCCAAAAAAGATCCAAAAAAGTAGATCTCATATCCAAGAAACCAATGGCTCCAAACAAAAACTTCACTAGTATTCCAAACATAACATAACCTGCCTCTGACAATTTTTGTTACCTTTTGAAGCTCTGTAATTTCAAGACATGAAATGGGGAAAAGTAAGATTGTTATCACTAATACAACACAGGCATTCTTTCCACATGTGTGATAGTAATAGCACAATGATAATGCATGATAAAAAAAATTGCTACATATTGCATATTGTGCTTCTGTTTTTCTCCATAAAGGAGAATAATCTTTGGGCTTGAAAAGATAGGAAAACAAAAATTCCATGATAACTAATGGGAATGTAATAAGGAATATTATTCCCCTGATAGGATCAAAGTCTCAGTCCTTGAAAGTGGCAGCTACAAAAGCTTAGTCATTATTGGTGATCTTGTAAAGATCATGGAAAACAGAAGACTTACCACAGTACTGGAGAAACAAAAGTGAGAAGAAAGGATAAGAAAAGGAAGAAGAAGAATATGAAGAGGAAGAAAAAGAAGAAGAAGAAGAAGAAGATGATGATGATGATGATGATGATTAAGATGAAGAAGAAAATGAAATTTGCAAACTAAAGCAGTCATGGTCCTAGAATATGATTCCTGAAAAAAATTCAATGTGATTTCACAAAGCTTAGGCCATTCGAATCAATCTGATCTTTTTGAAGGAGTTATTAAACTAGTAAATATAAGTGTATGTATACAAACACAAATGTATTTATTTGTACATGTATACATGCATGCATGTATATTTTCTATCTTTATCTTAATCCTCTGGAATATGGCTTTTGTCCACTCTGAAACTGGCATTCAGGAGGAAGAGCACATCACCATTCCATTCATTATCTTTGCAGCATTTCATATAGTTTGCCATCTGCTCAGAGGTAGGCAGCATAAGTATAACAGAAATATTTGCATATTTCTAAGCTAAGGGATATAAATGACCTGGATCTGAATTCTGCTTTCAATTTGTATTGGCTATGTGATCAGAATCAATTCATTGGTACCATTGATTAACAAGCATTTGTGCATTTTTTCATATCTTTGATTTTTAGTTTTCCCATTTTTAAATGTGGGATGATAGTAAATGTACTGCCTACTTCATAGGGAGTGTATGGACATATAATTAGATACTGTATGTGAAGCACTTAGTTCTGAAGCACAGATCCTTACTCTGATGCTTAATACTTGTGATATTTATTCTAGAAGGCATTTTTCAAGTGAGAAACTCACTTTCTTCTGTGTCCCATATTTCTTGTCAGTAAAATGAGATTGTTGGATTTAAATGCTCTTTAGAGTTTTCCCATATGATGATTCTATAAGAATAAATCATAGATTTAGACTGGAACTGATCTTAGAGGTCAGTCCATCTACCTCCCTCATTTTACAAATGAAGGAACTGAGGCACAGAGTGGTTGTTTCATACAGATAATAAGGGTTTGAGGCATGATTTGAACTTAGGTCTTCCTAACCCCAAATTCAGAGCTTTGTCTATCAGAATATCTAGATTTATTTAATATTTTACTAAGTTCTCTATCTCTGTCTTCTCTCTGTATGTATGTATGTATATTCCAAGATAATTTCTTTTGATATGTTTTAAATGAAAATGTTCCTCTGTGACTAATCCCCTATAACTTCTTTTCACATCCATTTTATTTCTTGGAAAATTTTTCTCCTAAAATGGCTTTGCCATGACCTCAGTGAAGATAGTTATCCTTAGACCTAACCTCTTTCCCAAGTTCCATTTCTATATTTCCAACTGCTTGTTCATTACTTCTGATGAGGTCCTGCAGTCATCCCAAATGAAACATATATAACCGAAAACCCCAATATTTTCTTCCTGCCAAATAGCTTCCTTTCTTTTTCATGTTAATGTTATGGTCTCTGTTATAATTTGTCTTGAATATTTGATTACCTTTGAGACTTTTATCCCTTCCTATGCCTAGTCATGAAATCTTTGAAATAAGGTATGTCTAGGGGGCTGCTAGGTAGCACAGTAGATTGAGAGTCAGGCCTAGAGATGGGAGGTCCTAGGTTCAAATTGGCCTCAGACACCTCCCAGCTGTGTGACCCTGGGCAAGTCACTTGACCCGCATTGCCCACCCTTACCAGTCTTCCTCCAAGGAGCCAATACACAGAAGTTAAGGGTTTAAAAAAAAGAAATAAGGTATGTCTAGGAAAGATTTGAATTCAGGATACTCATTTACAAATATCAGCTTTTCTACTTCTTGCCTATGTGATTATGAAAAAGTCATTTAAAATTTGAGTCTTTAGTTTTTCATTTTATAAGTGATATGTTCTCTCTGTCCTCAAATATGTACTATCTCTTACTCTGCACTTTTACCTACCATGTTTGCACTTACCTGTTTACATGTCATTTCTCCCAGAAAAACACAGAATCTTGGCAGACAAGGAAGAATTTCTTCATTTTGCTTTTGTATTGTCAGTACCAAATATAGTGCAGATAATAGGTGCCTAAAATGCATTGAGGGACTAAATTGGACTAGATTGATACTGTGAGCATCAAATGAGATAATAAAGTATTTTATAAACTTTAATACACTATATACGTTTTAGCTATTATAATTATTATTAAAACATTAGCTTTGCTACCATTATGATAATAATAGAAATGATAAGATACCAGCATATCTGTCTTTATTTTTATTAACTTCCATTTAAACACAGGTATCCTGATGATTTACAACCTCAAGTAATTATATTTGTTATCATAATCAATACATAATGAACTGTATTCACATGTCCCTATCTTTTAATATTTCATATAAATTCTCAAACAGGAACAAAAGAGGTAATGCACTTGAGAGTTTAAAAAATTTACTCTTACTTTTAAAATTAGTTATCCAATTAAATATTGAAATCAAATTCCTTAGCATAATGAGTCAAATCCGGCTTGACAGAAACAGGGTCCCCAAAAGGGGACAAGGAAAATGACACAAACACAATCAGGAGGACCACTGCAGCTGATAGCTGTCAGAGACAAGGTTTATTGAGAATAGCTACTATTTTATAGAAAGAGTCAAACAAGCTGGAGATTCTGCACAAGTTTTCCCATACACAATAAAAGGAAATGATTGATAAAGTGGTACAATGTAATCTATTAACCTCATCAAATACGTAGACAAACAAATAAATAAATAAATGAATTTAATAAATCAATATGTAACAGCCTAACTTAGATTCTCAAGGAAATGCATTCATCAGTGATTTTGTAGGAACATCTAGTGCAGAAAAAAAACAGAGGTGGGGAGAGGTTTGAGGCTACAGGCCTTAGATGATCCATGACAGACTTCAACTGCATTATGGCCTTCAGCATTACCGAGGGTGTCAGACTTTGCCTTCCATGTACCCAGAGCTTTGCTCAACAGGGTCTCAGATTTTGCTTCCCACAATTATACGTGGAAAATAAAAGTTGCTTAATACATTTTTAATGACTAATTGATGCACCCAGTTCAAGTCCTTATTTCTCAATGAGTGTCCTGGGAAGAATATAAGTTGCAGAAAATGTGCCAACCTTTATTGGTAGAAGGAGTCAGCTCAACTAGAAGTTCTCTACACTAGTTCAACCACTGATCCAGATCCTATCCCTATCACTTTTTTTAAACCCTTGTACTTCGGTGTATTGTCTCATAGGTGGAAGATTGGTAAGGGTGGGCAATGGGGGTCAAGTGACTTGCCCAGGGTCACACAGCTGGGAAGTGGCTGAGGCCAGGTTTGAACCTAGGACCTCTTGTCTCTAGGCCTGACTCTCACTCCACTGAGCTACCCAGCTGCCCCTCCCTATCACTTTTAATTCTCATTGTTACCAACTTATTTTAAGTCATCAGGTATTGCTCACAACTGGACTATTGCTAGAGTTCTAAAAATCCCTTTATTGTTCCTGTCTTTACATGCTGTAACCCATTACATGCATCTCTTTCACATGAGTATTTCTATGATTCTATTTAGCTTATCTAAAATGTTCTTTCACAAAAATCTTTGTCTCCCCAATCAATGATTATATTAATTAATAAAAATTAATCTATACCCAATGATTGTATTAGAGAAAAATACAACAGACAAAAATACATAATACCTGACCTTAAATATACTAAGCAAATGTATGTATGACTTTGACATGAAATAAATCATGTCATGTATACACAAATGTAATTATTTTATAAGTAAAATATATTATAGGTATGGTAGGATGCTTTTTAATGACAAGGATGGTCCCAAGTTTTCCTATAATATCTTTATGCCCAAGTTCAGTACCTTTCTCCAAGTAGGTGATTAGTACATATGTTTAGAATTAGACAATACAATAAAGGTGACTTTTATGGGTTACTTCATTTGGTAATTGGGAGGAAAATTCTTTGTAAATTAGAAAGTGAGCAATTATATATGTATTACCTCTCAGCCCCATTGTATCACACCATGGAAGGAAGTCTGAAGTATTTACCAGGCGGAACTAGGTTATAGTCAGAGCTCTGTTATGATAGTCAAGTAGCTGAATTTCGGTTATCTGAAAAATAAATGTAATATACCTTAAAGAGTGTATGGTAGCAAAGGGCCTAAATCTATTAGGTAAAATAGTGAATAGACCATAGATTTCAGTAAAGACTTGAATTTAAATTATGCCTTAGAGTCCAATGTTGGGCATACTATTCTCCATGGGGCAGATCCGCACTGCAGTTTGCCCATCACTGCCTTAAGCAATTCCCTAATCACTAAATCTGGATGTGGGGGCATAGTGATTAGGGAATTGCTTAAGGCAGTGATGGGCAAACTATGTCCTGGATCTGGCCCATGAGGAATAGTTTGCCCATCACTGCCTTAGACAATTTGTACCTATGTGACATTCTTCAAGATCCTTAACAACTCTCAGCTTCAATTTTCTTATCTATAAAGTAGCCATAATAATACATTTTAGCTATTTTGTCATATAGATATTACTTTTACTGATTTTAATATTCTAATAAGATAATATGTTAGTAATTTTATTAACTTCCAGGTAAATTTATTTTTAATATCTCTAATGTCTGAAAGGTATATTTGTACCTGCCAGGAATTATTCTTATAAGTGCTTGTCTATATACACTTCATGCAGATTAGTAATCAAATATGCAATAGGCAATAAAGTTGGATAACTAATTAATTTCCTCCTTTTGTCATTAATTAGGTACCAAATTTATTTTTAGCACTTGTTATTGATATATTACTATATAATGTATATATAATATACATAAATATTTACATATAAGCATGTATGAACAGAAATATTTAGTAGAAAGGTGTTTTGATCATAGCTCTGTTCCTATGTTAAACAAGTATATCTTGATGCCTTAGTGTGTGTGATAAATCAACTCACCTATTGTTTTCTCATAATCTCAAGGAACTAAGAAGGCAGCACT
Source organism: Gracilinanus agilis (assembly GCF_016433145.1). Classification (NCBI taxonomy): domain Eukaryota; kingdom Metazoa; phylum Chordata; class Mammalia; order Didelphimorphia; family Didelphidae; genus Gracilinanus; species Gracilinanus agilis. Next base: position 82,759,540 of record NC_058130.1, on the reverse strand, counting down.
GCTTAATGAAAAGAATACTACATCTGGAATCAGATGCCTGAATTCTAATCCTGACTCTAATATTTACTGCATATATGACCTTGGGAAAATCTCTTAAACTCCTGGAGTTTCCTTGCTGTAAAATGCAGTAATTGAGCCGAATGGTACCTAATGTCCCTTTAAACTCTAGATCAATGATCTCATTAAATTCAAACAATGTGATTGCCACTTAATTACCTTAAAAAGTGGAGAAAACAGATCCAGATATTTTCTGTTGTCTTGTGTTTACCAGAGCTACTATGTTTAGTAGAAAGAAAGGGAAGGTGTGTATCACGATGAGAAGTGTACGAGAAAGAATGACTATATGACTAATATTCTTGAAAGCTTTGCAATCATAGCCCAAATTCCCAGGGAAAATCTTGATGGTGTCATGTCCTAACTCTAAAAGCAAATGTTTCATAGATTATGTTAAGCAATACTGCCATTAAAATGACAATTTGAATGAATGTGCTGTTTCAATAACTGAGGGCAGGTAGGTGGAACAGTGAATAGAGTACAAAGGCTAGGAGTCAGGAGGACTCATTCATGTTCCTGAGTTCAAATCTGCTTTCAAACACTTACTGGCTGCATGACTCTGGGCAAGTCAATTTACCCTGTTTGTCTCAAATCCTCATCTGTAAAATGAACTAGAGAAGATAATGGCAAAAAAACTCAAAAATCTGTCATGAAGAATTGGACAAAACTGAAATGACTGAACAACAAATATGAGGCTGTGGTCATCTAGGACAGTTCCCTCATTTTACAAAGGAAAGAAATGATGGCCAGAAGGTGACCTGAAGTCATTCAGTAGCAGAACCAAATTGAAATTGTAGATTCTTGAGGAGGGAAGGAAGAGAAAAGAGCTGAAGAACATTTGAACCTCAACATTAAAAAAAATGTTAAAAATTGTTTTACATGTAATTGTTAAAAAAATTACAAAACAATGTAGGTCTCTGACTTTGAAAATAGAATTCTTTCTACTATATCATGTTACTTTGGGACTGTGACAGGACAGAAAACGTTTAATAAGGGAAGGAAAAGAGGATGATGACATGGATCCATTACAACTATGAAGAAAAAGACCACACAGTAAGGGTCAGGGGAATAAGAGACCTACATATCCTAAAATATTTATAGCAGCTCTATTTTTTCTGGCAAAAAGTGGAAATTGAAAGGATGCCCATCAATTGGGGAATGACTAAACAAATTGTGGCATATGATTCTGATGGAATACTACTGTACCCTAAGAAATGAATAACAAGTTAATTTTTTAAAATGGAAAAACCTACTATGAAATTATGAAGAGAGAAGCAAGCAGAAGCAAGAGGACATTATATATAATCATGGAAATATTGGATGAAGAATTACTTACATATGTCCACATCCAGAGAAAAAAATTGTTAAATAGAAACAATTAAGACATCATCATATGTGTGTATCTCTCTGTGTATATTTTTTCAAATAATTCCTTCTCTAGTGTGAAGAGGAATATAACAAAAAAAGTTAATTAATTTAAAAAATTTAAAATAGAGATGAATAAAGGTAGTTTGTGGTATCATGCTGAAAAGGCAACAATTTGTCATCCTGCCATTACTAATCAAGAATTCTGTTGTCTTCCTTGAACATGCATTTAGGGGGTAACAATAACAACTAGAATTTGTATAGGGCTTTAGGCTTGCAAATAATTTGATATGTTAAGTCATTTAAACCTCAAAACAACCTTCTAAGGTACATGTGATTTAATAAAGACAATTTAAAGTGATGAAAATAAAGCTGAAAAATGTTAATGGACTAGCTAGTGAGATAACTTACAAATTTACTTTTTTTGTTTATTTTTTTCTGCTTTCAAGTCCTTTACTCTATCCACTGAGTCACCTAGCTGGGAAAGACCTCCTGCCAATTCTCAGACTTGATATTATTACTGATTTCTAATGATTCACATGGAAAAAATAAATCTAGAAAATAATGTTTATAATTACAAAGTGCTATATATTATATTGAGGGTCTTTTGGTGACACCAGAGAATTTTTGTCATCTCTGAAAAATAAAGGCAAATGATGTATTTTGAGCATTAACAATGTGTTTAAAAGTATGTTTCTTAGAATAAAATTTATATATTCTCACCATGACAGAAACACAGAAAAGATGGTTATTTTAAGCAAATGTACTTAATGTTTTTCAAATCCAATCAAAACATTTTTATTAGACCTGAGAAGGGAGGGAAAATAAAGCTGCATGACTAGATATCAGAGAAAGTGACTACACTAGAGGAAAAAAGAAAGATTCTAGATTCTTTTCACAAATAATTCCCAAGATAATAATTAGAAATTCAACTTATAAACCAGATGTATAAATGACTTCTCTTTGATCCTCTTTCCCTCCTATGTTTTTGTGATATTGTTTTGCTATATTTCTCTGCCTAATCTGTCAGAATAATCCTTTTTTGACTTTAGTAGATTAATCATCTATATCCCATTCCCTATATGTTGGTATAGCCTACAATGAATTGTCTCCTTTCTGGAGTGAGGAATTGCAGAACCCTTTTCCAGGCTTCCCATACACCTTTTGTGTCCATCTTTCACCCAACTCTCACCCATGTCTCTAAGAGCCTATTGCATGACTATAGGCCACATCCTTGTTCACTAAAACCTAGAGGGCTAAACCAGGTTGAGGGTACTCAAACCCAGTGATGATTTAGGGGCATGTCTACTCCATGCACGTGAAGACTTTCCCCAGCAGAATAGGAAGAGAAGAACAATTTATTGTGGTGGCCAGAAAGGAAGCTGAAGCGGGCGCTATGGAATATGGAGAGCTTGGTCAGACATTGAAAACTTCAAGATTATCCACTGAATCCTGGGCCATTTCCAGTCATCCAAACTTTTGTCTTGTCACTGACTTTGATGACGCTGGAAGAGTGTAGCTGACAGCTTTGTGTAACTCTGCCTCACTTAAATTCAATGCATAAGCTACCCACTACTCATACCCAATATCCAGACATTACCCATAATGACGTTGGTCTTTTTGAAGTAAAAGATGAGATCTCACTGATCTCAGTTGTTCCTTTTGCTTCACATATCAACTTTGTGCATATGGCTCCCTATTCTGGATATTTAGGCATTCCTGTGCTACAATTTCAGGTATTCAACTACCTCCTTAACATTTCTAACAGGAATCCTATATATAGCTAGAATGCAACATTCCCCAAATAGAACTCATTATCATCCTCCTTAAATGCAATTGCATTATTAACTTTCCTATCAGTGCTAAATAAGCCATCCTATTCAACATCATTCTGTTCATAACTTCAAAGTCATCCTTGAATCTTCATTTTTATTCACCTCTTCAAATCTAATCCTTTCCCAAATATTGACAATTTGGGCTACTTGGAATTTCTTGAAATTGTTATCTCTACACATGACTTTGTTCTTATTCAGTTTTTTAGTCATGTTCATTTATTCATGACTGTATTTGGATTTTCTTGGCAAAGATACTGAAATGTTTGGCATTTCCTTCTCTAACTTATTTTACAGATGAAGTAATGGATGCAAACAAGGTTAAGTGACTTTCTCAAAGTCACAGAGTTAATAAATGTCTGAGGCCAGATTTTTACTCAGAAAGATAAATCTTCCTGATTCCAGGCCCAGCATTCCATCTTTATTTATACAATTATCCTATTCTGGGCACTCATCAACTCTTGTTTGCAATAGTCCCTGATTATTCTTCTTGAATATTGTAATTTTTTCTTCAATCATTCTCTATTTTTTAAAATATCAAAATATGGATATACATAGGAAAAGAGATATACAAGGATATATTTGAATTTGAAGTATATGTATATGTGTATATAACTCCCATGCATGTATATAAAGTCTCTCTCTCTCTCTTTCTCTCTCTCTCTCTCACACACACGCACACACACATATACATTCATGTATACACACACATTCTAGTTATTCCTATGTAAGACATTTAATCTCACTTTATCTTAGTTTCGTTAACGTTAAAAGGGAATAGTATCTAACTCACAGGATTGTTGTAATGATCAAAAAATATCTATAATATTTTAGCACAGTGTCTAGTCCAGAGAGTAGAGACTATATAAATGATATTATTATTACAAGGAAAAGGGGAGGAGGGAGAAGAATAAAAGAAAGAAGTAGATTTGTTTTAATATGTCTCAGAGGACAGAGTTAGCAAATATGTGTGTCAGTGGCATAAGGGCAGATTTATGTTGGTCTATGTATGACTGATTCTGATAATTTCATATATCAGTCCTTTTGTCTTCCATTATCCTATAGTTGTGCTAAGGTTGACTCTGCAATGGAAGAATTTGATATTAATACTTTTATTAAACTAGAAAAATTTTAGTCAACTGAGACAGTTCATAGAATATAAAAAATCAATTTATAGCAGTCTGTCAAAGAACTAATTCTATATACAATCTAATTTATATGGCATTTTAAGTTTTTTTTTTTTTTTTTTTTTTTTTTTTTTTTTTTTTTTTTTTTTTTTACCTCATTTGGGCTTCACTACAACACAGTAAGGCAGATGTAGGAAATGAGGCCACAAAGAGTTGAGAGATGTACCTAGTTCACATCTGGTAGATTTTGAACTCTGGTCTTCTTGAAAGTACCACATGGGGCTGTCTTTGTTGAGCCAGATGAGTTATTGTGTAGTTACAAGAAGACAGGCCAATTCAAACACAGGAATCTAACAACTGGGCCAGGCATTTGGTTGTGTAGAACACAGGGGCAAAAAGTTCATCAACAAGTGTCTGGGTCACTAAGATCAGAGTGGACCAAATTAGTGCTGATCTAGAGAACTACTCTGCTTTAGTGTATATATTCCTCTACATTTCATAGTCAAAGTTGATTCTAGAACATGGGCACCATAGCTAAGAATATAGACATATCTGGAAATAGCTGTTGAAGAAAAGACTCATGGCTTCAACAAAATGACTCTAATAAACCCAAATGATCAATTACTCCCTCACTGGTTTAGATTTCATCAGCATACAGGTGATTGTTTTCATAACTAATTAAAGTAATGAGATCATACTGTACAAAGTAGGTTTTGCTCAAGAAGACTTTGAACTCCTTTAATGAACATTTCAAAGACTTTTTCTTTAAAAGGGAAATCTGTATTCTGCCAACGGAAAAGAAAATTAAATAGCAAGTTTGGAGTTTGGTGAAAGATCCCCTACCATAAATTTACTCAAAACTTGATGGGAAAGCCTTATATTCATAGTTACTAAATTAAAAGAAAAAGAACTTCTTGGTGGTCACAAAACACCTGAGTTGTCATTTATCAAAGGGATTTATTTTTAATGAGTTACACATGTGTGGGAGGAGAGTGATGCATCCTTTTGTGTCCTCTCATCCTGGCAAACTTTTTTCTTTGGCTAAAATGGAAACTGTTGCAAAATTTCACAAATAAAATAGTGCTGCACTTTTTCCATTTCAAATATGAAGCCAATTTTCTTTTGTTCTTGGAACTTAAAAATGATATTCTTAACCTTCTATGCTACTTTCAGCCACTCAAATACAGTTTCAAACCACTTAATTTCTTTGCCTTCACTAGAAAAAGGAGTTATCATTAAGGATGAGCAAAGCCAAAAGATTCCTTAGAGGCATAGATATGTTTTTTTGGTTATAGAAGACAGTAAAAAACTCGTGGGCAGTAAAAGGATCCTAAGAAGAAGCTGAGAAAACGGGTCCATCAATAAAGAAGATTCTCATTGTCAGTCATTCCTGCTCATTGCTCTTAGCCAGGTCTATTGCCATGGTCTAAATTGTGTTGGGGGTTGGATTATAATCTGTTTAAGAACAACAGATAATGGAGAGACCACAAATGATGAGATTCCAAACTCTACATAGAAATGGATCTTTGCTTGTGGTATTATTATTGTTATTGTTGTTATTTTAAAGATTATATTTGTCTTTCATACTGTGATTAGATGTTATTTTAAGTCTACGTGTCCCTTTTAAACATTTTAATTCTTGTCAAATAAAGTGAAGTTGGGCATTGAAAGCTAAGGAGATTTAAGGTCACAACATCATTCCTTCATTCAACAGATATTTGTTAAGAGTTTACTGTGTGCTAGAACCACTCCCTGCCATCAAGGGGATTATTTAATTTTGGGGGGAGAAGGGGATACAATATGTGTTAGTTATGATCTCTTTCAGTGGTTCACTTTATATTCACTTTTTACCTCTGCCTACCTCTCCCAATCTCTGAATTTGAAGATGGCAGTATCCAGATAAATAGCTTTTTTTAAGAAGTTCACATGATTCTAGGCATCTAGGTGGCAGAGTGCATAGAACGACAGGCTTGGAATAAGAAAGGTCTCAGTTCAAATCTAGCTTTAGACACTTCCTAGCTGTGCAAATCTGGGCAGTTTACTTAATCCTATTGGCTCCAGTTTCCTCAACTGGGAAATGAGCTAGAGAAGGAATGGACAAATCACTCCACTATCTTTATCAAGAGAAACCTAAATAGGGTCATGAAGAGTCAGACTCAACTGAATAAGTTCACATAATTCAAACCATAAATAGCCTATCCTTTCTTTTCTTTTTTAAATAGGTCAGTAAGTTTAATTTTAAATATGAGTAAACAAAATACTCTATCTTGCCAAATCAGCTTCATTTTCTAATACACACAAAACACACGTATATGCATATGCATGTGTGTATGCATATATGTATGTGAATGTATGTGTGAACACCATATATACATATATGCATGCATATATGTGTGTATGTATCTCTGTGTGTGTTATATGCCTTTAAATATACCTCTAATAGCATATTCCTTTAATACTCAAATTGCCATGTAAAGAAGGGTTCTATAAGTTTATTGTACTCTCACCAAAGCTCATTGAAGATGTTTCTTAGAGGTAAGGCCAATAGTATGCACGTGCATACATGTACATACACACACAATCAATGGTTCACAAGCCAGTTTTTAAAAACTGTCACTCTAGAAACATGCTAATAAACACAATTCTCTTTTTGGGGCCAATTCCCTATAAAGTATATTCTCAATGCTCAAGTTGACAGACTATATCTCAACCCCTCCACCCCAGTTCATGCTCCCATTCCTGATCAATGGAATAGGATAAACTAGATATATTTAATTTATAAATTCCATAGTAGGCTAGGATCAGAGAAGTTAAAAGCCAATGAGAATGTAATTATAGGCTTCCCTCAAATTTATATGAACCAGATCTGGGGGGAAAAGATAACCTCTATAATTAGACTAATAATAATAACTAATATTTATATAGTGATTTATACACATTATCACCTTTAATCCTCAAACTGCCATGTAAGGTTAGGTTCTGTGTGTTTATTTTACTCTCACCAAAGCCCACTGAAGATGTTCCTCAGAGGCAAGGCCAAGAGTGACAAAATATTTCATCAAAAAATTGAGGGTACTCAGTCAGAGTTATGGGATCATCCAATGATAGATTAGAACTATTAGGAACCTATTTCTCTGCCTCCTCATTGGATAAATGAGGAAAGTGAAGACCAGAGAAATGAATGGACTTGCCCATAATCACAGAGGTATTAAGAGGTAGAAAGAATGGCAGAATGTTGCTCTTCTAATTCCAAATGCAGCATATTTTATTAACTTGAAAAGACTACATGAATGTAAATTTCATATAGCATGGTTAAAGATGCAGATAAAATAAGGTTCCTCTGACAGTCCACACTCCTAAATTTATAATTCATAAACACTCACTAGTGTGCTTCCCTTTAAGAGTATGTCAGAATAACAATACAAATCTCGCACTTATTTTAATACCGTTACAAAACACTTTTTATACAACTAGAGTCATACCTAAACAGTTGGAAAAATTATACTTTCTCATGAATATACTGAGATATGTAAATACTTCTGCAAGAAGCCATTTTGGACCAACATGTTTGCCAGTTACTGAGTTAGAACACAGAATGCATAGATGGTATTGAGCTGGGATGAGACCAAAAAGTTGGTTGAGATAAGCCTATAAAACGAGAGAGACTTGGAACGTTGGGGTCTGAATTTTGAGATACTGGTGGGAGGGCAGGCATCATCTCAGGATTGTCTCTTAGCTAGGTTATTCATATCTTGTAGTATTAAGTACCTAGGCTGCTCATTGGTCATTCTGTGTTAACAGTGCTAACAGCATCCAGGTTTAGTCATCATTCAACATCCATGTACAAATCTACTAATTATCAACAAGAAGATCCATTCTAAAATCAAATCATCTTGAACTGAGAGAAACCATCAAATAATCAGTCAGGCCTTTGGCCTGGCCAAGGCAGTCTGCAGGGCAGGCTTCAGGATATCAGCTTCTCTAGGAATCTACTGAATATTTAGCATAAGTTTATTATCTAGATAAGGTTTAGTTTTCATCCTCAATCCCTCTTTCCTCAATATTTACCTCAGCCTTTCTTTTACCTTATTTACCATCATTAAACTAGTTATTATAAAAAAGCCGATACTGACCTGATTTGTTCTCAGCATTCCAAAGGGAAGTTGTCAGTTAGCACTTCTCCTATACACTACTGAAGACATCTAAAAGTTTATTGATCTTCTGTGTTTTGGATTAACAATCACAGACAGAAATAGCATTCATGATATTAGAGTTTATTACTCTTGAATTAATTTTAAAAACTAGTTACTATTGAGATGATCATGTGATTTTTGTTTGTTAGATTGTTGATATGGTCAATTATTTGGATGGTTTTCCTAATGTTGAACCAACCTTGCATTCCTGGTATAAATCCCACCTGATCATGGTGGATGATCTTCTTAATTACTTGCTGGAGTCTCTTTGCTAGTATTCTATTTAAGATTGTTGCATCTATGTTCATTAGGGAGATTGGTCTGTAGTTTTCTTTCTCTATTTTTGATCTCCCTGGCTTTGGAATCAGTGCCATATTTGTGTCATAAAAGGAATTTGGTAGGTCTCCTTCTTTGCTTATCATATCAAATAATTTGTATAGTGTTGGGATTAGTTGCTCTTTGAATGTCTGATAGAATTCACTTGTGAATCCATCAGGCCCTGGTGATTTTTTCTTAGGGAGTTCTTTGATGGCTTGTTCAATTTCCCTTTCTGATATGGGATTATTTAGGTATTCTATTTCTTCTGCTGTTAATCTAGGCAGTTTATATTTTTGTAAATATTCATCGATATCTCCTAAATTGTTATATTTATTGCCATATAATTGGGCAAAATAGTTTTTAATGATTGCCTGAATTTCCTCTTCATTAGAGGTGAGCTTTCCCTTTTCATCTTTGATACTGTCAATTTGGTTTTCTTCTTTCCTTTTTTTTATTAGATTGACTAGTACTTTGTCTATTTTATCTGTTTTTTCAAAATACCAGCTTCTAGTCTTATTTATTAATTCAATAGTTCTTTTACTTTCGATTTTATTAATTTCTCCCTTGATTTTTAGTATTTCTAATTTAGTTTCCATCTGGGGATTTTTAATTTGCTCACTTTATAATTTTTTGAGTTGCATGCCCAATTCATTCATCTCTGCCCTCCTTAATTTGTTAATATATGCACTCAATTGACCATATCAACAGTCTAACAAACAAAAATCACATGATCATCTCAATAGATGCTGAAAAAGCCTTTGACAAAATACAGCATCCATTCCTATTGAAAACACTGAAAAATATAGGAATAGAAGGACCTTTCCTAAAAATAATAAACAGTATATACCTAAAACCATCAACAAACATCATATGCAATGGGGATAAATTAGAAGCCTTCCCAATAAGATCAGGAGTAAAACAAGGATGCCCATTATCACCTCTATTATTCAACATAGTACTAGAAA
>NC_058130.1:82712249-82749287 GCF_016433145.1 Gracilinanus agilis | reverse complement strand
AAAACACTTTCCAAACAAATAAAACTGGATCTAAACAATTGGAAAGCCACTGATTGCTCATGGGTAGTTCAAGCTAACATAATAAAAATGATAATTCTACCCAAATTATTTTACCTATTTAGTGCCATACCTATCAAATTACCAAAAAACTTCTGTACTGAATTAGAAAAAACTATAACAAATTTCATTTGGAATAACAAAAGATCAAGAATATCAAGGGAAATAATGAAAAAAAAATGTGAAGGAAGGGGGCCTAGCAGTACCAGATATTAAACTATACTATAAAGCAGCAGTTATCAAAACAATATGGTACTGGCTAAGAGACAGAGAGGAGGATCACTGGAATAGACTTGGGGTAAATGACATCAGTAAGACAGTGTATGATAAACCCAAAGAGCCCAACTTTTGGGACATGAATCCACTATTTGACAAAAACTATTGGGAAATTTGGAAAACAATATGGGAGAGATTAGGTCTAGATCAACATCTCACACCCTACACCAAGATAAATTCAGAATGGGTGAACGACTTGAATATAAAGAGGGAAACTATAAATAAGTTAAGTGAACACAGAATAGTATACTTGTCAGATCTCTGGGAAAGGAAAGACTTTAAAACCAAGCAAGAGTTAGAGAAAATTACAAAATGTAAATTAAATGGTTTTGATTATATTAAGCTAAAAAGCTTTTGTACAAACAAAAACAATGTAGTCAAAATCAGAAGGGAAGCAACAAATTGGGAAAAATCTTTATAACAAAAAACTCTGACAGAGGTCTAATTACTCAAATATACAAGGAGTTAAATCAATTGTATAAAAAATAAAGCCATTCCCCAATTGATAAATGGGCAAGATACATGAATAGGCAATTTTCAGGTAAAGAAATCAGAAGTATCAATAAGCACATGAGAAAGTGTTCCAAATCTTTAATAATTAGAGAAATGTAAATCAAAACAACTCTGAGGTATCACCTCACACCTAGCAGATTGGCTAAAATGAAAGAAGGGGAGAGTAATGAATGCTGGAGGGGATGTGGCAAAATTGGGACATTAATGCATTGCTGGTGGAGTTGTGAACTGATCCAGCCATTCTGGCTGGCAATTTGGAATCATGCTCAAGGGGCTATAAAAGAATGCCTACCCTTTGATCCTGACATACCATTGTTGGGTTTGTACCCCAAAGAGATAATAGATAAACAGACTTGTATGAAAATATTTATAGCTGCGCTTTTTGTGGTGGTAACAAACTGGAAAAGGATGGTATGTCCTTCAATTGGGGAATGGCTGAACAAACTGTGGTATATGCGGGTGATGGAATACTATTGTGCCAAAAGGAATAATAAACTGGAGGAGTTCCAGGCGAACTGGAGAGACCTCCAGGAACTGATGCAGAGCAAAAGGAGCAGAGCCAGAAGAACATTGTACACAGAGACTGATATACTGTGGTAAAATCCAATGTAATGGGCTTCTGTATCAGCAACAATGCAATGACCCAGGACAATTCTTAGGGATTTATGGTAAAGAACGCTACCTACATTCAGAGGAAGAACTCCAGGAGAGGAAACATATAAGAAAAGCAACTGCTTGAAAGCATGGGTCGGGGTGGACGTGATTGGGGATGTGGACTCGAAACTACCACACCAATGCAACCACCAACAATTTGGAAATAGGTCTTGATCAAGGACACATGACAAAACTAGTGGAAATGTGCATCTGCCATGGGTGGGGGGAGTGCAGGGGGTGAAGGGGAAAGTAGGAGCATGAATCATGTAACCATTTTAAAAATGATTATTAATAAATGTTTAAATTAAAAAAAACATATTTCCACATTCAATAAAAAAAAACCTAGTTACTAGTTGAGGGAAACCATTTACTCCCTCATTAGTCAATTACAGTCAGTGGAGTCAAGTGAGTAGAGTATCCTGTCAGCTGATTCATCACAAACTACATCCAGCTGCAGGGTCCCTGAAGCTGATTCAATGTAAACTCAATTTACCATCCATATAGGAGGTTTCACTATGCCCTCTTATTACTCCACTAACTCAAAGGACCCAGGTTTATTTTTATAGACAATGACAATTCTACCTAAATTAATTAACCCATTCAATTAAGCTACACAAGAAAATATTTCCTAGATCTAGTAGAAATAATAAAATTCATCTGGAAAAAGAAAAAGCCTCATTTCTCAAATATGTATATAAATGGAGCCAAGTTTATGAAAATACAAAGCTTCCACAATTCATACATGGTCAAAGGATATGATCAGGAAGTTCTCAGATAAAGTAATTTAAACTATCTATAGTCATATGAGGAGATGCTCCAAATCACTATTAATTAGAGAAATCCAAAGGAAAATAAGTCTGAGATACCACTTCATATCTATCAGAGTGGCTCACATGATTAAAAGAATGATAAGTGTTAGAGGGGTTGAGGGAAAATTGGAATATTAATGTACTGTTGGGGGAATTTTATGCTTATATAACCATCCTGGAGACCAATATGGAACCATGATAGAAGGCCATAAAACTCTGTGTACCCTTGATCTAGCAATTCCACTACAGAGTCTGTATCCCAAAGAGATCAGAGATAAGGGGAAAGGACCTGCTTCTAAAAAATATTTTAGCAGCTCTTTTTATAGTGGAAAAGAATTGGAAGCTGAAGGGGTGTCTATCAATTAGGGAACTGTTGAACAAACTGTGATAAATAATTATAATAGAAAACTGAGCCATAAGAAACAATGAACAGGATAAGTTCAGAAAAATTTGAACTTATATGAGGTGATGCAAAGTGAAGTGAGCAGAATCAGGAAAACCATCTATTCCATAACAGAAATATTATATAATGATCAACTATGAAAAGGGAAACTGTAATTGGCAAAACAAGGGTCCAAGGTAAATCCAAGGGACTTCAGATTAAAACAAACAAATAAAAAGACAAAACAGTATCCATTGCCGAAGAAGGAACAGTTGGAATCTGATTTAGTTCAAAGAATACCATCCTTCACTTTATTTCCTTTGTGAGTTTTTAATTGTGTTTGTGATATGTGTCTTTATGGAGAATATAAAAAATGTATTACACGAAAGCCCTGATATAGCATCTGTAAGACTCTTTAACCTTTAATGAAGACAAGAGGGAAGAAGAGAGAATCTGAATTGAAAAATGTGAGAAAAAAGTTGTCAAAAAATTTTATACATGTAATTGAAAACAATTCAATTTAAAAAGTCAATAAGGAGATACAAACTAACTTAAGGAAAAATATTTACTAAGGACAACAGTAACAAAATATCTTCCCTATAAATTGGAGTGTGCTTCTTACTCTCAAAATAAATATGGAGCATCACTGGGAAAGCTGGTTTATACATAAAATTAAGTACCTTTGTGGTAAGGGATGTGCCTAACACATAGAAAGTATGAGGTCAAGGCATCTCATGCTTGTGGCACTGCAGAGCTTCTTAAACATGGTGTTATCCCTTGACTATAGTTATTTCTGCTGGACATATTACTTGGGTTGGCTTTTTGGCCCAGGTTCTCTTCTCAGTTTAACTATCAGAAGTAAAAAATAATTCTTTCTTCAAACAATATCTGACTGCTCTGTTGAAAGAACATATTCTTAAAAAGTTATTTCTTGTCTTTACACTTAAAAAAACTTTTTTATTTGTTCTCTCCTGGACAAATAGCTTTGTTGTTAGATGCCATGTTGATGTTCAAGTAGAGAAGAGAGAGCTCTCATTCTAATACAAATTGATTTAAGAGCAATTTCCTCCTAGGAGCTGAGTTCTTCCTGCATAAGAAATTTTCAGAGTTCATCCTTCTCAAAGCCATTTCTTAAACAGTGATTTTTATAACCCTGAATTTTAAAGGCCATGTGGGCATGCTGATCTTCTGCCATTCAATGGCAAGCTTTTCTCCAATTCCATCATGCAGAATTTTTCCATGCTTCATACAGAGGTAACAAAATGAAAATCTCTCTTTGTATTTTGTTCAAGATAATAAAATTTTGTCTCTTTTACCTGTTACCAACTCTCATTTTCTATAATTTTATCAACTAAAATGGGGTGGGCATTAATTGATAAGGGTATTCTTGTTATATTCTTCCATCATGATGGAATCTGAATCATCACCTCACAAACAAGGTTAATAATGAAACAGAAACACTGGACCTGAACACAGAAGATCTTGTTTTGAATTCTCACTCTTCCATTTAACAAATGTGTTACCTTAGTAGAATAATTTATTTCAAACTTTCATCTCCTCATTTCTATAACAGAAAATAAAATGTTTGCATAACTTAACATAAAGCTAAAGTGCAGAAACATTTTAAAGCATAAAATGTTTTAATAATATTAATACCATCATCACTATCATTATTGTAAACTCTAAATTTCATAAAGTGTCTTTTGAAGAAAATCAAAATCATAAAAATATTCAGCAATATTGCCTCCTTATATAGAAAAATTAATGAAGTAAACATCAAGGTGATAAGCCACGAGGAGAAGAAAAATAAATTATTATCCTTCCAATATCATAGGAGAAGAAGTCCTGCATATTTTCTTCTTATTGGTCATGCTTACAAACTTAAAAAAAATAACATTCTCTTTCTTGATGAGATTCATCAAATGTACTTTTGGAGAATATTTTATGGGTAAGATCTGTGATTCGTGATCATGTCCATGATTTGTGAAATTGACTGTTTATTCAACACACCTAAAACAACATGAGGGAAATGTAGCCAAGGGTGTCAGAGGTAGTTTTCTGAGAATTCAAGGATGAAATTGTTACCTTTATAATTAATAGCATTGACAAGTATATAGATGACTATTTTTAAGATGCACAAAAAATCTGATAAAATAAAAACAGGACCTTAAAAATAATAGTTTTTAATGTGATGGTTTTCATGGAAACATTTACTGCCACCATAATAAATTAGTGAAAGTGTAGATTTTAAAACTACAAAATAAGTCACTGATTCTCCAGAGGAAAAGATTAATGATTGATATGAGAAAGACTGATTGCCAACTTCAATTCAAATAAAATTTATAATGCTTAGGAAAGGGGCTTGTTTTTCAGTCATTGTCTCATCATACACTTGCTGGTAAAAACAGTCATTTGGCTAGAGTTAAGAAACTAAACAGTTTATCTCAATTTGCCTCAATTAAAATATTCCTACCAAAAATGCTTACTATCTTTTTACCTGTGGCAAACCGGTTAGAGTTAAGAGGCCCCAGATTCTAAATTGAAAAAAAAGTTTTAGATTAGTTGGCTTCTAATATCCCTACCAGCCTTAAATCTATCATCCTAAGAATATATATTTATTCCTCACTTTCAATGTTGAGGGGCCTATGCTAGATTCCTGTGATACAAAAATATCAAAATAACTTTTTTTCTCATTTAAAAAATGTTTAAATGATACAATTCTAAGTAATCCATTTCAGACATTTTGCAATCTGTGTATTCTCCCTCCTTCCTTGTCAAGATGGCCAATAATATGATATAGGTTGTACATGGGTTATCATATACATATGTCCGTGTTCATCATGTTGTGAAAGAAGACATTTCATTCACAATACAGAAGAATCCATGGAAGGAATAATGAAGACTGGTATACATCAATTCACTTTCAGACTCTCTCTGCTCCTTCTTTGGTGGTGGATAGCCTCAAAATGACTATTGATATAAGTTCTTGTGTGAGCATGCCATAGTTAAAATTTGAATCTGCTTATTTTGTTCTATACCCCCAATAGATCTTTAAAGAGTTTGTATTTGTGTGTAGCTATTAAATTCTTCCATTAAAGTGCTCACAGTGAATTGAACAGCAATTGTTAAAATAGCAAGTTATGAGGATCTGCTCCCCCTACCATGTGATGAGTATTCCAAAAAAGCAAACATCAGAAAAGGGAACTAAATTTATGAAGTGACTCTTAAAATTAAGTCAAGAATGATGTATACATAATGTAAGAATCTCTAATTAATATACTGACATATATGCAATGGATCCTCCCCTCTGCTTAATAAAAAAGCTAACAAATTTTAGGATTCACATTATTTAATGAAAGTTCTTTAAAGCTAATTACTCTAAGCAAATTCTCCACCTTAATCATTCAGAAGAAATACTTAAAGGATATGTGATTTCTGTAAGGTTGTTGGTGGTTCTCTCTTAAAAATTTTGATCAGATATCAGAGAAGGACTTTTGTGAATATAAAAGAAAAAAGTAAACATAGCAGAATAGTGAATGAAGCTTCCTCACCTTCCTAATATTCTACACAAACAACCAAAAATAACTCTGCAGAATCAATGCTAAAAGCAATAAATACAGACAGGAGTCAAGAGTACAGCTGAACAGCCAAGGATTAATGAGGGAGTTTCTGACTTCCATGGCTTTAGTTCCATTGCCATAGGCTCTGGGGCCAGGAGCAGAGCAAACAAAGTGAAATCAATGAGTTAGCCCCTGGGGCAGGTTTGGCAACTTCACCTTGTTTGCTGAACCCCAGAACTTGTCTCCCTTAGGATACCACTGGAGTCTGTTGGCAGAAGGTCCTATGAGTATCTATGTCTGCTGTGGCCTTGGCTCCAGAGATCCCTACTGGCCTACAGGTTTTAAAGGAATAGACATCACCAAGTCTGTGAGTGTAAAGTCCATGGGCAGGAGCTCAAGACTTAATGTGTAAAGGCAAATGACATTGGAGGTCTGAGGACCATAGACTAGACACATGTTTTATCCTGGGCTATAGCAGCTGGAGAGGAGTGAGGAAGAATCTCACACTGGTGAGTGTGGTTGCTAAGGGACTGGGTCCCATTTAGCTGTGGTAATTCCTAATAAAGCATAGTTTTTGGCTGCTGCCAAAGGGGGCTGTGGACAATCTGCTTACAGTTGCAATGACAGCTAACATGTTCTGGTTGGAACACATGAGGTCAATCACAGATTGGTGTTTGAGTGGGAGACTGGGAGTATATTCAACCTGGGAACATAAAAACTGGAAAAACTAAATAGGGCCCAGGTGAAAAAGCAAACAGCAAACCCCCCAAAATCCTCAAACCTGACATAACATATCTCAACACATTAGGAACCACAGACTCAAGTAAAAAGTCAATAATTAAATCTATTTTCTTGGCCACTAAAAATATAAAAATAAATTAATGAAAAAGAGCAAGCAAAGGAGAAAGAACCCAACACAAATAGTTATTATGGAGACAGAAAAGACCTTGGCAGAGGATAGTGAAGTAAAAATACTTACTTCAAAAACAGCAAAAAAAAAAAAAAAGAAATACAATAAAGACATACAAGATCAGAAAGAGCTTTTGGAAGAACTTAAAAAAAGACCTCAAAAAATGAGAGAAGTTGAGGAAAATTTAGATATAAAAAAGAGCAATGGAAGAAAATTGAGAAACATCACCCAAATTGAAAAAAGAAATCTAGAAACTCCTGGAAGAAAATAATGTATTAAGACCTAGAATTAGACAAGCATAAATCAGTGATTTCCTAAGATAACAAGAAATAATAAAGCAAAAATTTTTAAAAAGGAAATAATAGAAGAGAATATGAAACATCACAAAACAACTGACCTATAAAATAAATCAAGGAGAGACAATATAAGAATAGTTGAACTCCCAAAAAGTTACTATAAAAATAATTTAGACACTGTACACCAAGAAATCATCGAGAAAAACTGCCAAGAAATTCTACAAACAAAGGGTAAAATAGAAATTTTAAGAATGCACTGATCACCACCTTGAAGTGACCCAAAAAAAAACACAGAAACATCATTACTAAGTTCCATAGCTCCCAAGTTAAGGAAGAATTACTACAAGGAACAAGGGGGAAAGAAACAATTTAAATATTGTGGAGCTAGCAGTCAATATTACAAGTCTTAGCAGTCACAACATTATAAAAAAGTAAAAAACAGAGCAAAGTACACGACATTTTGTAGAGCAAAATAACTGGGCTTATAACAAAAATAATATATCCAGTAAAAATAAGCTTAATTATAAAATGTAAAAAAATATACATTTAACAAATTAAAGAGTTTCAAAGAAAAACCCAGAACTTAAAAGAAAATTTGATTTATAAATGTGGGAGTTCACCTCCCATAGGATTCTAGAGTCTCTTGGAAGAGTGACAGCATTGGGGAAATAAGAAAGGAAAATGAGAGACAGTCAGAGTTTCAGCCAGGCATCACAGAGACTGCTCTGATCAGGCTTGGGCTGTCTTTATTTTTATACATTTCAAAGATTACACATATGGTTGGCATGGAATTTCATTCTCAACATACATCTTTTCTTGGAGATAATGAATAAGTCGTACATTAACTTTGTTACTAACAACTTTTCATTCTCCAGTAACTTTCGTAATTTTTCAAAGGTATTTTTGACATGTTTCCTAGGCTATGGGGTTAACAAAACATTTTGGTGGGGTGAGATATACCAGTCTTTTCATGAAACAATTTCTCTATTTTTCATCCATTGTCCTTTTATGTTAATATTCCATAGCAGGGATCAGGGTAGGCTTAGAAACAGTCCTGGCCTGTTATTATGCCAACTTCTGTATATGGGAGTAAAAAATCCAAGTATAGTTTTGTTAGGGTTTAAAATATTTAGCATTAACTCACTATCTGCTGGGTGGTTATGAAGTGACTTTTTAAGGGGAATTTCTGTGTCATTACATGGAGGAGTAGGATTTTCCCTAAGAAGCCTTCAGCTATTCTTCTGTATTTCCCTGGAGTTTAGTAGTGTTATTGATCATTATAATTCCTATAATAGAGTGTATTAGTAAGAGAGAGGTCACACGGGGGAATCTGAATTGGTATTTCCATCCTCCCTGAATACTGTTTTGCAGTCCTCGGATTCCCACATGCAACCATGTCAGACAAGGTGGGTTTGATGGCTCCTAACATATTAGAAACATACAAATTTAATGAAAGACTAATCATAAGCAACTCAAAATGTGAAAGTATTTGATTACTATGTGGGAAAATGTCATCTATGGACCCTGGGAATGTCATTATTGCCTGGGTATTTTGAAGGAACATGTGTGGATGGAAGACTTCACTTCAAGTTGAACAGAATGAAATGAGCCAAAATGGTAGTGGATTAGACCAGGAGCAAAGACGGTGAAATGGCTATATCATATGGAGGAGGAATGAGTAGAAGAACAATCATAGAGAAGGGAAAGAAGGGGTGGAGGGCTGGTAGTACTAGAACCCTATTCTCATCAAAGCTGGGATAAAAAGAGAACAACATACACAATTAGAAATGAAAAATCTTAATGTACAGACAAACAGGGGGATAGAATAATGGAAAGAATGGGGTGCCTAAGGGAACTGAGAAAGAGAAGGAAGGGTTGGTTAAGAGAGAGGAAGGCAAAGGGAAAATTAAAAGGAGGGAAGAAGGAGATTCTTAGAGGGAAGCACAAATCAAGAAATAGGGACTTAAGTTGTGGGAATAGGGAGGGATTCAGGACAAGATAGGTGAAGGATTTTAAGAGTCAAAGTTACATTAAGAAGTTGGGAGAGTATGGTTGGGAGGAATAAAAGAAAAGAGTTTTGGGAAGGTGAGACAATTTGGAATGAAGAGGGCAAGGAAAGAGGATAAGGGAGGATTCTGGGGAAGGGGTGTAAATTGGAGAGATATTAGTCAAAGCATATTGGACTTATAAGGAGGGATACAGAAGAAAAAAAGGAAGAAGAGAACAAACAGTGGATTAAATGGAAACAGCTAATAACTGTGACATGGGGTAAAATGGGATGAATTCACTTCAGGGAAGAAAATAGATAGCAGAAAAGATAAAATAACAAGACCTGACAATATATTATTTACAGGAAACACACTAAAAATGAGAACCACATGTAGAGTAGCAGTCATGATATCTGACAGAGGTCAAACTAAACCAGAACTGAAATTATGCTAATTATATTATGTTGGGTGATACTTTGAATAATGAAGTATTATCAATATTAGACTTGTATGCCTAAGATTTTTAAAGGAAAAGTTTGATAGACAAGGAAATAGATAACAAAATAATAATAGTGGGGGACTTTAATTTCCCCTTCTTGGAAATAGAAAAATTTAAACAAAAACATAGATAAGAAAAAAGCTAACTAGATGAATAGAACCATAGATAAGTTAAATGCTGAAAATTAGAAAATAAAGAAAATAAGGTAAATATGTGAAGAAATGAAAAAAGAATAAGTATAATATATACTATGATTACATTAAAAGAAAAAACCCACAAAACCAGGAGAAAAAATTATCCAAATAAAACAAATCCAAAGGGAAATAAAAAATAGAGGATGTTTATATTTGCACACATATGTAATTTACATATTTTAACAGCTTATAAACAGTATGGAGTTCATTTTGTACATAATTTTGTGCATTTATTTAAATAGGCTTTTTGGTGGTGTTTACTAATTATACTGTAAAAAACTTGGAAAAAATGTTTAGCACAGTGTTTCCTCCTAAGCAACACGGCTGTTTGTAAAAACATAATGCAAGCTGATACCCAAATATGCTCAATTTCATTGGGCATGGGTGGACAATGAAACAAAGACTGTAAGTTTCAAATTGTAGAATTCAGACATGAGCAAATTGGTTTTCCCTGTGGGGTCATTGTTTACTCATTTCTGACATAGTAATAATGATTCAAAATATTTTTCTCATTTCCTCATACCTCCTTATTTCAGGCTTTCATAATCTTTTGAATAGATTTTTGCAACAGCCTCCCTATTGGTCTTCCCTTCCTCATTTTTCTTCTCTTCCCTCCATCATGCTTCACAATGCTGCCAAAATGAGTTTCCTTAAGCACAAATCTTACTATGCCATTCCTATAATCAGAAAACTCTAGTGGATTTCATTTGCATCTAAAATTAAATATAAATTCCTTAAAATACTTTTAAAGCCCTTCAAAACCTTCCTCCCTATCTGTATATCAAGTTTCAGTTTAAATTACTACTTGTGTCATTTGGAATTAACCTAAGCCTTGGGAGACTACAACTTCCAGGACTCTCTCGGCTACAACTTCCCCTGACACCTCGAGGTGTCAGCGAAAGTATAAAAGGGAAAGTTTCGTGCCTCTTCTCTTGCCCCAGAGCTCTCCCTACCTCTCTTGACCCTGGAAGCAGCTCTCTCTACCCTGAGACCCTGATCTCTCTCTTGGAGCCTTTTTCCCTTTCTTCCTACCTCCTCATTTTCCCTAGACCTTTTCCTTTCTAATTAAAATAAAACCTAGCTATTCAAACCCTAAAGTTGCTCTCTGATCATTCATTTGAGGTCTCAGGTCAATTTCCCCCTGACGGGACTGGGAACCACTACCTTCCTTTCCCTTCCTCTACCTTCCTCTCTCCTTTCTCCCATCCATCCTACCATTCCTACCTTCCTCCCGTCACTTCCACCACACACATACTCCTTATATACTCTGTGATTCAGGCAAACTGCTCTGTTCTCTGACCTCCTCACAAAGGGTTTTCCATGTCCCATCTATGTGTCTCTGCATTGATTCTGTTTTCCCTAGAAGACATTCCCTTTTCACTCTTCTCTCATAGAATCCTTCTTTTCCTTCAAAACAATTTGGTTACCTGTCTTTTCCATAAGCCTTTTGCTAATCCTTTAAACTGCCAGTAGCCTTTTTCTCAAATTGGAAAACATCTCATTTGATGATTTCAGCATTCCTATGTGATGGGTGCTATTGGTAGCACCATTTTACAGAAAAAAAAACAAAAAAACTGAACCTGAGTGGGATTAAGTGATTTGTGAAGGATCAGACAGGACTTGAGCCGAGGTATTTCTGAGTCCAGGCCTGATGAACTAGTTAGTGCAGAATCACACTGTTTCAAGGTTATATACAATGATTATATTTTTGACCTCTTACCTGATTCTGTGTTTTGGGCATTTGAAATCTATGATTAATCTTGAAAAAAAATTTTATTGGCAATTTAGATATCATATACCTTTTGCCCAAATTATTATTTTGCACAAAACTAACATGGATTATTAACTCTGAA
Organism: Gracilinanus agilis; assembly: GCF_016433145.1. Taxonomy (NCBI): domain Eukaryota; kingdom Metazoa; phylum Chordata; class Mammalia; order Didelphimorphia; family Didelphidae; genus Gracilinanus; species Gracilinanus agilis. The sequence continues at coordinate 82,737,296 of NC_058130.1, read as the reverse complement.
ATTTCAAGAAAAGTAAACTAAAAATTCTAAGGAGTTGACGTGTAACAGAAAATATTACATAATTAGCTTCTTCTTTAATAGAGTGATTAAAAAGGGTACTAATTGGACAGGTCAACAGTTTTAAATAAAATTAGGGCTCATTCAAGTCCAATGCTTGCCAGGAAATTAATCCCAAATTCTAATTAGTGATCCTTACAAGGATTGAGAAATAACTAGAGTGGCAAACCAAATTCATTTCATCAGCCTAATCTTTTGTCCTTCTTATTCACTCATCCTTAGAAATGAGGATCCAGAATTTAGGTCAGTAATAAAATCATTCATTTCCTTCCAGTCCCATGCAGGCTCTTGTATTAAAGTATCCAACTCTGTTAAGTTAATTATCCAAATTTGAATTCCTCTTCCAAAGCCCATGCTAATCATGTCATTTTCTTTACATGGGAAAAATTAATAGCTGCTCTGCAATATGTCCTCATTCTGTAAAACCCTGGGAAGTTGTGATCCTTTGGACACAACCACCTCTATGGTGCTTTCCCCCACTTTTTGCTGCTCATCTAAGCAAAAGTGAGAACAGAGTTTTATAGAGTTGTGTAAATTCCAGCAGGAAAAAAAAGATGAAGTCTTGCTTAATAGCTTATCAAAATGCAGTTTTATTATGATGATATAAATTACCACCAAGTAATAAAATTAAATTATTCTGAAATTTGGACCTTTTGCAAATTTGTAAAGAGCTCCACCTCCATCAGTAGTCTTTTCCAAATTTAAGAAGTTGAATTGTATATATCTGTTTATTTTGATCAAGTTTAGACCTTATTTGTGCAAGGATGGAAACCATTCTATCATTTGGCTAACAAATATGTTGATAAACAGCACAATCTTTGGTTCTGTTATTATTTGTCTTCTCTTTGGCAAAGTTCATTTTTTTGGATTTTTGGATCTCTTCTGGCTATCTCATATAGCTTCTAGAATGAAAATTTTAGTGTAAGATTTTCATGATTATAAAGGACAAAAAGTTTACTCTTTAGAACTCTCCAAAATAATTTCTTCAGATCTAAAAATAAAATTCTAATTCAGTAAAGTAATATAGGCTCATAGAATAAAAACATATTTAACATTCTCCTGAAATTTACTTTTATCTTAACTGATCTATAAATGTTATATGAACATATTTAGAAACCATTATCTAAGTAGCTCTATATGACATGATAAGCACTATAAAGCACATCGAAGCCTTCCAATAACAGCAGCATTTATTAGAAATAATTTGCAAAAGTAATGAGTAACACTGATCTATAAAAACAAAAAAATATGAAATCATACTACATATGTATTTAGCTGTGAATATGAAAAATGGCTGATTTTACTGTTTTCCTCCTTTGAATGCACTTGTGATGTAATCAATGTGGGCACACTCTCACAACGTATAAATCAATCTTTCTACAGTTGTCCAATATATAGGAGTCATATTAAAGTTCCATATATAGCAACATAAACTTCAGGATGTCTGTTAGTCCATGATGGATATTCTATAATCACCTTATATTTTACTTTCATTCACTGCCTGATATTTCTTCTGAACTGATAAAATAAAGTGATATTTTTAGAAAAAGTACTGATTTCCATAAATTGTAATCACTAGTCATTCTATAGAATGAGTTCATAAAATAGAAAGAACTATGCATAATCAGACATTTCATAGAAACAATGACTTTTCAAAGTTGTTATCACTGTTTTAGAAGAAGAGAAAATGTAAGTAAAACAAGTCAATATGCATTTAAGTACCTACTATGTGCCAGACACTATATTAAGTATTGGACATAAAAAGGGAGGGGGGAAAAAGACAGTCCCTGCTCTCAAGGAACTCACACCTTAATAGGAGAAAGAAAATGTAAATGAAATGTAATAATAATTAATTAATAGCTTCCATATAGCACTTTTATATTTGTAAAAGTTTTTTTTTAAATATTGAATCATTTGATCCTCATAATAATCCTGGGAGCGAGGTACTGTAATTATCTCCATTTCTTAAATAAAGAAACTGAGGCTAAGAGAAGTTAAGTGATTTATCAAAGGTCATATAGATATTATGAGACTAGATTTGAACTCAGAACTTCTGACTCCAAGGTCAAAATTCCAAACACTGAATAATCTATTTTAAAGCATTGCCATTTTTGTTTAGTCATTTCAGTTGTGTCTGACTCTTCAAGATGCCATTTGGGGTTTTCTCAGTTAAGATATTGAAGAAGTTTGCCATTTCCTTCTCTGCTCATTTAGCAGATGATGAAACTGAGGTAAACAGTGTAGAGAAGTCACTAAGTAGTCACCGGATTACACAGTGAGTAAGTGTCTGAGGCCAGACATGAACTCAGGTCTTCCTGACTCCAGGCCTTGTGCTCTATCCACTATACCTAGGTGCCTAAAGGATAAAATAGAGATTATCAAAAGGGAAAGCACTAACATTAAGTGGGATGAGGAAAGGTTTGAAATTCAGTGCTTGTTCCATTGAAACAATCCTATTTGTACTTGCCTATCTCTATAAAGGAAAAGGAAATAGATTATCCTGTTTTATAGTGGGCATGGAGGCACCTTCTTGTTAGAGTCCTTTAATTAGATGATCTTACACCTGGAATATAATCATCTACCCAATAACAAATATGACTTCAGAAAGGGATGAGGAATGGTTGAGACAGTTCCCAGCAGCTCCAGGAGAAATCACAGAAGCAGAAGAGAGGGCTGTATGCTATGTTTGTTGATCTGACCAAGGACTTGCATATGATTAGTCATGAGGGCTTGTGGTTGATCTTAGCAAAATTTGGTTGCCTGGAAAAGTTTTTCAATATTGTATATCAGTTGCATGATTTCATGCTTATACAAGTTCTGGATAACGGATGATTCTCTCTTGCTTTCTCACTCACCAAGACAGTGAAACAGGGGTGTGTACCTGTGCCTATGCTTTTTAGCATGACATTTTCAGTGATGTTATCAAAGATTTTGTATGAAGACAAAAAGGGCATCAAGGTCAGTTACAACACTGATAGTAAGTTATTTAACTTGAAAAGGTTACAATCCAAGCCTAAAGTGGAGAAAGAAGGGACATGTGATTTTTCTGTTCACAAATGATTGTGGACTCAGTTCAACCTCTGAGGCTAAGATGAAACAGAATATGGTTCAATTCTCTTCCCCTTTTGGTAATTTTGGCCAAGCAATTTACTATCAAAAATAAAAACAAAAAATAGAGCTTCTCTGTCAACTAGCACCTTACCATCTAATAGGAAGAACCATTGGTGAAAACAAATGGATGAAATTTGAATGATGTGGGAGATTACTTACCTTGATTGTATAGAGGAATCTACACATATATGATTAGGTTGACCCATACATTGCCAGAGCTAGTTGTTCCAAGGAAAAGTGTGGGAGAGAAGAGATTAGCTACCTTCTAAACTGAAGCTCTATACAGTCCTTGTACTGACCTCATTGTTGTAAGCCTTGAGAAACCTGGACAGTATGCCAGCAAGTTGAACTGCTTCCATTTAAATTGTCTAAAGAACATTCTGGAGGTAATCTGGTTCACTAAGGTACCAGCCATTAAGGTCCTTTCTCAAGCACAACTGCCAAGCATTCAGTCTCCACTGTAGAGAAAACAATTCTAATGGGCTAAATATGTTGTTCAAATGCCAAATATATTTGCCTTAAAGAATATTTTATGGAGAATTCATCCAAGGCCCATACTTACAAAGAAGTCAAGAAAAGGAATGTAAGGACACTTTCAAGGTGTCTCTGAAGAACTTTGGAATTGATTGTGGGAATGGCAGTCACTGATATAGGACCATCCATCATGGTGCACCTGCATCAAAGAAAGTGTTGTGCCCTACGAGCAAAGCAAAATTTCAGTAACTAAAAAAAACCCCATGAACTATGAAAATTGAGAGACATCTCCACTCCAAATGTCCATTTGGGCTATTTGTGCCTGACCTGTGATAGAGCCTTCTGTGCTTGTCTTGGTTGTTTCAACCATAGCTGGACACACTGTATGTTGACTCTGATACAATGATATCATTTTAATCCTCTTCAGTACTAAGAACAACCAACCAACCATTTACATATATGAAAGATGGGGAACATTATACATATCTATATTTCTCTCTATCTCAGGGAAGCTTGTCCATGGAGTTAAAAGATAAATAAAAGCCTAAGTAAAAAGCAACCTACATTTTTAATTGAGAGAATTTTTAAAAAGGTTGCTTAGCTGTCTTTTAATTCATAAATAGAAAATAAAAAATGCTAGTTGATAAATATAAAAAGAATAAAATTACCTCAATTCTGTATATATTTTACTTAACTTTACTTAATGGAGAAAGAAAAATAAACTTAGTGAAATATTAGATATGTAGAAGAGAGGGATGAAGGGAGAGAGAGAAGGAGAGATACAAGAGATATCAACATATTTCTCCCCTCGCACAAATGAAGAAATGGAGAAAAACCAAATTGACTAAGCACTAGACCAATTTTGCATGTCCATCATTAAGAATTACTAAATAGGAGATAAATGAATTTGTAGTTGGAAGACTAGAGTGTGAATCTGCTATTTAAAATAGCTTATTTACATTTTTATTAGCTTTGCTGTTTAAAAATCTGTCTTTGGGCAAGACATTTTTTTTATACCTGGTCTTAGTGTCCTTATCTGCAAAATGATGGTATTAGGCAAGATGATGTCTGAGTTCCCTTATATGGGACTTGACTGTCAAATAATCTGAACTATTAAAGCTGTGCTTCAGTGATCATATGAACTATATCAATAATTGTATAATTTTCTTTATGTCTAATGGTTGAGATTAGAGTATTCCTTTCAAAACAGATGCTATGTTTGAATACACACTCATATTTTAATGTTTGAATAAATGCTAAAAACATTTTTAAAAATTAATTTGTTCAAACACTTTATCTTATCCAGCCAGAATACAGAAACATTTGTGAGGGGAAAGAGGATCAAAAGACTCTGGTCTCCAAACTTGGAGATATGCTAATGCATATTTGTAAAGGAAAATTATCTATCTGTTTCTCCATTTTTAATTAGTAAATTATATAGGAATTAATTAAAAGGTACCCAGGGTCATGTCACAAATCAAATATTTTCTGCTAATTTTATTTTTAAAAACAAACTTTAAAAGGGATAATGATTTTGTTCTTCCATCATCATATCTTTATTGTGAATAGTTTCATCTTCCTGTTTCCTCCCCTTCTCCCTCCCCTTCCCAATGTCTCCCTCACATACCAGTTTCTGTGCCAATGTACTTTTAGCTCCAGCTGCCTGAGTAATCCTAGCAACTTATAGTTTATTTGGGTACTTGAGGTCTCTGGAAAATTTAACAAAACATTAAAATCAAAATCAATTGCCACATACTAAATGAAATACCAGAGAAGGCATAAAATAGTGGGGAGGTGAAAAACTGATGAGTGTCTCTGACAAAGACAAATATCTTATTTCTCAAATATATAGAGAAAAGATGCAAATTTAAAAGAATACAAAAGATTCCACATTTGATAAGTGGTAAAGGACAGGAATAGACAATTATCAGATGAAGAAATTAAAAAATATAATTAGTCATATGAAAAATACTCCAAATCACTATTACTTAGAGAAATACAAATTAAAACAACTCTGAATTACCACGTTACACCTATCAGATTGGCTAATATAACAAAAAATGAAAATGATAAATATTGGAGGGATGAGACAGTGTTAGTATAACTGTGAACTGACAGAACCATTCTAGAGAGTAATTTGGAACCATGCTCAAAAGGCGATAAAACTGAGCATACCCTTTTTATCCAGCAATAACACTACAGGAGTTGTATCCCAAAGAATCAAAGGGACTTTCTAGCTGCCATGATACTGGAGTTAGAAACACTGGGATCTCTATAGGTGCCCTACAAATCACCATAGAAGAACAAAAACACCTCAAAATAAATCCTATAGTGGCAAAACCATCAGAAGAAAGAGTAGAACAGTGTTCTGTACTAGAACTAGAAATGTAAAGAGAAAGCATCTCACTGAGGTAAGAGGAGAGAGTGCTGAAGAAGCCTCAATGAAAATAAGATGTGTTACAGCTAAAGAAGCAATGGAAAGACCACAATTGGCTTGGTCCATCCTTAGCAGGGGCAGAGCAGACACCAACCCAGTACAGAACAGGCAGCAGTGGGAAGAAAGCAGCAGGGATAATCCAGCCAGATCAGAAGCTTGGCTTGACCCAGCATGAGGAATTGTGGGAGGAACTCAGCCCAACAAGGTCCAGCCTTAATAGGATTAGGCAGAACTCAACTTGAACTAGTTGAACTAAACCACTGTAAAATTCCACCCAATAGGCCAATTGGGCTACTTATACAGGGTGCTCAGTCTGGGATGGAAACAGCTAAACTGTCTCAAAGCACAGAACAAGCATGAAACAGAACTCCTTCCACTCCAGGAACAGAGCTAAGCTTCATCATGCAGACAAAATCAAGGGAGAAAATAACCCCCAAATGAGGAAAAGACAGAGGAAAAAGTTCAAGGCTAGAAAAACATTTCAAGAAGAGGATGACCAAAATGCAAGCTCAAAAGAGCACAATAATATAAAAATGAAAATGTGTGAAGCCTTAAAAATATGAAAAATATATAGCCAAAAATGAAATCCTGGAAGAGTTTCAAAAAAGGATAGCATATAAGATAAATGCTTTCTAAAGAATTAAACACAATTGCTAGTTCTTAAAACTTTGTCCAAGATTCTTGGTAGAATGAATTTCACATCACAGTGATGAATTTCTATAAATAGTATGACATCAATATTCTTTATTTGGGAATATATAACTAAAAGACCTGGACTACTGTGATCTCAGAAGAGTTAAAAATAAAACTAAACATAAAGGCAAACAAAAGATATAAGGTATATTAGAGCATGTACCAACAACAACTTAAATATGGGACTGGCTTATAAACAATTGAGAGGATATTGAGAAAAAATGTGATTAGAAATGGAGGAGTTAGCCAATAAGAGAAAACAGACACTGGTGTAAGAGCTCATAGGATTAGAATAGGCAATGAAGATTGTTTCTTTCGTCGCTTCTAACTAATCCTTCAGTATTTCAATCCCTTACCATTTTTCCACCTTTGATTCCTGAGATTGGTCCTTTGGGTATTGATAAAACTCATGTAAAATTTTACCCAATTTGCATGCACTGACTAACTATGGTGATGTGGAGGTACTTGAACCCTAGTTGTGTATTCCTTGATGCTGTGACTTTATTAACACATTTATGCCAATTGGTTGTATTTATGCAAAAAAGTTCATATAAGGATTCACACATGTGATCTCCACAACTAGGGTCATTCACACTAAGTATCCCAATGAAGGTTTGGAGAAATGGAGGAAAATTAAAAGCTCAGATCTTACTTGAAAGCCAGGGACAAGGCTTCTGATCTCATGATTACATTCAACATAAATGGAACCTTGCCATTTTTGGCTTGTGAATTTGTTAACATCAACTGTGTCACAGGGTAAATCCTGGGTCCTGGTGACATCTACAGGACAGATATGATACATGTTTCTACCTGTATCCTTCACCTATAAAATGGACTGACCTGACTTTTTAGAAGTGAAGTGGGCTCAACTTTGATACCTCATAGGAACATTGACCTGACTTATTTAGCTGGTACTTCTGAACTATTAAATGAAATGGGCCAAATTTCTATGGGTGATTTATTGAAGGAGATATACAGGAATTGCCAAGGCATAAAGAAATCACAATCTGCTTTGGAGAAAGGAGGACCTTCATTGATGTAATCAGATTCAATTCAACACAGTTATTTAGCATCAGTGATACAAAAGGGACTAACCAAGTCCCAGAATTGATAGTACAGATGCATAGTACAAAGACCCTGCTTCTGCTGTTCAGAAGTTTGTACCCTTACTGGAATAAGGGGATATATACAAGTAATTCTGATAGAAAATAGGAACAATTCTTTTTAAGTAAGAAACCCAACCAAAATGATAAAAGTGTTATATTATTGGCCAAAATCCCATTTAGTAAGTTAAAGACATTCAGAATTCTAAACTCTTTAAGAGATGAGCCCTGAGCATGCTAGGAAATGGACACATTATTTTATAGATAAATTTATACTCAGTTCTTCACTTTTCCTTTTTTTTAGACCTTTACCTTCTGTCTTAGAACCAAACTATGTATCGATTTCAAGACAGAAGAGTGGCAAATACTAGGCAATGGAGGTTAAGTGAATTGCCCAGGGTCAAACAGCTAGGAATTGTCTGAAGCTAGATTTGGATCCATTTTCTTTTATAAGAGCCAAAGGGCATGAGAAAAGTAATCTTTTGAAGGACTAGAAAAATTTAGGGAAATTAAAATTCCAGACCTTAATATATAGTCAATGATAAGATCCCTGACTTCTGTTCTGAGAAGGGTGTCAAGGAGAAGGAATATACTCAGGAAGTTGTGGCAAGAAGCAATGGCTGTACCCAAAATACAAAGCCTACTGACCTATTAGTGTCCTACATGTAGGGACCATCAGGCATCTTGCCAACATGAACACCAAGTGGAATGTATAGAATGTTAGTTTCCCTGATCACAGGGCAGGTGAACCAACAAAGCACAAAGGCACACAGGAAGGAGAAACACCTGTGGAACCCAGACCACAGTGGCTGCTCTGTCTCAATGTGACAAAGATTCTATTTTTCTCCTCATTGTCTCCTTGGATTCGATTACTCCCTGTCAGGAGAATTATGGGGCCAGCTTAAGGAAAACACCTGCAGCATCCATTGCTCATCACTTAAATATGCTGGCTAATTGCAATCACAGTCAGGGCTGATGTACTTCCCAGTCTAACAGCTGCACCTGCTTCCTTGGCAGCTTGGGTTAACAGCCAGTTTTCACCTGGTTCCCTTAATGAAGTGACAACTCCTGGGGAACAAGGATAACACATAGTCTTGAAGTGGCACTAAATAATGACAAGTTGGAGAGGGCCACGGTTAAGGTGACTCTTTTCAAGGCTGATGATAGCTAAGAATGTTCAGGACATAGAGTTTTACTATTTAACAACAATAATTTTACAATTCAATTTTCTGTTTATGTGTGTGAATTCTGGAGTATCCATGGACTGCTTACAAAGGGACCTGTGTCTTCCACAGATTAACCTATGTGATTTATGATTAAGAGTCCCAAAGGCATACATTCTTGTACAATCCAAGCATATTATTTCTTACTTATTAAACAATAATGACTATAATAAATTATGAGGAGGGGAGAGGGAATTGATAGAAGAGTAAATAAGACCATAGTTTCGCTCTAAGGAACGTGTCTTTCAGAGTCTTCCCTTCATGTTAATTAGCCAATTTCCTTCAATGAATATGTGTATGTCATAGTTTTGAATTCATTCACCACACTCATCCCTTTCCTCTGGGAACTCTCTAATTTATCACCATCTTTCCTAAAATGTGGTGCAAGAGCTAAACATAATCCTCCAAATGTAGTCTGACCAGGGTAAGATAAAGTGCAACTATCACCTTCCTTACTTTGGGCACTGTGTCCCCAGTAATGCAGGTTAAGGTCATAATAACTTTAAAGAAACCCAACTAAAAGCAAGCAATCCCACTTTTATTGTCCTTGGCATCCATTACCAGCTTATTCTGGGCTTTAGCAATTGTGACTTTATTCTTACCAACTCAGGCTTTTCAACTTTGTTCAACTTTTGCCATTTGTCCTTTTTCCAGCTTGGTGTTGTACACATACTAAATTTGGGGTCACGAGAACATGATTCAAATTCCACCTCACCTCAGTAAAAATGAAAATAAAATGTATATATCAACATATTTTAATGTGGACAATAAAAGGGCTCAAAGTAAGAAATATATTTGCTAAGCTTGAATATTTCACCTTCATTACAATCTTCTTAGAGTTTGGGGCACATTATGGCATTTCCAGAAAAGCACAGACTTTGGAAACAGAAGATAGCAGCTAATGTTCAAATTTTGTCTATTATTCAACATGCAATTAGAGGTGCCACCAAAACCTAACTTTTCTCATAATTATATTTCATAAGAGTTGTTTGAAAATAAAGTATAAAATATATTTGTTATCATTACATAAAGGGTTATCCTGATAAATGTTTAATAGCTTCCTCTTTGGGGGCAGGGTGTATCCAGGAAATACTTATAAGCTTAATCTTAATTATATTTTATGTTCTTAATTATAGACAAAAAATCAATACATGAAGCTTGTATTACTTATGTTCATATTGAAAATGTTACAATTAACTCTTGCAGCTTGTTTGAACAGGTTCTAGAACTACCCTAACTTACAAGTATGACAATTTTCAATAAGTAAGAGTGCTGCACATGGAATAAAAAGATTTGAGTTCAGATTCCCTGACATATTTATCAGTAAATGGGTGTATTATTTAACATATGTCCCACTTTATTTTCCTCATCTGTGAAATGGGATGAAAGCCAGCATTTGGCTCAGTAGGAAAGAGTGTCTGTACTTGGAGTCGGTAATATTCATCTTCCTGAATTTAAATCTGGCCTCAGACACTAGCAGTGTGACCCTGGGCAGGTCGCTTAACCCTATTTTTCTTAGATTTTTCATCTGTAAAATAAATTGGGGGAGGAAATGGAAAACCACTCCAGTATCTTTGCCAAAAACAAACAAAACTGATTGGGTAATGGAGTGTCAGACTCAATTAAAAAGACTGAACAACAAGAAAAATGGTGATAATAATAGCATCTGACTCACAGGATTGTAAGTACTAAATGAAATAACATTTACATAGCGCTGAAGTGCCTTTATAAATGGGAGAATGTTGAAATTAATATTATAATAATTATTTTGTTTTATTTCCCTGGATTCATTCTTAATAGTGCTGAGAACAATTATTTCAAGAATTAATAGATCATCTTCATGAGTTTTTATGGCCAAAAGTTTCTTGAGGAGGTAGACAAACTTCTGATAACATACTTTCCAACTTTAGTCAGCTAGACCATGGACCACAGATAGCCATTCTTTTTCTGGATTTGAAGGCATTCCAGTTTGGCAAATGCTACAAAATCCTTTAATTCACTAGTATGGAGACTCCAAGATGGTCTCCATTACATACTAAGGGATTATAGTACTTTTCTGGTGTAGACCTGCTATTTTATTGTCATTATTCAACTCACCATAGTTTATTTATTAGGAAAAGATGTATCAACTCTAAATCATTACATACTGCTCTAATATACTAGATACAAATAGACTAAAAAATGCATTCCTCCATTTGACCACCTTACATCACCTCACTTGGGGGTTGGGAAAGAGTTGGCTTTTGGCTACAGAAGTATACTAAACCCCAATCTCAGTAAATTTAGAAGCCTACAGGAAATATTGAAAGGGAATGTGTTCAAGCACATAGTTCTTATGCACTCATTGATTTCCTTTATAAATGAAGAAAAGAGAAAAAAGATAGCAGGAAAGAAAAAGAAAGATAAATGAAAGAAGAATGGAAGGAATAATGGAAGAAAGAAAAGAAGGATGAAAGAAAGGGAGAAAGAAAGAATAAAGGAAAGAAAGGAAAGGGAAAAAGAAAGAAAGAAAAGAAAAAGAAAACAAGAAAGAGAAAGAGAGAAAGGGTTGGAGGGAAGAATGGAGAAAAGAAGGAAGGAAGGAAGGAAGGGAGGGAGGAAAGAAGGAAGGAAGGGAGAAAACAACTGTTTTTCCACTCAGAAAAAAAACTTGGGCAACTAGGTTCACATTCTATATATAATCAGGAATGTACTTTGAAATGTTTTAACAACTAACTTTTTGGAGGAAATTATATACAGTGCAATTTAATTTTAATTTGCATAATTAATATTTTCTCACTTATTTTCTCAAGTTTAAGAAATTAAATAAATTATGAAGTAAGTTCTGATTTTTGTGTATGGATATATCCAATGTATAAATATTCACACAACATTTAAAACATGTTTTAAACCAATTGTATAAAAAATCAAGCCATTCCCCAATTGATAAATGGGCAAGGGACATGAATAGGCAATTTTCAGATAAAGACATCAAAACTATCAATAAGCACATGAGAAAGTGTTCTAAATCTCTAATAATTAGAGAAATCCAAATCAAAACAACTCTGAGGTATCACCTCACACATAACAGATTGTTTAAAATGAAAGAAGGGGAGGGTAATGAATGCTGGAGGGGATGTGGCAAAACTGGGACATTAATGCATTGCTGATGGAGTTGTGAACTGATCCAACCATTCTGGCTGGCATTTTGGAACTATGCTCAAAGGGCTATAAAAAAAATGCCTGCCCTTTGATCCAGCCATACCATTGTTTGGTTTGTACCCCAAGGAGATCATAGATAAACAAACTTGTACGAAAATACTTATAGCCATGCTTTTTGTGGTGGCAAAATACTAGAAAATGAGGGTATGTCCCTCAGTTTGGGAATGGCTGAACAAATTGTGGTATATGCTGGTGATAGAATCCTATTGTGCTCAAAGGAATAATAAACTGGAGGAATTCCATGAAAGACCTCCAGGAATTGATGCAGAGTGAAAGGAGCAGAACAAGGACATTGTACACAGAGACCAATACACTGTGGTAAAATAGAGTGTAATGCACTTCTGTACTAGCAGCAATACAATGACCCAGGACAATTCTGAGGGACTTATGGAAAGAACACTACCCACATTCAGGGAAGAACTACAGGAGTGGAAACAGAAGAAAAACAACTGCTTGAACAAATGGGTTGAGGCGGACATGATTGGGGATGTAGACTGGAACTACCACACCAAAGCAACTATCAACAATTTGAAAATAGGTCTTGATCAATGACACATATTAAAACCAGTGGAAATACGCATCAGCCATGGATGGGGAGGGGAGCTCAGGGGGTGAAGGGGAAAGTAAAAGCATGAATTATGTAATCATGTTAACTTTTCTAAAAATATATATATTAATAAATGTTTAAAAAACATATTTTGTGAGTTCGTTTGAGTTGACTCAGCATTTCCCTAGTTGTAACACAACCTGGCTGTCACTTCGGGTAAGTCACTTAAGATCTCAGCTCAGTTTCTTTATCTCTAAAATGGAGAGAACATCCCCCCTACTTTGTAGGGTTTTTGTTAGAATGGAAAGTGCCTAGCACAGTGCCTGATGCATGATACGTGCTATATAAAAGCTAGCTGTTGTTGTTACTACATATATACCTGCATGTATATGCTATTATTTATATAAGTATATATATATATGTATATATATATATGTCAACACAAAGCATATTTACATACATAACACACAAAGTAATTCATACAGCATCTACATATATCATACATGATTCAAGTGCTGAGTTTTTAAAAAAGAAATGAAATATAGTGGTTTCTGCTTTCTAGTAGCTTGCATTTTAATCATTCTCTTTCTAGTTTTTTATGACTCTCATTTTGGCTCTATGTTTCTCTATGTCTTTCTTTCTCTAGATTTATCTCTCTGATTGCCTCTCTGTCTCCACCTCTCCATCTCTTGTTGTATGTCTGTCTTTTGGTTTTTGTCTCTGTATCTCTTTGGGTTTGTCTCTATGTCACTCTGTGCCCATCTGTCTATCTATCCATCTCTCTTAAGAAGGAATTCCCAGTAAGGAAAATATATAGTATTTTTCTGGCTTGTCAAAAACTTACGATAGAAAATTTTATCTATTTGCCAGTTCCCCCCATCTTCCAAAAGACAACCTTGGGAGATTTTGCTTATTTATTGTTTTTTTCTAAAGATTACACATTTTCCTAAATTTGAGGATGTTCTCACTAGAACTTGGCAATTATCACACCACTAAAAGTTCTTGAAAATTTTCTGAGATGCTAAGAGGTTTAGTGATATAGCTAGTGTTTCACAGCCAATTAAAATCAGATATACTACTTGAACCTAGCACTTCTAGATTTCTAGGTCATGCTGCTCTTTAAAACAATAGTAATTTACACACAAATATACTTAATGACATTTAAAAATCAATATACTATCATGTTGACATTTTAGAAATGTGTAAACTAAGATTAAGCTATATTAAATGTTAGAGATGGTATTGGATCCAAGTTTTCTGAATCCAATTTTGCATCTTTTTTCAATATAAAAATATTTTTTCAGATTACATGGAAAAACAATGTTAGCTCATTTTTAGTTTCAAATTCTCTCCTTCTTCTCCCTGTAATTGAGAAAACAAACAATTTGGTATAGGTTATACATATGCAGTTATGCAAAATTAATTTCCGTAATAGTCTAGTTGTGAAAAAAACATTAAAAACAACAGCAAGAAAAAAGTTTTTTTTTAAAATTTTGCTTCAATCTACATTCAAAATCCAATTCATTCCCTGGAAGCAGATAAAAATTTTCAATCTTAGTCCTTTGGAATTGTTTTGAAGCATAGAATAAGTAACATTCACAATTGATCATTATACCACACTGCTGTTATCATGTATAATATTCTCTTAGTTCTGCTCACTTCACTATGTGTCAGTTCATGTAAGTTTTTCCAGGTTTTTGTGAAAGCATTCTGCTTGTAATTTCTTACAGTAGTATAATGTATTCTATCACAATCATAAACCATAGTTTGTTCAGCCATTCCTCAATTCATGGTCATCTCAATTTCCAATTTTTTGCTACTACAAAAAGAGCCGTTAAATATTGTTCTTTCCTCCCTCCCTTCCTTCCTTCCTTCCTTCCTTCCTTCTTTCCTTCCTTCCTTCCTTCCTTCCTTTTTTCCTTCCTTCCTTCCTTCCTTTCTTCCTTCTTTCCTTCCTTCCTTCCTTCCTTCCTTCTTTCCTTCCTTCCTTCCTTCCTTCCTTCCTTCCTTCCTTTCTTTCTTTCCTTTATCATATCTCTTTGGGACATAAACTATAGATATATTACTTAAGTCAAAATATATGTTCCTTTTAATAGCACTTTGGGCACAGTTCCAGATTTTTTTCCAGAATGTTTGGATCTCTTCAGAACACACCAGCAGTGCATGTGTCCCAGTTTTGCCACATTATTTCCAACATTTGCCATTTCCCCTTTCTGTCATATTAGCCAATCTGAAAGATTTAAGTTGGTAACTTAAAGTTGTTTTAATTTTAACTTCTCTAATCAATAGATAATAACATATAATAAAGAACAAACAATCAAAAGATTCAGAGGTTTTCATCATACTAAAGATAGCTTTGATTTCTTCTTCTAAAAACTGCTTTTTATGATTGGGGAATTACTTGTATTCTTATAGGTCAAATTCAATTGTTTTTATTTATAATGAGGTTCATAGTCAGTTTGTCCTTTCTAGCTATCAGTTCAATCTGATAATTATTAAACCACATCAAGACAGGTATAGTTGGTGACAGTATTTAACATGACGAATCCCTCTACTTTTTGTCAGAACTGGGTTTTTGTGATGGCAACGAAATCACTAACTATCTCATTTATAATTTTTTACTTCCAACATGAGACTGTCAGATATACAAATAGATGGTGTTTAAAATTGCATGTGTCATATTGAGGAACAAATGGCATTTTAAAACCAAATTGTGTATTTATATGCCAGTCTACCACACTACCTAACAAGAGTTGCTTACAATATTAAATCATCATTTGAAACAAATTATTCAAGGATAAACATTGTTGCCCATTATAGTCATACTAAAATGCACTGTTGTGGTGGCAAAGGTGAGTATGGCTTTTTTGGAGGCTTTGTTTTGTAGATCTTAACAAGATTAGAAGAGTCTTAGAGAAAACAAAGTACTATTTTTCCATTTTCCTACGATAAACCTAGTTAAAATTGTAGAAGAGTGACCAACAGAATATGCATATTTTGGCAAAAACAAGTCATGAAAACTATCTACTAGAGTTTGGAAGGATTATGATCTATGTTACAGAAGGGGTGACAGCATCACCAACCCTTAAGGTAACTAGGATAGAAGTCATTACAGGATATATACAACCCCACATTTCTTCTCCCCTTAAAATGCCCTTTTTTAAAAAATTTACTTTTACTTTATATTGAAAGAAGATTTCTAAAACAGATATCTATCTATCTATCATCTATCTATCTATCTATCTATCTATCTATCTATCTATCTATCTATCTATCTATCTACCTACCTACCTACCTACCTACCTATATGATCCCCTCCAGCTTTATTTAAAATTCACAATTGGCCAAGGGCAATATAACATAGAAACTCAATTAGTTCTTCCTTACTACCCTTGAACCAAATTTTGGAAGGTTTTGTTTGTTTCTTAAATAAGTTGGGCTGATTTTAGTAATTGATATATAATGTTGTACTTCCATCCAGAAATTTTCTTTTACATGGTAATTTATAACTTTTACACATCTACACATCTGTTTTCCACATGCAACCCAGTAGTCCTGGGGAAGCTTTTGTACATCTGTTCCCTCTGGGGAAAAGTGGTCGAGATCTATGTTTGGACTTGCAAACAGGGTTCCAGACATAAGGCTTTCTGCAATATTTTTTAAACTCTCAGATTTAGAAATATTAGTGTCCCATTAGGAAATACTCATTGTTTTAATATGTTGCAGATTTACCTTGTATAGTGTGGGAAAAGGGTTTTTTCCCTCTGGCTCTTAGTTTGTAGCACAGAGAAACATTTAAAGTCAATGTTCAAGCTATTTCTTAGTGTTCCCAAATTATGCTAATGCATTCATGTTTACTATTTATGTATACCATTTGAGCCAGTGAATGTTCAGCTTAGGTTTTCAAAAATCATTCACATGTTTGCACTTACTTTTTGGTCAAAATAATTTTTTAAAAAATCTCACTAGTTATTCAAATGAAAATTGTGATGCTTTTCCCTTTTAAAATTTTTGAAAGCAATTTTTTCTCAAAATAACTTCTAAAAATTCCATTTATTTCAAAGATAGCTCTACTCTGAGATCCTTTCCAATTCCACATCTTTGATCTTCATATCAAGTCATCAACACACATCTTTTGAATGAAAGATTCTTCAACAATAAATATGAACAATTTACTTTCATGTATACATTTAGATCCTTTATATAACACAGTATTCATATTGCATAGTGGTTATATGGTTGACTTTATAGTCAGGAAGGACAGGATCCTCCCTCTGAGACATACCAGATAGGAGAATACAGAAAATCAGTTAACCTCTTTATGCCCTCACAATGCTCTCTAAGACTAAGCTATAGTTAAATTGCTTATATAAATTAGTTAAAGAGGTTTCTAATTAGTCAATTAATTAATCAACAAAAATTCCTTAAATACTCCCTATGTGTCAGACATTATAGTAAATGTGGAAAATACAATGAGAAAAGCTAAACTATATATGCCCTCAAGGAGTTTACTTTATAATAAATCAGATAATATATCCTGAAAGGGGTTAAAAATGGTTTTTAGTTGGGTGAATATTAAAAGATTTGGTTGCCAGGGAATTGAATAATCATCAGTCCCCAATTAAAGAATAATCTCAAATCAAAATGACTTTTGTGGAAATTTATATACAAATAAAAAGAGAGAAAGTAAGAAAATTAGAGAGAGGATAAGGTAGGATAATTAATCTGACACACTGAATAATTAGCTCTGGTCCCAGGTTTAGCCCAAGCAGATCTAACTAGTCTTCAGACCAAGGCCCAAGTCCCGAGGCCCGAGACCTGAAGACTAGGGATGAATGAAGCAAGTGCTTCAGTCTCAGAATCTCTTTTTTAAAGAGCAGTTCCATTAGAGAAATCCAAGAAGATTTAGTCTTTACACTCACCACATGTAATTCTAAGTGAAAGATTTAAGAATTCTCACCAAGTCTCAGCCAGCACCCCTCCAGGTCCAAGTCACGAACAAGAACTCCTTCAGATCCAAGTTACAAACATGAAGAGTTCTCCAGGTCCAAGACATGAGCAAGAAGAGAGATGCTGAACTCACTGAAATCTCTTTTAAAGGGACTTCTTTTGTGTCACTTCCTGTGCCTTCCTCTTAGTTTAGGTGTCCAATCACAACAGATGTTTTTCTTAGGACAGCCCAGGAGGCAGTCACTAAATTCTGACTTGTCACTCACTCTAGAGCACGTAGGTCATATGTATATAAATGGGGGTATTGCAATTTGAGGAACTGATGAATAATGAGAGGCAACAATGAATCCACAGGTCACCATGCTAATGCTAGGAAATTAATGTCATTGTATTATTAGCCAATTAAAAATGATTAGTGCTTAATTGTGCACTAATATACCATGGAACAAGGCATATCCCCTAATCTGAAGTAGTTCAAAAATCATATTTCATTGGTAATAAAATACACAAATAGCATACCAGTTGTGCATATGATATATGCATAAAAATGAGGACAGTTAGGAGACAAAGTAGATGGAGTGCCAGTTCTAATGTCAGGAAAAGGCACTTACTAGATTTGTGAACCTGTGAAAGTCACTTAACCCTCTTTGCCTCTGTTTTCTCATCTATGAAATGAGTTGGAGATGGATATGGCAAACCAGTTTAGTATCTTTGCCAAAAGAACCTCGAATGGGATCATAGAGTTGGACATGAAAACAATGGAAGAACAACACATTAAAGAGTTTCATAGTGATTTCATTGTAATTTTCATGGAGGAAAGAAATATTCCTAATATCAACTTCTCTTAACTGCCTAATTTTAGTGCCTTCATTCTGAGGTTTGACAGATTGATCCCATGTAAACCTTTTTTGTACATACTTGGTTCCATGTCCATCTATCCCTTTAGATTGTAAGTTCCTTGAGAATAAAAATTATTTCTTACCTTTCTTGGTATCCACAGCATTTACCACAGTGTCTGATTCATAGAAGAGACTTAGTAAATGTTTGTTGATTTGACTTATTTAGGGGAACAGGGAACATTTCATAAAAAGAAATACATGGTGGAGTACTGGCTATCTCCAATCTTAAAATTCCAGAGGAAAAAAGTAATTATTCACTAGAAATGGTATAAAACTTAAGACGTAATCTAAGATGACAGAAATAAATATCAGAAACAAAGTGTTTTTTAAAAAGCAAAACATGAAAAAAGAAATTTCAAGCACTTAAATTCTTAGATCAATGACTTAATCTTCCAACCTGTGCTACATGAAATCTTTCAGGTCTGGGCTTCAATATTTCTGTTTCTGTGCCAGTAACTAATCACCCCTTTCCTAATATGAATTTTAACAATTCTTAACACTCCTTCCTTCAACATGAGGGGACCGATATTAATTCTATTCTGATATGGAAAGGAAATTAATAGATAGTGACTGGCAGGAAAGGGAAAAATCAAATGGAAGGATTATCTATGACATAGAAGGAATGTTTAATCCTCAGAAATCAGAGGTAAAGAAAAGGAAGAAAAGAGATAGGATGAGAAAATAAATAAAATAAAAGTGAAAAGTCTGGATAGGATGAATGAGAGAATACTGTTTTCAGAGAATATGGGAGTTGGAAGGGACATCAGAACAATAAAAACAAGTTTATATCTGATTTTGAGTACTTTAATTTTCTCCAACATATCAAACAAGTGCTTATCTAGTCTTTCCTTGAAAATGTCTAGCAAGAAGGAATCTATTTTCTCCCAAGTAAGCTGTTTCCACTTTGTGATTCATTTGATCATTAGGAAGTTTTTTTAACATCAAATGTAAATTTTCCTCAATACAATTTCCACCCATTGTTCATAGCTCTATCCTCTGAGGCTAAGTAAACCAAGTAAAATAAACTAAGAAAAGCCTTCTTGCCTCTTTGAAATGACAGTACTTGTAATACTTGAAGACAACTGTAGTCCTAGATAGTTCTATTATATTCAATCTAAAGGTCCTCAATTCCTTCATCAGATCCCAGAAGAGTATCATGTCAAAACTCTTAAACACCCTGCTTGTCCTGATCCAAACTCACTCTATCTTATTTAATCATACTTGACATCAATTATCTAGAACTGAATACAAGAGTCCAGATGTGGTTTGAACAAAGCAATAGAGATTATAAAAGGCATGATGAAAACACCAGTAGCAGAGTAGACAAAGGTGGTTAGGCTGTTTAATAGGATAACAATTCATTCTAAAGAGATAAGAGCATATATGTAATTATTAGAAGGATGGAGGTGGAAAGCCTTGGAATATGGGGTGGGGGCTGAAGGGCCCCCTAGGGCACATCCTGGGGCTCTGCCTGGACTGGCCAATCCGGAGGAGGAGCCAGATATGGATTGAGAGCCATACTTTGCCGACCCCTGGTCTAAAGGATGGGAATGGGGTTTCTACACTTCCAGACTATGGGCAAAACACAGGGTCAGGGAAGGGACTTCTCTACACTGAACTGAGACCTAAGCAAGACATGGCCCAGAGGATAACAGGACTGAAGTGGGTATCCTCACAGCAGAGTCCTGACACATTCCAGCAATGTTGCAGCAATTCCAGGACCACAATCTGTACTCTTTCAGGTGGGTAGATTCTGGGACCTAACCCAGCCCAAGTTAACCTGCAACTCAGATTAGGATTAATAGTCTCTACCAAAAATCTCCCACAAGTAGATGACAGTCTTCCTTCAGGATCCCAGGGAATCAGGGTATAAACTCCACTTCCTCTGAGGTCTCCCAAGGTCAGTTACAACTTGTCCCAACTGCCATGGAGTCAGTCTCAGAGAGAGAGCCACACTTCCTGCTTGCCCATTCCATTTAGAATTCTCTAGCCTTTCCTGCTAGATCTCCTAAATAATAATTAAGTAATCTTCCTCACAACTATATCTATCTATCTATCTATCTATCTATCTATCTATCTATCTATCTATCTATCTATCTATCTATCTATCATCTATCTATTTAATTTCCTCAAGCCAAAAGAGATCTACTAACGCTTTTTAGTAAAGGAGCTACAAGGTCAGAATATTACCTAAAGAACTGTTGATATTGGAATGACTTGGAGAGATGGAATGATGATGATAATGATGATAATAATGATAGTTCACCCATTTTCTAGCCCCTAATATGTCCCAGAAACTATACTAAGTGCTTTACAAGTATCATTTTATTTGATTCTCACAACTCTGAAAGGCAGGTGTTTTTATTATCCCCATTTTACAGTTAAGGAAACTGAGGCAAACTAGCTTTTCTCTAAATCATATAGCTAGTACAAGAGAAGACAGAGAGAGCAATAAAAAGGCTTATGAAACAGCCCAGAAATAAGATGATAAAGGCCTGAATCAGGGCTTTAAGTCAGGTAAATGCAAAGAAGAAGAAAAAGTGAAAAATCAAAGGGTGATGATGCTTGGAAACTGATTTTATTTATTGGAAAGAGTCAGAGAGAGAGAGAGAGAGAGAGAGAGAGAGAGAGAGAGAGAGAGAGAGAGAGAGAGAGAGAGAGAGAGAGAAGATAAAAGCAATTCAGTTTTAAATTTAACCTCTTCCTCTTAATGGCAGCCTGAACTTGGACAGGGTACATGACCTTGTGGCTGCAGTTTCCCTGTCCCTAAAGAAGGGTTTATAAAATCCTTAATGTTTCCCAATATTATTGGGAGTAAAGTTATTTATTATAAATGACAAATCATAAAGATTTTGACCAAAATGTCTAGGTTTAGTGGCATGGCTCTGCCAACTGTAAATCCTGGGTGACTTAGTCAGAGATGGGAGTTTTAAAGGCAAGAGGAACAGATTTCTCTCAGGCCATGGAAGGTGGGTTGGAATGTAACTTTACAGAATTCCAAAGATACTCATGATCAGTCCAAATTCTAAAATCTGAATAGTACGAAATACTGTAATACTAAGTCATGCATCATAACTCTACTCATGTCTTCCCTCATTAGATTGTAAGCTCCTGGTGTGCAGGGATCATCCTCCTTTTCCTTATTTGTATCATAATGTGTGGCACAAAGTAAGTGTATATTAAAGGTTTAGTGACTATTAACTATTGACATTGTAGTAAGGACATCTTCTTTTAGTTGTTTGTAATTTCCTAGTGAATGGTTTCTTAATAGAAATTAATCAGTGCCATGAATGTAACTGACATTTTGCGATTATGCACAGCTCTAACACCAGCTGTTGAAATAAGTTATCAGTGGCAAGAAATTAGTTTTGATTCCCTGTAACATATTGTCAGACTGAAAAGTCAATCTTCCTTTTCCTTAAAGCATCCTCAGGAAGTATGAATGGTTCCCTCTAGTCTTTAGGATAATATATATATATATATATATATATATATATATATTAATGGCATTTAAATTCTTCAAAATCTACATCCATCCTATCTTTCCATGCTATACATATTTTTTTTTCTTTTTCGCACACTCCATGCTCAAGTCAAACTGCCCTATTTACTCTTTCTGCAACTATGATAATTTGTTTTTCAACCTTGAGACTTTGTAGAGATTACCATTCCCTACCTAATGCACATGATTGGTATAATGTTCTACTCAACTCTAGCTCTTAGAATATCTGGCTCCCTTCAAGTTTCAGCTATGCAATGGGAGTATCCTTCCCAGCAATCACTTTGAATATATCTTCTATTTAAACTTTTATATAAATGTTTATTTCTAAAGAAATGTAAGCTCCTTGAGGGCAGGGAATGGTTTCCTTTTATCTTTTTTATTACTAATACTTAGCAAAGATCATAATATTTAGTAATCTCAGTTGTTTTCTGATAAATTCAAACCCATGTAAAACTTTTTTTTCTAGTAAGGAAAAAATATCTCAAATTATGTATTGTGAAAGAAAATAGTTGTAAGAAGCAGAAATTTCTAGAATTTCTTAAAGCTCTTATATTATTTTTGGAGTAGATATAGATAGGGAGCACATTTCCTGCAGTGGTTGTGGTATCTAGTAGGAGTGGCACTATAGGCCAAGATGGTGACCTTGTAAATACACATTTTTATTTTTGCCCAAAGTTACCTCGAATGTGAAGCAACCTAGGAGTTGCTGGATTCTTTTTTTGACTTCATCCACAGTTTAGCTAAAGGAGTATGGCATGAAAATATAGTACCTAGACTAGAATTCTAAAAATAGGTTTTTTTCTTCAAAGTACAATAAAATAATAAAGTAAATGCTATTTATAGATGGCTTGAAGTGAAGATACTTAACTGGAAATGTCCCATGACAAATGAAGATTGATTTGGCAGCAGCAATAGTGCTATTAATGATTATATAATGATCAGATACTATTAATGCTTAGATAACTATGGATAAGATAAAGTTTGTCAGCTTCACCTCCCCACCTTGTCCCCAGCCAATATAGTAAAGAATTGATTAATTATAATATGTAATTGGTTTTGGCATATTTTAGATGACATGGTCACCCATTTCTTCATTTTCCCCTTTTTTTGCAAAAGGGTATTTCTGAGTTTACAGGAAATTAGTGCAATGGCTAGAATCAGATATAATGACACTGAATCCCCTTTGTATGATCCAACCTCCTTGGAAATCAACTTGGGAAATCAATTCAGAACTCTTGTCACTAAATGCTAATGGCGTAAATGCCTTGGATGCTGATTCTAAAGGATTAGAGCCAGTTTCTTTTAAAGTGTCTTTTTGGCATTACATTGATGAATGGAAGTTTTTACTCAAGGAGCCATTCTCCACTTTTATAACCTAGCTTGCTGCAATTTTAACTACTTGACAGTTATAATCATGAAGGCCTCCTCACAGTTTGATAACATTGGCAATGGGCCTTAGGTTAAAAAATTGTGGAAAGTGTTTACAGATTATTGCTATAACCAAACTGCACTTGATTTCTATCTTGTGTTTATAGATGTCTTAGAACTGTTGGAAATACTACAGGTTTTTAAGGCCTCTGACCATTGATCCCTAAAATATGGTAATATTGTAAAGTTTCAGTAGTTACAGTGCATGGCATTTAGTAAACATTCAGTAATTGCTTTATGACTTATTCACTAACATATATTCATATTCAGGATGTTATATTATGGCCTAGAGCACACTCTTGGGCTTTACTAGCATAGTATCTGATATATCCCAGTGCTTACCACAGTATCACATTGTAGATATTTAATAAATGTATATTAAGTTGACATAGTAGACATTTGACAAATGTTTGTTGATGGACTGATTGATATCATTGAAAATATCACCCACGGATATGATGGAAACTGAGAAAATGGCTCTTGGGAGCCAAATGTTACATTTTCAATGTAAGCATTTTCACCTGGAATATCAACAAATGCTATAAATTAGGTCATTTATATGTTTTGTTATTGTTTAGACATAAGAATGTAATGAAGAAAATGGTAATGTACCCTAAACTGGAAAGTTTTTAACATATATATATATATGTATATATGAAACACATATGCATATATTTGTATATACGTATATGCATATATTATGTATACATACATACATATATTTGTGTGCATTTTTCTGAGACCTAGTTATTAAATATTTAGTAGTGTACCATTTCCTAAAGTCACATGAAAGGAATTCCCATGGGACTTCCTGATCTATCTTCTGAATGATTTTGAAAAGTCTCTTAAAGTGGTCCATCTTGTTATAGAATCTCAACTTTCTATTTTTGGATATTGTCAAAAATGCAATATGAATTTTGACAGACTATGGAAAAGTCAATATATCTAAACTGAAAAAGTCATGGCACACAGATTTCCCATGATCGCTTGACCAGTAGACAAAGCATAGCTTCCTATGTAATATAGAGAGCGTTTATATTATTTCATTCAACAACGACATGCTTTAAATCATAACTATGTGATAGTCATACAGAGGATAAAACAAGACAGATGTTTCCTTTAAGGAGCAAACATTCTTTGGGGAGGAGAGGCTAACAAGTCAGTGATTACAACATACATAATAAATGAAATACAATTACAATTTGGCTTGTGGTACAAAAAATTAATGAACGGTAACAGAAGAGAAATAAATTACATTTTGTTTTATTAGAACCCAGTCTTTCACAAAAAGAAATAGTACAATGTTTAAATTCAATACACATGATATATAACATGGGAGACAAGCCATTTGTGCATTTGAAAAAATGAAAATATATGTAGAAAGAAAGAAAGAAAGAAAGAAAGAAAGAAAGAAAGAAAGAA
>NC_058130.1:82662544-82707539 GCF_016433145.1 Gracilinanus agilis | reverse complement strand
CAGAAAACCTTGAGTACTATACCTCCTACTACAATGAAGTCATTGATTTGTAATATGTTTTGTATCTAAATATTTAGATTTAGATTTGAAGTAGGTTTGATATGTACCAAAATTTTCTCTCAATGACATTGTGACTAATCACTTGATTGATCACAGCACCAAAAAGATACCATGCTACATTAAAAAGACCACTAGTTTAGTCATAAACACATCAAAATCTAGGTAGAAGAATACAAATGGGAATGAGGAAAAGAAGAGAGCATAAATATGCATTCCTGATGAAAAGACCAGAGCTTAATAGAAAATTAGACTTTCAAATACAAGACTCAAGAGAAACATCAAAAGATAAACATGAAATAGAAGTCAGAAGGTTAATCCATTTCCATTTCTACATGTGAAGATAATTCATACAACTTAGAATTTTATCATTATTAAGGGAGTTAGAAGGATTTTACATATAAAAAATATCATGGGAATAAGTTCAATATGATGGGATGATGTAAAAAATGGACATGTGAACAATAAGTATGCAGTACAAGAAAGAAGAGAGAGGAAGAATGGGGAAATCATCTTATATAAAAGAGATATAAAAGGAAGAACTTTTACAATGCAGGGGAACATGATGAGGAGGCAGGCAATACTTAAGCCTCACTCACATCTAAATGGGGTCTAAGATGAACTGTATATGCTCAACTAGTAATAGGACTCTATCTTAGTAAACAGAGAATTAGGACAGGAAGAAGAAAAGGGAAAGGGGAGGATTATAAAAAGGAAGGCAGAAAAAAGGTCAGAAACTAGAAGAAAAACAGGCTTTAGAGAAGGAACAGGTAAAAAAGAGAGAAAAATAAATTGAAGAAAATATGATGGAGTGAAATATACAGATAGATAATCATCAAAACTCTGAGTATAAATAGAATGAACTCACCCATAAAATAGAAAGGGATAACAGAATGGATTAGAAACAAGAATCCAATATTTACAAGAAAGATTCTTAAAATAGAGAGAGACAGAGAGAATTAAAATAGGGAGCTGGAGACATATCTATTATGCTTCAGTTGAATTTTTAAAAAAGGCATGAGTTGTAATCGTACTCTCAGAGAAAACAAAAGTCAAAATTTCTTGTTATTGTTTAATGTTTCCATTTATGTCTGACTCTACATGATCTCTTTTTGTGCTTTCTTGGCAAAAATACTGGAGTAGTTAGTCATTCCCTACTTTAGCTCAGTTTATAGATGGGGAAAACGAGGCAAACAGGATTAAGGGACTTGCCCAATATTACATAAATATTAAGTATCTGAAACCATATTTGAATGCAGTAGAATGAGTTTTCCTGATTACAGGCTCATAATTTTATCCATTGTGCCACCGAGTTGTCCCCTAACAAAATTTGTTTTGAAGAACAAAAGGTCAAGAATATCAAGGAAATCAATTTTAAAATGTGAAGTAAGGCACTTTAACAATTCTATTTTCAAATAGCATCAAAACAATTTGGTACTGGCTTAGAAATAGTAGTTGAATAGTGGGAAAGACTAAGCACACAATACACACTACTAAATAATCATAGTAAAACACTGTTCAATAAACCTAAAGTTCCATGTTTTAGGCATAAGAACTCGTCATTTGATAAATATTGCTAGGAAAACTGTACACAGTTTGGCAAAAATTAAGTATAGACCAATATCTCACTTCATATACCAAGATGAGATGAAAATGGATAAATAATTTAGATATGAAGAGTGATACCATAAGTAAATTAGTAGAGCATGGAAAAACATAGTTACCTCATCTATGGATAAGGGAAGAGTTTATGACCAAATGAGGGCTAGAGAGCATCACAGGAAATGAAATAGATAATTCTGGGTATATAAAATTTAAAAAATATACAAACCAATCAGTGAAGAAAACATTAAAAAAAAAACAAAACTGGGAAAAGTTTTATAACAATTTTCATTTAAAGGCATCATTTCTCAAATATGTAGGGATATGAACCAAATTCATAAAAAGAAGTAACATTTCCCTGCTTATAAAAAAGATTATGAAGAGTTTTTAGATGAACATATTAAAGGTATCATTAGTGAAATGAAAAAAAATAAGTAAACACCAATTAAAAGAAGTCTGTGATAATACCTCATACCTATAAAATCGGGTAACATGACAGTAAAGGAAAATGTCAAATTCTAAAAGGAATGTGGAGGAAAATAGGACATAAATGCATTGCTAGTAGACTACTCCAAATATTCTGGAGAACAATTAGGAACCACATCCAAAGACTTATAAAATTGTTTACCTCTTTAACCCAACAATAGTACCACTAGGTCTTTATCCCAAAGAGATCAATGAAAAGTAAATAACCTTTTTGAACATATATACTTATAACAGTTCTTATTGTGGTTGCAAAAAATTGGATATAATGGAAATCCCCATCATTTGGGGAATGGCTGAACAACTTTTGGTATTTGATTATGATCAAATACTATTGTGTTATAAGAAATGATGAACAGAATTATTTCAAAAAAGCCTTGGAAGGCTTTTGTAAACTCATGAAAAATGAAATGATCAGAAAACCATGATGGCATTGCATACAATAACCATAATAATGTAAGGATTCTCAATTGTGAAAGACTAAGATATTCTAATCAAGACAATGAATTAAGACAAATCCAATAGATTCATGATGAAAAATGCTATCCACCTCCAGAGAGAACTGATGAACTGTGATTCATATTGAAATGTGCTTTTTTAAAACTTCCTCTATTTTTCTTTTCTTTGCCCTTCTTTTAGCAGAATGGATAATATAGAAAAATGTTTTGCATTGTGTCACATATATAATCAATAAAATAATTGCTTGCCTTCTCATGTTGGGGTCAAGGATGTAGGAATGGAGGGAATTTGGAACTGAAAAAATTTCAAAAATGAATGTTAAAATTGCACATATAATTGGGACAAATGAATGAAAAGAATACAATTAGATTTTAAAAATAAAAATGGATATGAGCCTTAAAATGAAGCCTGAAGCATTTTTCCTAGAAAGAGCATATGTTGTAATTAATATGTAAGTGACAGATAAACACAGCTGAGCAATTCTTTTTTTCCTCAATCTCAGAAGAATGTTGGAGAGATGAAGAAGAATAAATAGGAGAGGAAAAGGAGAGTACCACCTCAAACCTGGTAGTATAGGCAGAGCACAGTGGACTGTGAGTTTTTTACTCCAGTTCTTTCTAGTTGTATCAGTCTTAGCACAGAACCTGGTATCTAAAAGGAGCTTAACAAAATGTTTATTGATTGATCATTGATAGACCAAGAGTAAGGGCCTCAACCTAGTTATCCATTACAATAGCACTTATTATATTCAAATATATATGCATACACATATAGACATATAAATAATTATGCATGTACACATTAATATACTTATATTTATAATTTACAATTGGACTTCTGATTTCATTAAGGTCCGTGGTTCCTAGTGACAAAATTTTAACAATAAAGACCAAGATATCTGAAATTTATGGTCTTAGAAAATTGCACATGTAATGAAAATTTCTTACTTTCACTGGAAACACCGATGCAAACAGAGCTAACTTTCCTCAGAGTCAAACAACTATTAAGTGTCCAAGGCTGAATTTGAACTCAGAGCTTCCTGACTCCAGATCCACTGTGGTAGTTAGTTGTTCTAAGGAATTTAATACATTAATATCTAAAGGCATAGCAGTCAAATTTAACTGATACTCTGTCACACTTCATTCATTTCCCCCAAAAAAGTATGTAAAATCTTCCTTGGACACATATACATACATTCATATAACTAAGTACAATTAAATACTGTTCCTTTAACTTGTATAAATTTTGCCAATTCAACTCCTCCACTACTGCCAAGTTTGAAATGTTAATATACTTCCTTTATTACATCGTAATTCTCATTCTCCATCCTTTGGCATGGTCCCCAATTCAACCAAATAACATTCTTTTTCTTTATGTATCATTCCAACGTATTTGCTTCCTCACTACTCTTTCTTCTACACTATGTCCATCATTTTAGAACAGATTTGTGTTGCCTGTCAGCAGAGACTCATTTTCTAACACTCAGAAGTATCCAAAAGTGAGCCAAGGTACCCTAAGAGTGGTGGATTCTCCTTTATTGGAGTCCTTTAAACAGAAGCTTGATGAAACTTGTAGGATATGTTATAATATATATGGATTCTTCAGGGGTATTGGTTGGACTAAGTAACTGTTGAGGTTATGCCAACTTAGAAATTTTGAGATTCTGTGATTCAGTTAGTCTCATTTAATGTGTTAATCAAAACATTATTTCATATACTTTTCCAAACTATTTTGTTATTTTGTCTGAAGATGTCTTGGTAATGCTAAGTCCCTTAAATTGTCACATGTATATTTTCCCAAATTTGACTTTTTCATTTGCTTCCATAAGTAGGTTTGTTATCCATTTTATTATGCCTCAAAAATATGGTTTTGTTTCTATGACTCACTTTTTTTCTTCTGAAAAATTTCCCTTTGTTTCTCATAAGCCATTCTATTTCACCCACTTTAGAAGGAAACTTGTTTCATTTCATTGAAATTTTTGATTGGTGACAAAAAAATTTCTTTTGGTAAGAGTGACAGATAAGACACATAAATATATATATGAATGGAGTTGGGAGAGAGAGAGAGAGAGATAGAGAGAGATAGAGAGAGAGAGAGAGAGAATTCCTTTTGATGTTTTCCTTGTTATTTTTTAATCAGGAAATTAAGGAGCTAAACTTTTTATGACCTCTCACCAGCTCCAATATTGCAAATAATCATAAATATTACAAGAAGTATTTATTAAGCACCTGCTATGAGCCATTCCCTGTACAAATATACAGACCCCGTACTAGGAAACATGGATATAAAAAGTGAAACAAATTTGACTCTCTCCCCAAATAGCTTATATTCTCAGAAATTCTCAAATGTACACTGCTTTCTTGTACTTGTGAAAATCCCGATAGATCAATCATAAAAATAAAACCTTATTAAATTTCATGAAGTAGATATAATATTTTATATAGAGTCATAGTGGTTTTAAGTTTTAAATCTTTAAAACTTGTATTGAAATAGTTTAGGTTATGATAGCTTAAAACTTGACTACAACTTTATTTTGTGATAAAACAACATGTGTGCATGTGTGTGTACACACAAAGTTGCTAACAAATAGACATTTTACCCAACAAAGAAATAGGAGAGAGAGGGAAGAAGTGAGAATTAGAGAAAGGGTAAATTTAGGGAGATATTATTATTAAATAAAGCATACTCTCACCTAAGATGTAAAAAATATTTATATTGCTGTAAAGTGGAAATATATTATAGTCTTATAAGAAATGATTAAGAAGTTGGTTTTAAAGAAGCCTAGGAATGACAACAATATTATAATGTCAAACTACTTTGAAAAATTTAGGAATAAGGATCAACAATGACCAAGAAGAATTCAGAAGAGAAATGAATAAATATTCTACACACTTCCTGATCGATATGTTGAAGGCTCAGAGAACTGAATGAGGTATTTTATTTTTGGATATAGAGAATGTAGAAATTTGCTTTACTTGACTATATACATACATACATACATACATACAGACAGACAGACAGACAGATAGATAGATAGATAGATAGATAATAGATTTGGGGCTCTTTTCTTTCCTAACAGGGGTAGAATGGTAGGAGGAAGAGGTGAATTTTTTTGCAACTCAAAGTAATTTAGAGGAAAATAAATATCTAAAATTGTAATTTAAAAATGAGGAAACAGAAACAACAATTTTATTAGAGGATAGAACAGAAGAAAATATGGTAATAAATATGAACATTTCCTCAATGAATGATAATTGTAAAATATAAGTTCCCTAAATGGTTACAATTTACAAGTTGATATAATAGACAAATTTCAAAGGATATTCATTAAATACATGAACTAGATAATAAGTAGCTGCAAAACTGGTTGGATGACTTGATTCAAAGAGTAATTGTTAATTAATGGTTTTGTGTTAATATGGTAAAAATTCACTAGTAAAATACCACAGAGATTTGTCTTTGACTCTGTTCTGTTAAATATTTTTGTCAATGAGTTTAGATATAGGCTTAGAAGACATACTCATCAAGTCTGAAGAACGCAAAACTTGGGGAAAGTTAGCTTACAATTGGACACTAGAAAATAGAAGGAAAAGGACCTTGATGGACTAAAACATTTTGTTTAGTCTAATAAAATGAAATTAAATAGGACTAAATATAAAGTCACATCTGGATGCCAAATTAAAAAAAAATCAACTCCACAGTTTCAAGAAATCTGGTGGTTTTGTTGACATGTCAGCTCAATAATTCATTAGTTATACGACAGCTAAAAGAAAAGAATACTATTGCAATTTTGAGATTCATTAAGAGGTGCATAACTTCTTACTCTAAGGGAGGTAACAGTTTTATTTTTCCCTGTCTTAATCAGATGCATTCTGAAGTACCATGTTCAATTCTAGAACTCATAGCAAAAAGATTTCTGGAAAATATATAGAGAAGAGAAAACGGGATGGTGAAAAGGAGATAGGACCTTGAAATAGGAAGATGTTTGGAGTAGTTGATCAAGTGTGACCTAGAGAAGATAAAGACATAGAGGTGATTTAAGTTTTAAAAGGCTGTCATATAGATGAAGGATTAGTCTTGTCCTATTTGGACACAGAGAGCAGAATTAGAACCCCATTTCAGGTCAAAATTCAAATAGGCAAATATAACTCATTTATAACTGTGCTATAAACAAATCTTTTAAGAAAAACTATCTTCTAGATTTGTGTTATTATATTGTAATGAAAATTAAATATTAATGGATCACATAGAGATCAAATTACCTAGAAATCCATTTAAAGATAATGATAAAATTACAATAAAAGATTTCAGTCAAATTGTGAATAGAAATAAAGGAGTATCTAAATATTAGAATTGATCAGTTGATAAATACTACCTAAACTAATTAATAAATTGGATGCATTAAAAATAAGGTTAAATGTTAATAGAAAAACATAAAAACAAATATTTAGTCATCATTCTAGTTATTTGTTTATATGCTGAGTCAATAGTATGTTAGGATAGCTTGGGGCTTCATCAAGTTCCAAATTATATCCAGAACAAGGGAGGTGATTATTCCAATATACTTTGCCCCGGTCAGTCTACATCTGAAATGTTGGGTTTAAAATATCCTTTTACAAAAGGCAAGGGGGACTCTAGAGCTTTCATAAGAGGGCAAACATGACAGTAAACAGTCTGGATATTATGTCATATGAAAGTCAGTTGAAAGAATTGTGGATATATTTCCTAGTGAAGAAAAGGCTTAGGTAGAACATAATAACTATCTTCAAGTATTTAAAAGGCTTTCATGTGTAAGAGGGATTAGATTTGTTTACTTGGACCCAGAGGGCAAAAGTAACACTAATGGGTAGAAGCTGCAGAGAGCCAGATTTCAGCTCATAAATCCATTTAGAAGCAAACCTCCCAAAAATTTGATCCGTCCCAGAGTCTAATGGGTTGCCTCAGGAGTTCGTGGATTCCAAATCCCTACAGATTTTCAATCAAAAGTTGGATGACCAATTATTGGAGATATTATAAAAGATTTTTAGTCAGGCATGTATGATACCAAATGGCCTCTAAAGTCCTCTGTGACAAGAAGATTCTGGAATAATGAAATTCATGTGGGAAAAAAACAAGTGGAAAAATATCAAAGATTAATTTGAAGGAAAAAATGGGGAATAAAAATGGACTTGCAATTCCATTATTATAAAGCAATTCTCATTAAAAGTATCAGATACTGGGCAAAAATATCAACATAGACCAATGGAACAAAATGGATATATCAAAAATAAAGCCAAATATATACAAAAGATGAGTGGCTATAAAACATTAAACAATAAAAATTTGTGAAAGAAGTCACTGTCAACAAATGTTTTGGGGTAAAACCGGCTAACAGTATGTCAAAAATAAATCGATATTCCCCTTCCATCCACACAATATATTGTCACAATGTGCAGAAGTCATAAAATTAAATGCAACAGAGTACTTAAATTCAAAAGAAAATGGAATATGTGGATTTTGATTGTTAGTCAAGTGTTTAAAATGTCACAGGATTTTTCTAAGTGTTAGACATACAATGAAAGGCAAAGACTTAAGTACAGTTTCAGAAATATAGCTATCAAAATATTTAACTATATGATGCTCAAGCTCATTCATCTCCATCTTGGCTACAAGGACAGGTTCTACTAAAATTAGTTTACACTGTACCTATAAGCTTGCCCTAATCTAAGAGTTTTGGAAAAAAAGAGAAGTCTTTCTGAAATGAATAGCTTATTCTCAGTTCTCAGTTCTCAGAATAGTTCTTAGTGAAGCAGCATTATTCAATGGAAATTGATTTTGCGTTAAAAATTCTGGATTCCAGTCTCAGCTCTGCTACTTACTCACTGTGCAAATCTGGCCAACTCATTTAATCCCTTAGCATGATCCATTCATCTTCTGTAAAGTATGGATTGTAATTCTACTGCTTCCCTCAAATGAGTGATGTCAGAAAAGTATCTTTGCCTTAAAAGACTAAAGAAATGCAAATGAAAATTCATTTTATATTGTAAATCCTTTTAATCCATCTGTTTAGTAATGTTTCCTAGAATTTTCCTAAAGATCTATATCACTAATGGGAACTGGCAGTCATATCAATCTCAGCATATGGTAACTCAGTTGAAACTGAAAATGACCTGATCTAGTCAGTACTTTTCCTATCCTCTTCATTTTAAGTTTATTTATTTAATTAATTAATCTAGAATCTTTTTTCCATGGTTACATGAATCATGTTCTTTCCCTCCCCTCCTCCCAACCCCCCTCCTGTAGCCAACAAACAATTCAACTGGGTTCTCTTAATTTCAAAGATAAAGAAAAAGGTTAAGAGAAAAACTATCAAAGCCAATGTCATCTAAATCATGATTATCTGAAGCAATATTTCAACCCAATTCTATCTTACCTAATAATGGCACTGTCATTCTCACATAATGTCCCTCATGACTCTTTCAGCTTCTATCATTTCTGTGATCTATTTTTCCTTTTTTTAAAGTTCTGATCTGCAATCTATTTAACATGGAGATTGAGATGCGATTCAAAAGAGTATGATTTTTTTACCTAACCCCCATTGCCTGGCCTTTCCCACTCTTCTGCCTTGGAATACAGTATTGATTCTATGATGGAAGGTAAGGGTTATGATTTGAATGATCAATTGCATAACTTTTAGTTGAATGACAGAAGATAAGTAAAGAGAACCCAGATTCCAGCTGCCCTTAATACTAGTGTCATCCTTTTTAGATTATTTCCAATTTACTCTAATTAAGATTTTTTTGTTCATAGTTGCTTATATATTGTCTCTTCCATTAGACTATAAGTTCCTGGAGGACAAGGTCTGCTTTCGCCCTTTTTTTGTATACCAACATCGTAGAACAAAGACTTGCACAATTCTTGTTGATTTTTTCAAGAAAATTAAAAGGGGGAGAGGAGTATAGACTTCATACAGAGGATTTGCTGGGCTCAAAATCAAAGACTCATCTTCCTGAATTCAAATCTGGCCCTAGATACTTACTTGCTTTGTGACCTTGCACAATCCCTTAATCCTATTTGTCCAAGTTTCCTCATCTGTACAATGAACTGGAGAAGGAAATGGGAAATTACTTTGTGATCTTTGCCAAGAAAAAGGGTTCACGAATTTGGACATAACTGAAACAACTGAACAAGTTAGTTTTGCAGAAGTTTGGGACCATAGGTCTGGACCTGTGGACTGCACAGTCAAAATATTGTTGAGGGTCCCTTTTTGAATGAAGTAAGATTTGATAAAAAAAAGTTATGAATATTGGAATTGTAAATTCTCAGATGCTAAAAAATCCATATAAAGGCTGCATTAATATTATTTTTAAGAGAATGTTTGAAAGTCTAAGTTGCTGAGACCATCAAGGAATGTTTTTATTCACTGAAACACTGAATTGACCTACCAGAATTTATCAAGTGATATAGTCCTTGGGAGTTTCCCAGTGAGCAACTCATTTGTGTCCACACTCAGTCATGTCACACCTGCCCCTGGCATTTGGCTTTCTCTATTTCCACACCTGTGCCATAGGGCAAAGATGAAAACAGCTGCACAGAATTGACAGGTGTTACGAGTACAGAAGGGCTTAGAAAAGGCTTTAATTTGGATCAAGGTAGCATCAGAAATATAGATTTCACTGCCTACACAACAGTTAATGTGAATCCTATCTAGATGGTTTGTATTCTAACAATCTGATATAGCAATAAGTATAATGAGATTTCTTCTAAGTTCCATTAAGAAGACAAAGTATAAAAGGGCTCTTCTAATCACATACCATGAGTAGCATTGATAGCATAGATACATAGGTAGTACAGTACATTGAATACTACACTCAGAACCATGAAAATAAAAGTTCAGATCCTGCCTAAGACACTTAAAAGCTGAGAGATACAGCACAAGTCATCTAACCTAGGTACCTCAGTAATATGATTTATAAAATTAATTATATATATATATATATATATATGTAAAATGGACATTTTAAATAGCACCCATCTTTCTGGGTTGTTTAAAGGGAAAATAAGACAATATTTGCAACGTGCTTTGCAAATCTTAGAGCAGGATATAAAAACTGGACTTTATTATTATTAACTGTATGCTTCTGGGCAACTCACCTAATCTCACCCGAGACTCAATTTGTTATTTTGTAGAATGGAATAATAAAAGAACCTCACAAGATTGTTGGGACTATCATAGGAAATAACCTCTTTACAATGCCTTGACAGGCTTAATATATCCCAGAAATGTCAATAGTCTCCATTATCCTTCCTCTATGCATTCAAGATATAAATAATCCTTGAATTTTTTTAGTCCCTTTTCAGTTGATATCCTGCTGATACCCTTTTACATTTAATGGTTTGTGTATACAATAATAAAAATGAATGCTTTTTGAAAGTGAATCAAAATATTATCATGTAAGCTCATCACAATCATCTTATTAATAATCTTATTTCATTATTTTTGTGCTATTTAGAGAAAAATGAGGATGTCACAGGTTTGCCTTCTTTGTATTTAATGTTCTAGTAATATGTGTCAATAGAACGAATATAATTTGTAATTGTATGAACATTCTTTGTAGAATGAAAACATCTTTAGAATAAAGAAAGGAAAGAATCAGATTAGCATGGAACTATTCTTATTTTCTCATGGCTTAATTTGCTCAGTGGGGTCATCATCTAGAAAACTTATTAATGTCTGGAGTTTGGAGGTTTTAAGTTGTTTGCGTGGTGACATATATTAAAACCTTGTTCCCAAATTTGTTTAGCTCAAAGTTATGTCAAAGGGGCCATATGAAACATTTCTTTCTCCAATAAAGCTCCATTCCAGTAAGTTTTATTTATTGAATTCTTGAGGATAGTTTTGGGATTTTCCTTTGTAGTAACAGAACTATTATAAAGGAAAGTTAGATTCTTGTATATAAATATGAATACTGTCTTTCTAGGCTTCTGATAGATAATAATTTTTAAATAGGTTTATTGAGTGATCCAGGAGGTGGAAGGGATAAATGCGTTGCTAAGAACGACTTTTTTTTTCTTTCCCATTTTCAGACCCTGGAGTTGTCTTTCCGGTGCGGTAGATTTACTGGATTTACTCCCATTTCACTGACGCCCCACGGAACTCGCACTTGAATGAATCAGAGGACAAAGCTCGCCCAGACGCTGGGACTATGGAGCCTTCCAGACAGTCCATCTTTTCACTAAGTGGCCTCTGCTGCCTCCTCATGCGGGATCACGCACCACATCCTGCACCAGCTTACTAAAAAGCCAGACGCCTCCCGGTGCAAGCTTGGGGGACTTGCAGCCTGGCCCTTAGCTTTACCCTTTCTTCCCCCGGGATTTTTCAACACCCCACCCCCCACCTGCCCCCAAGGTAGGCTATGGAGAGTGTGGTTTATCTCTGAGTCTTGAACCTCAAGCCCAGGGCGTCAGGAGCGCTGGGGGCCACTGGCTCAGGGACAAGAGGAGTGGAGTTGGTGTGGGACTCCCCTTCTCTGCCCCTTTGCCCCATTTCTGCCCAGCCTTTTCCCTAGATAATAAAATTTTGCAACCTGTAGTACTGTGATGGACGGCTTCTACCACTTGATTGCATAATCAACATCAATCCATACATCCTTACTTCTTAACGGTAACTTTTCTATAGTTTCTGGTGACAGTCACTTGATCTGGAATCACTATCATAAACATCCCTATTCCTATCAACAGATCTATACAATTCAGATATGTGTTCTATATTTCTTTCTCGTTTGAGTTCATGAAGATGTCAGTCATGGAAGGTCTTTTGATGCCACTCTTGTATCTTAACTAAATTAAGGCTCTGTCCAGAGGTGAGCCACTTTGGGTTATGTCTGACAAATATAATGGCCCATACCACTGTCACTCTTTTATAAAGTGTAGTCTGTTTCAAAAACATTTTTATAAAATATTTAAAATATGCATTCACAGTGTGTCTGGAGAATATGTATTCTCTTCCTCAGTTTTTGAAAAGGGAGCATTTTTCTTTCTATACTAATCTTCACAAGGTTTGTTTCTGAATATCTAATTTTATTGTACCAAAAATATACTTTAAAATTGGTGTTGTTGAGATGTTAATTGTTCTAAATGTGTTTTTTTTTCTGTTATGCTTTGATATTATGATGATAATGTCTTTATATACCTAGCATAAACTTTCTCTTTGATAGCTTTATGTTTCATGTGTCTTCTCCAGGAAGACAATATTGTTGAGAGATTAGAGAACTTGCCAGTTGGCAGAATCACTCCAGAGAGGGGAGGAGTCCCTTTTAAGACAATCCACTGCAACCCCATATTGCCCATAGGATAGTTAGTTGGATTTTCTGATGAGCTGGTAGAGAGGAGTGAAGGACTGAATCTCAGCAGAGTGAGCAAGTGAAAACCTCCCACCAAGTCTGTCTGAGGAAAATAAGAGTTTGAAGTGAAAACAAAATAAAACAAAACAAAACAACCCAGAGACAACTCATTTCTTGACCATAACTTAAACTACATGTTAATAAATAGTTCATAGATCATAGAAATAATGAAAGCCAGCTGGCCCATCTATGAGTTCAGGTCAAAGGAAGCAAAACTACACTAGGATGATAAAAAAGATGAGGAGGAGGATAAGAAGGAGGGGGAAGAAAAAGAGGAGGAGAAAGATCATGATAATGAGACTATAACATCAATAGGTCATGGGGGTAAGGCAGAGACACCAGTAGGGTACAATATAATATAATAAACTTCTGCTAAACACTTAACATGCGGCAGGCATTGTGCTAAGTTCTGAAAATACAAATGAGCAAAAAGAAATATATTCCCTGTCCTTATAAAGATTGAAATTTAACGAGGGATGACAGTACTCAAGAAGAACATGAAAAGGAATGGCATGGCTCCAAAAGGAATCTGTTATGGGAGCATTATGAATATGGTGGTACAGATGAAATCAAGCAGAGTAGCTGGTGGCAAATAAATTACAAGAAAATTAAATCTATTTAGCCAGAAAATGGAATTAATTATAACATTAAATATTGACCAGCAGAAGTAATAACACATGGCCATTCAGCCATACTAGATATAGATTATATAATAAGGTATATTGAGAATATATTAGAGGTTTATTGATGCATACAGTAATTATTCATGTTTGAATCATATATCTATTTTGATTTTTCTATTACTTTTCTTCTAATGTACATGTGATTTTAGCATCGTTTGCTAGCCAGGAGTGATTTTGTTCATTGTATATTTGAATATGTGGTAATGATGATACTTTCTCTTTATAGGTTTATTGACATTGTTATCAATAGCAATTAACTAGGTAGCTTTTTCTTTTACTATTTGTGATAATTTCCTTGTGCTTTAGAATGTGCATGAAATATGTCTATGTATAATTTAGATATTTAGTTGTCAAAGCAGTCTATTTAATTCTTTCTGCTAGCTCTATTGTTTCTATCGTTAATGATTATTTATTTTTAACTATACTTGGGGTAATTGTCCCGGATGGCAGGAAAAACAACTTTTTTTATTTTAAAGTATTGGTGTTTATCTTGATGATTGTGCTATATAACTAGAGATTTTAATTATACTCTCAATTCTAACAAGTGACTGCAAAATTTCTGATCTTAGGAAGGAATAGAGTACTGTTAAGGCTATGTAAAGGACATATTCAAGAGATACTATCCAAGAGCTCTTCATTTGGTAAAATGGTTTCAACATGAATTTCTTTGACTATGTTTTCTGCGGAGTCTTTTGAGAAGAAGGAACTATTATTTATAACAAATAGCCATTCTTCCTTTCATCACAAAAAAAAAAAAAAAAAAGGAAAGAAGTGTTGAGACAGAGAGCTTGAATTCCTGGATGCTGGCTGTTCTTCTTCCTTGTTCTGCAGAAAGAAGACCTGGTGAAAGCTGAAGAACAAGCAGCATTTTAGCCCTTTCTGGCAACTAAAGCTATCATTAAAGAAAGACTGCTACAGTGTTCAGATCTTCATTACTTTGCTGGACAATTTCTTTTGCCAAATAACAAGGATGAGTGGTGCTCAATAATGTGGATTAACATTCTAATTATTGTTGTTCTTATCATAGAAAGCATATTTTGGATGGCATAGTAGCTAGTGTGCCAACTTCATCATTATCTTCTTCATATCATCATCATCATCATAGAGCTTACTATATACTGGACAGTAAGCTAAGTACTTTACAATTATTATCTCCTTTAGAGCCCACAACAACATTAGGAGTTACTCTTATTATTCCTGTTTTACAAATGACAAAACTGAGGCGAAAACAGGTCCTATAATTTGTCTGGAATCCCACAATTGACTCCAGGATCAGTGCTCTGTCTACTGTGCTAGTCACAAAGACCTGGATTCCAATCTTCCTCTGCCAAATGCTAGCTGACAATTCAAAGGTATATTACTTAACTTTTCTGTGTATCCAGGCAACTCTATAAGACAATAAGCTACAGATGAGTGGCTAACCTCAATTATTCGTGAAAGTTTACAAACTGTGCTCTGCACTGTTAGAATCTGATCATATTTCCACCATTTTCAGGTGCCATGTATGTTTCCCCATTGAGTAAGAAATTGGTAAAAAGAAACTAATATATTTAATTTAAGATGTTAGCTTCCTTTCTGTAGCATTATAATCTGCAGGCATTTTCTAAATCACTCACTACACTATTTCCTACTCAAAATTTTTCTAGAGGTGAGTGGGCCAAGTGAACAATGAATTTTCATATCATTAAGGGATCCTTCTCCTCCCACCCCATTTGAAGATGGAGCCATCTCCCTAAACATCATACAGGCAAGGCAGAAATGATTTTTCTACCTAACTGACTCATACCCATTAATTTTCTTCTCATGATTAAGGGCCTCTAGAATTGAGTGATGATTACAGCTTTTATCTGACCTCCCTTGCACATCAGGCAGAAATGCCGTCAAGTAGCCTTGTGCTGAGTTAAAGGAGACAGGCTATTGCACTACTGAAGACCATCTCTTAAAAGAATGACTCATCAGCTAAATGAGGAGGCTGAAATCATATATGCCTTGGGGCAGCTTTGACAGATAGCACCCACTTAAGGAGTACAGCCCACTTAAGAATGGACCATACTTTTTAAAAAACTAACTGGATATTGCCCCCCTTACCCCCAAAAAAAAATCCAAAAAAAAAAAAAACAGGTTTCCTTAGGACATCTATGGCTTGTTTATTCATGCCATTCAGGAATGTGAAGTCTGGAAAGGCAAGCTGCTTGCTGAGGACAGTCTCTACAAGTTGAGACAATTCAATGCATACCTATTAGGTATAGGCTTAGAACCATGAGTAAGTAGATTCATCTGTAGGTTGGTAGTGCTCTTAGATATAACAAGGTCCAGGCAGAGATAAGCTACCTTGAAAATGTTTCTCAAAAGTGGGGAACAGAATAGTTCATTTTACCAAAAAATTTTAGTTGTATGGTCTTAGTGAAATGTAGTCCAAGGAAACTCAATGACAAAAGATAAAAATCAAAAAAGCTAATTAAAGTTGTTTACTTTAAAAATATATTTTTTATTTTTAATGTTATATTTATTTTTATTTTAGATATACTATACATAACATGACAATATGATACATATGACTTGTTATATGTATATAATAAATTATAATAAATATACTTATCCAAGAAAAGTAAATTCTCATATTATCTATGTCTGAAAATCTGTCTCATTTTTTTTATTCAATGTGAGAATTATTTTTCTTCAAAGGAAACTTGTTTTCATACTTTATTGGTCAATAATTTATTCAATTATGATATCAGACTGAGTGAAGTTTGTTTCTATGAAATTATGTGAGGAAGCCTCCACCAATAATCAATGTACATAATGACAATGAAAATTTGGATAAAGAGTAGAAAGTTCAATATTGCTACACGATTTGTGATGTGCCATTGGGGAATTTAAAGCCAGCATGGTATAATGGATTAAGTCTTGATCTTAGAATCCGGAAAGTCTGAGTTTAAATCTAATTAATTCTGGCCCAAAACATACTTCTCTGTATAGAACATTGTAATTCATGCCTCCTAACTTTGAGGTGTGTGCCTCCCATATCTGAAATGTTCTTACTCTCCTCATTTCCACTTCCTAGACCTCTAGTTCCCTTCATGAACTAATTCATTGCCAACTCTTACACTAGGACTTTCCTGATATCTCCCACCTCAAAAATGTTGGTGCTTCCTGTAATCCTGAAATCTTCTTATATCTACCAGGAATAAGATTGTCTTTTTCTTTGTTTCTCTTTAGTGGAAGTAGAAGGAAATGCTAGGGGATATAATCTGTCTTTCTATGTTTTCTTATCTATAAAATGGGAATTATAATAGCATTGACCTCCTCAGTTGTTGCTATGATAAAATTAAATAGTTGTAAACTGAATTGCTATATAAATGCTAGGTATTATTATTATTGATGATGATGATGATAATAATAATAATAATAATAATAATAATAATAAACTTTTTAAGGAAAATGGCACTTTTTCTTTGGGTCCCATGACAGTTCCTAGCACTTATTAGGCATTTAATAATGTTTTTTAATTAATTTGAATTGAACCTCTGTTATTTTTTTCCTCTATGACTATGGTCATTAAAATTCTATGTAATGAATTCCAAAAGACAGTTTTATTTTATTTTAGGCGGATTATATTCTTTTTTGGTAGAAACAATTCACACAGGGAGAGTTTGCTGCATTGTCAAAATCCATATCATTACAAACTTCCTTTGATAATTCATCTATTTCACCAACTACCTAATGAACATTTCAAATGTATTTACTATATTCATTAGAAATACATGTCTCAAACCAAACTCATTACCTTTCTTCCCAAAGCTACCCTTTTCTAAATGTTCTTTTTAATGTCATGCATGGTTATCACAAACCTAGTCACCCAGATTCATTAACTTATTATCATACTAGATTACTCAAAATTACTAACCATATACGTCAACTGAGTTGCCAAACTTGTCATTTGTACTTCAACAAAAGTTCTTATAATCTTTACTGACTCAGTTATCCTTCTAGTTCAGGGCTTAGATGTATCTTAAAATGATTGCAATAGCCATCTAATTGAGTTCCCTACCTCATATTTCTTTTTCTCTTCAATCTATCCTTCATATAGCTGGCAAAGTGATTTTCTTAATGTTAAATATGATATTGTCACTCACCTATTCAATAATCCCCAGTGTCAAGTGGAGCCAAGATGATGGATTTGTTGGAGCAACTCAAATGAACATTCCCAACAACCCCCCCAAACAATTTAAATAAAAAGAAATCCTTACCTTCTGTCTTAGGATTCATACTGAACAATAAGGGCTAGCAAAGAAGGTTAAGTGACTTGCCAAGAGTCATATAGTTAGGATGTTTCTGGGCCACATTTGAACCCAGAACCTCACATCTATATGCCTGGATTTCAATCCACTAAGCCACCTAAAGGCCCCCAAACAACTTTAAAATAACCCTTCATACCAAGTTTTGGAGTGGAAGAGCAAAAAAAAAGTTTAAGGTGAGACACTTTTCTGCCTAAGAAAACTTAAGAGATCAGTAGGAAAAGTCCGTGTCACCTGGATGGAGACCTGTCTGGAGCCTACATATGCATAATCATCTTCAGAAGCTCTCAGTCCAGAGCCAGAAAAGGGTTGAGACAATTCATGAGAAAGAAAATACAGGATACCCCTTGCTTGCACTAGATACAACTGGTACTGATTGCTATTGCCCATGTGCAGTTCTGGGTTGAGAGGGTAGAGAGGAATATTTGTGTTTGGGTATAGGGTTGTGAAAGGGAATTTTTAAACTCCCTTTGTTTATTTTAACTTAATCAATCAAGAACTTGGAGTCCCCCTCCTTTCATACTTAGTCAGGCATTTAAAGAACCTTTTACTAGAAAAGGAAGTTCACACCTTCTAAAACCTCAAGCACTGCCCACCTAGGCAGTGTTAGACAAATTAAAGAATTATGATTGGTTCCTGAGATGCTACATGGGAGAACTTTAAGGTGGAGAAAAGTGCTTAAAAGGTGAGACTCA
The DNA here is from genome assembly GCF_016433145.1 of Gracilinanus agilis. Taxonomy (NCBI): domain Eukaryota; kingdom Metazoa; phylum Chordata; class Mammalia; order Didelphimorphia; family Didelphidae; genus Gracilinanus; species Gracilinanus agilis. The sequence goes on along the minus strand of NC_058130.1, from coordinate 82,688,880 downwards.
ACAGGAAGTCAGGGATTCCCCATTTTGACTCTGATTTCAGATTCCCATTTCACATTCTCTTCTGATTCAGCTTCTGATTTCAGCTTCCTGATTCAAACTTTGGATTCTGGTGGACATTTTGGATTTGAATTCCTGTACATTAGGATCTTTCCTTGCAATCTGGAGTTACTCAGATCCAGGACTTAGGGTATTTAGCTAGGCAATATTTTCTACCTCCTTTTTACATTTCCCTCTCTCTACTATCTATACTTTGCTGTAAAAAAGCTATTAAAGCTATTAACAGCCTCATGACTTAAGAGTTAATTTTTATAAACAATGAACACAACAACAATTTTAAAAAAATTCTTACATTTGTCAAAATCATTTTAATTCTTACAGGGTAAAAGGAGCCCAGGTTGCAGTACCAATGTAAAGAGGACCACTAATGATTGTAGCTATAGGGGAACAAGAGTTCTTCTTGGGTTAAAGACCAGAGTTCAGAACAGGAGAGTAGTAACTATATCTCTCCAGTGATAATGCCTTATTGAAAACACCAAAAATTTGCAGACACACCAGAAAAGCTCTGCAAATAGTCATACAAAAAAGTCAGAAGCTTGGGATAGTGCCTGCCCACATTAAGGTGAGCAGAGCCTAACTTTAGCATGAAGTTCAAAGTAAAGAAATAAACTGGAAAAATGAGCAAACACTGCGATGAAAGCTAACACTGTAGGAAAGAAGCCTAAGACATAAACTTAGAATACAAAAATGTGAAAATAACTGTAAAAAAGGCTCAAAGAAAAATGCTAAGTGTAACCAAACCTAACAAGAATCCTTTATAGAATTAAAAAAATAAAAAACAGATAATTATCAAGGGAAAATGGTTAAAGAAGTAAGAATGATACAAGAAAATTGTGAGAAGATAATAATCAGCTTGACAGCAGAGACACAAAATAATACTGAAAAAATAATATATTAAAAATTGGAATTGGTCAAATGGTCAAAGAGGTACAAAAATCCATTGAAGAATTTTTTTTTTCAAAAGCCAAATTGGTCATAATAAAGAAGAGGTACTTACTGTCATTGACATTCTTTTTCCTTTTTGATATTTTATTTTTCCTCATATGTAAAAATTTTAATTTAAAAAATTTTGATTTTCAAATTCTCTCCCTCATGCCTCTATTCCCTACTGAAATGGCAAAAAATCTGGTAATAGTTTTTATATGTGAAATAATATTAAATTTTTTTCTTATTAATCCTTTTGTGGAAGGAAACTAGAAGCAAAAAAAATTGAAAGTGATAAAAGTTTGCTTTGGTTGATTCAGACTCTCAATTCTGTCTCTGGAAGAAGATAACTTTTTTAAATTCTAAATTTAATTTAAGTTTTACTCAATTACATGTAAAAACAGTTTCCAATGTTTTTCAAAGAATACTGAGCCTGGAATTCTCTTCTTGTCTTCCTCTCTCTGCTCTCTGCTCCTAACCTCCTTCCATTGAGATGATAAGCAATCTACTATAGGTATTTTTGCACAATTTTGGAAAACATTTTCCCATATTACTCCTTTAGTAGAAGGAAACTTAAATAAAGCAATTAAGAAAGAAAGTGAAAAATGTTTTCTTAGATCTGGATTCAGACTCTATCAGGTTTTTTTTCCACTCCTCTGGAAACAGATAGCATTTTTTATCATGAGTCCTTTAGGATAGTTTAGGATCATGTGTTCCTGACAATAGCTGTTATTCATAATTATTCCTCATATAGTTTTCCTGTCACTGTGTACAATGTTCTGGTTCAGGTTGTTACAGATAAAATTAATATAGAAGGGTATATATAAAAATATTAAGGGTTTAATGTAATCCATATTGATAATTACAAAGAACCACGTGCCTGCTTAGATCTAATTCAAAATTGGCCTGCTATACCTTCCTCTTGGCTGCTTCCTAGGAAAGAGGAAGTACCAATCAAGTTCTCCCCATTTAGGCTTCTAGCCATTACCTATCCAAATTTGCCCTTTTTTCTATCAGTCCCACCTCTATTCTCTTACCCACTTCAACTCCTACTATACTAAAGTGTAAAAGATTTCTGTATCCAATCAATTGCCTATACTCTTTCTTCATTGAGTCAATTTTCATCTTTCTCTAAAAGCTCTTTCATGCCTCTTTTATGTGGGGTAATTTACCTCATTCTATTTTTCCCTTCCCATTCCTTCCAATTCATTTCTCTTTCTCATACCTTAATTTTATTTTTTTATATTATCCCATGATATTCAGCTCACACCCTTGCCCTTTGTCTATGTGTACTCCTTCTAACTTCCTTCATGATAATAGAATTCTTTGGAATTGTAAGAATCCCCTACTTATGTATGAATGTACATAGTTTAATCTTTTAGAATGTCTTTTGATTCCTCTCTCATTTCCCTTTTTATGTTTCTCTTCAGACTTGTATGTGAGTCAAATTTTTCATTGAGCTCTGGTCCTTAAACATCAGTAATGCTTGAGACTCCTTTTGTTCATTGAATACTCTGAGATATTTTAAAAAAAATCTTTTATATCCTGAAGTATTAGTTTTTACCCTGGAGGATTATGCTCAGCATTGCTGGGTAAGTTATTCTTTTTTTTTTTAAACCCTTGTACTTCGGTGTATTGTCTCATAGGTGGAAGATTGGTAAGGGTGGGCAATGGGGGTCAAGTGACTTGCCCAGGGTCACACAGCTTGGAAGTGGCTGAGGCCGGGTTTGAAACTAGGACCTCCTGTCTCTAGGCCTGACTCTCACTCCACTGAGCTACCCAGCTGCCCCCTGGGTAAGTTATTCTTGATTGAAGCTCTATCTCTCTTGTACTCTGGATTATCATATTCCAGACCTTTCTGATCTTTTTTAATGTAGAAGCTTCTAAATCTTGGGTTATTTTAACTGTGGATCCATAATATTTGAATCGTTTCTTTTTTATTGTTTATAATATTTTCTCTTTGAACTGAGAGTTTAGATAGTTGGCTATAATATTCTTTGGAGTTATCCTTTTAAGATCTCTTGAAAGGAATTGATCAGTGGATTCTTTAAATTTCTATTTTGCTTTCTTGTTCTAGAATATCCAGGCAGTTTTCTTTGATGATTTCCTGAAAGGTAATGGTTAGCTTTATTATTTTCTCATGGCTTTCAGGTAATCCAAAAATTCTTGGATTACATCTCCTGGATTTATTTTCAGTTCAGTTGTTTTGCCAATGATATATTTTGCATTTTCTTCTATTTTAATTTTATTTTTTACTTTGTTTGATTGTTTTTTGGTGGCTCATAAGAATCATTGGCTTCCGCTAGCCCAATTTTAATTTTTAAAGCATTGTTTTCTTCAGAGAAGTTTTGTACCTCCTTGTCCATTTGGCAAATTACACTTTAAAAGGATTTCTTTTCCTCAGTGAATATGTACTTTTTTGTTTTTGTTTTGTTTTCCCTTATGGCCAATTCTGGTCTTTAAGAAGTTCTCTTCAGTGCATTTTTGTATATATTTTTCCATTTGGCTAATTCTCCTTTAAAAGAGTTCTTTTCTTCATTGAATTTTTTTGTGCTTCTTTTACCAATTGACCTATTCTTTTAAAAATATTATTTTCTTCAGTATTTTTTGCATTTCCTTTAACAAGCTATTGATTTTTTAAATTATTTTAATACCAATCTCATTTCTTGTCCATTTTTTTTCTTCTTCCCTGATTTGATTTTTTAAATAATTTTTGAGCTTCTCCACTAATTCTTTTTTGAGAACAATTCATATTTTGAGGAGGATACTTTGGATGCAGGAATATTGACTTTGTAGTCTTCTCCTGAGTTCATGTTTTAGTCCCTTTCCTGTCACCAAAATAGCTTTCTATAAATGTTTCTTGTTGTTGTTTGCTCGTTTTTGAAATTTTTCTTTTCTTTTGATTTAAAAAATTGATAAATTTTGGGTCAGTAACTGAGGTGAAGGGAGTACTAACCTTTAGATTCTTTGTGCAGTTGCCTTCAGACCTAGAACTCGAATCTGCTTTCAGTTCTTGCAAGATGGTATAATGTAAGAAGAGTTGTAATTAATATTCTCTAGGCCTTTTCTGTGGTCTGTGGGTAACCACAAGAATTCTTTTCTGCCTTGTAACTATGACTAACATCCCATGCTCCTGAGGACACAGGTTCTGAGCCTTGTTAGTGCCCCTCCCCCCTTGAGACAATATCCCAGGACTGCTTCCTTTGATCTGCATATGGGAAGTGCAACAGGAGTCTTGCACCCAGATCCAGGAAAAGGATCCCTGTAATATTTTTCTGAGCAGTTGTCTGACCCCCCATTACCATCTGTAGCTGAGAACTCCGTAAGCATTTGCTATTGCTTTAACTGTGCCCAGCAACCAGTGCTATAGTGGAGACTGTCTTGTTATGCTTCTTTGAACTCCAACTCCACTCTGGTATACTACATCCCTTGCACAAACTTTCTAGGTTTTTGTTTGGGGCTGAAACATTACCTAATTTTTTGTGACTTATGCTGCTCCCAAATTCATTCTTAGCTATTATATCAAAGTTTTTTAGAGAGCAATTTTATAGAAGTCAAATGGGTCCTTGTACTTTTTCTGTCAGCTTGGCTATACCAACAGATCACATTTCTATAATGAGCTTTGGGATTATTTTGGATCATTATAATGCTGAGAATAGCTAAGTTATTCACAGTTGTTCATAATATAATATTTTCGTTACTATGTACAGTGTTCACCTGGTGCTGATTACTTCAGTTAATGCAAATTTTTCCAGGTTTTTCTGAGTTGCTCTTGCTGTTAATTTATTACAGCAAAATAGTAATCCATTATAATCATATACCGAAACTTACTCAGAAATTCCTCAATTGATGGGTATTCCTTCACATTCCAATTCGTTTTGAGCATATAATTTCCAAAATATACATATATGTTCTACATATATGTATATATATATAGGCACACATAAAAATATATGCCTGTGCATACATATTTTATACTTCCTAAATACTTATATGTATTACTTGTGAAGCACATAAATGAAATTCTGGAACTTAGAAATTTTTTCATGATTATCAATACCTATGTAAAAGTTTCTGGATAAGTTTTTGGTAAATCAAAAGATATCCATCTATTCAAGGGTGAGTGTATGAGTTAATTCAAGACAATATTCAACAAATGTACGTATGTGTCTGTGTGCATTGATTAGGATATCTTTGATTAATTTATTCACTCCTCTTTGTATCCTCCCCATCTCTGATTTGTTGATGAAAAATAAGGGGTAAAAGATAGAGACATCTGGATAGTAAGTCCTTAATGGAATATACTATTATATCTATATTCAGTTTGGAAAAAGAGATACATAAGCTTATTAAAATACTGTAAAGTAAGTGACAAAATTATTATTGTATCTATTTAAAGTGAGAGGAAAGTAAAATTCAGAGAGGTATCCAAAAGTCTCACATGTTTAAAGTCTTCTCCAAATGCAATGCACTGCCTAGGAGAGTATTAACTATAACAAACTGCTCTAGTTTGTAAACTATAAGCTCCTCTTCAATTCCCATCTCTGTAGTCAAGTTATTATGGCAGGATATTTAATAATTTTAGATATGCATGGTGGATAAAGGCAGAGAAATAATAATAATAATAATAATAAAAACCTTTTGCAAAGAGAATATTTAGAAGAGCTAGTTAAACATAATAGACAAAGAACCTGTGCCTTAAAGTCAAGAAGGTCTGAGTTCAAATCTTGCTAATTTATTAGAAGGTTATGTATGACCCTAGGCAAGTCACCTGACATCAGATGGACTCAGACTCTCATCTCTAAAATATGTATTGGAGATAATGGCCCCTATAGTGTCTTCTGCCTTTAAAAATTTAGATTCTAAAAGATCCATTCCTTACCCAAACAAAATCTCTGAAAAAAATAAATACAGATTCACAGAATGGCAGAATTTAGAATTGGAAAGCAATTCAATGGCCATCTAATCATAATTATATATACCTGAAAAGCATTCTGTTAAGATTTAAATTTTCTAGAGAATTATAATTATTTATTAAGAAGTAAAAAGCAGGTTATGAAGTGGGAAGCACATAGCCACATAGCTAGTCACACATCTTCTTCTCTAGCTACCCAGACCTTGAGGTTTATTTTGCATCCTTACTCACTCTCACTGTTTGGCCAGAAAGACCCCAAAGAGCTTCCTTGATTCATAAATTATTACTCTCTTCCTCCCCATGTGACATTACTTTTTCTGGGTCTCCTTGACTGATTAGACTTGACCTCAGTTCAGACCAGAGGTTAGTCTCCCAGATGCCAGAAGTCACACCAGACAAGGGGCAAGCATCTTCTAAGATACCAAAGAGTGAGGAGGCTTCTAGCATTCTCTCAGAGTGCTCATGTGTCTCCCTTAAGCCTCAAGCCTTGATCTTAATCCAATCAAGAAGAGAGGGTTGAAACAAAACCCAGTTCACTAGAGAATGAGTCTTCAAATTCAATATGAAACTTTGCTCTTAACATACCAAGATTAATCTTAGGGTAGCAAGAAAAAAGGGGTAAAAATTAGTGTTAAATTCTCACAATTCCCACTAAAATACACCAGACAAGTTGGCATCTATCTTCTTCCTAGGGACAACCAATGAGGAAAAATCCATTAAAAATACAATTAACCCTAGACTATCCTATTTTCTGGCATGGTCTGGTTGTGGCAAGAAAAGACTCTATTATTATGCATATTAAATGTAAGAATCCAGGCTGACTTACTATAGGTAGTTATGTAATATTTAGGAATCTATGTGAAATTCTGAATTCCACAATCCAGTCTTCAATAATTACATAAAAGTGAAGTATCAGCATCATCAGGAAAAGATGAACAAAAAGTACAGTGGATCATGACTTTCTGCCTGAAATCTCTATTTGTTTTTATATGAAGAGAAGGATATAGTATAAGAAATTATATCATTCTTATTATATAAGATGAAAATGGGTACATGACCTAAGTATAAAGGGAGATATTGTAAAGAAAGTATAAAAACAGAAAACATTACATATCAGATTTATGTATAGGAGAAGAATTTAAGAATAAACAAGTGATAAAAAGCCTTGTAAAATGGTTAAATGGGTAATTTTGAATTTATTAAGTTGAAAAGGTTTTATACAAATATAACCATAAAATAAACCCAATATTAGAAAGAAATCAATAATAAGTTCAGAAAAAATATTATATAGACAATTTCTTGGTTAGAGGTTTTACAGCCAAAACACACACACACATGTATGTATATATGTATGTATATATATATATACACATACACGTGTGTGTGTATACCTTTGTCAAATATATAAGAATTTGAGCCATTCCTCAATTAATAAAGGTCAAAAGATATGACCATGAGTCATCTGGATGAAGAAATCAAAGCTATATATGAGAATATGAAAAAATTCTCTCCATTATTGTTTAGAAAAATGTTTATCAAAACAACTCTGAGATATGGTCTAATACCTATCAGATTGGCTAAAATGATAAAAAGGCAAAATGACAAATGTTTGGAAGATTGTGGATAAATAAGGACACTAATACATTGTTGGTGGAATGTGAACTGATGCAACCATTTTGGAGAACAATCTGAAATTATATTCAAAGGCTTATAAAACTTATATTTTGATGAAGTAATACCATTATTAGGTTTATTTCCTAAGATTATCAAGGAAAAGGGAAAAGAAACTGTATTCTAAAATATTCATAGCAGCTTTTTGTGGAAGAACAAAACTGAAAATTGAAGGAATGCAGATGAAGATTTAATAATGCATTCAATTAGGACTGATTAAATGAGTTGTGCTATATAATTGTAACAAAATACTATTGTTCCATAAGAAATGACAAAGATGGATACCCCTCAAAAATACACAAACCTGAAAGACATATGAAATGATGCCAAGTGAAATGAGCAGAACTGGAGGAATGTTGTATGCAATAACAATAATATATGATGATCAAGTGTGAATGACTTAACTATTATACACAAGGCGAGGTTCCAGGACAACTCCAAGGGAGTAATGATGAAAAAGGATATCCCCTGACATGGAAAGAACAGATGGAGTCTGAATGAAGATCAAAATATGCCATTATTTGCTTCATTTCATCCATGAATTTTTCTCTATTTTATTCCATGAAATTTTCTCTATAATAACCAAACATTATATGTTTGGTTTCACAACATGACAAGTAAGGAAATATTTATTATTTGATAATATATGTACATACATTATTATATTATTGTCTTCTTTAGAAAGGGAAAAGGGTGGAAGAGAGGGGAAAAGTAAGAGATTTAGACACAGCTAATGTAAGAATTTGTTGAATGGATGAAGCTAGACAATCGCCATTACAATAGTCTTTCAGAAGTCTACTGTGTAAGGAAACTAAATTTCAAGAAAGAAAATTGACTAAATATTAGCTAAAAGTTTACCTATTAAAAGCATTGCCTTCTTGATACGCAGGTAGGTATAATCAACAAATCCAGTGAAATATCAAAATAAGAGTTTTTGCTTATAACTAATCCTCCACAAATCTACTCTGCTTTTCATTTTTCACTTTACTCTCCCTATTCACTCTTCTTTATCTTTAGTGGTGTTTCTAAACCAAAATGTGTGTGTGTGTGTGTGTGTGTGTGTGTGTGTCCTTTCTATGTTTTCGATTAGTTCAGATAAAAGTGACTTTTAAGTGATAGCAGAGCTCCCTACCATTTCCTTGTTTATATAGATGTTAAAGCTGAATTAAATTCTGTTCCTTAATTTTCACAGAGTTTATCAATATTTACTTGAATAAGAGAAGGCAGACAGAGAATAAAAAAGCATATTTCTAAATAGCCATATGGGTGGGTCTCAACATGGCTCCATTAGCCACTTTCTTTCTACCGTGCCGATGAGAATAGAGAGACCCCACTTCCTGGAACCCCCTTTTTTATTCCTTCTCTTCTACCCCAAATCCATATCCTAATCCTTTCCAGCCCAGGTGCCTAGGTCACTGGTCAGTGACCCACCATCCATGGAGGCAGGGCCTCGATGTGATCCTACAAGAAGGGTCCCCTCACACATAGACTTCTATATGAATGCTGATTATTTCAGAAAATAAGTTCTTTCATGATTTCTCCCTCCTTTCAACTTCAGAATATCCAATTTCACTTCCACTTTCTTTTTAATTTTAAGATCATGAAAAATAAATTAAGGCAGAGAGCCAAACTTCTTAAACTTTAGGGATAATCTTAATTAGGGCTTGAAACAAAGGATCAATTATTTAGCCCTAGACTTTGCAGCCTTGAAACTTCTTTCTTGATTAATAGTAAAGAAAGTTTTGTTATTTGAGGCATCTCTAGATGAGAATCATCAGTTATAAAATATAAACAACTGAGAGACAAATCCAAAGTATATACAGTACCATTGGATCAGGCATAGTGATAAAAGTACTCATCTTGAAATCAGAAAAACTAGGTTCATTTCTTGCTTCCAGCACTTAGTCTTGCTGTGAATTTGGCCAAGTCACTGAATTTATTTGGACCCCAGTTCTTTAAATGAAATAATCATATTTTTATTAACTACTTCCAAAGGATATTAAACCAAAATTAAAAGGGTTAGGAGGGAAAGAGGAAGGTGGCAGGTCTCTAAACATTTGTTTGTTTATTCTTAACTAGGAATCCCCAGTGAGGAAACTCCCTCTACCATTTCAGACTTAAACACCTACCTGGGGACACTAAGAGATTAAATGACTTGCTCAGTGACACCCAGCCAAGATGAGTTAGAAGCAGCAAGACATGAATGAATTTCAAGTTCAGATAGTATAGTTAGCAAATTGTCTTTCTGGTTTTAAATGGCTAACCTTGGATCAGCCACCTCTCTAAAACCAAGGATAATGTCAACTGTATGTGTGTAAACTAAATCTGACACCCTTCTCTCATAGAATGCTTCTGACGAAGACCTTCCCACTGACATGAGATTATCTCTTTGTAAAGTCTCTGTTTTCTAGGTCCCATGCTAGTTCTTGAGCTTGATTACATGATTACAATTCTAGTTACATATTCTTTCCACATTGCAAAATACACCCACATAATGTTTCCTGATCGTTTTCCATTGTAACAATTTCCAAAATCCTATTACATACTTACTGCATCCCAGAACCCTTTATACTAGTAAATTTCAATCTGTTTTTAATTTGATAACACTTTCTTCCACTTGAATACTTTTCTTTGCATGTATACAGGTATCTTCTCTTTATTTTGCATTGTTTTCATTTATTTCTAAACTCAGTTCATGATTTCACTTCCTCTTTGATCTTGGCTATTCATTTTTCAACTATTTATTCTAAGTGTCTCTTCTACAAGTGCATCTTTCTATTTGTAATATAGTTTTCAATTGAGATATTTTCCATTGCTTTTTCAGGACTTCATCTGAGCATCATTTATGTACTCCTCCCACCACCTTAGTCTACCTCTCATGAGAAATTAGCTTTTTTGATTCACTCAACTCAATGACATAGACAGATTGACTAGACATTTTGCCTTTAAAATTATTTATGTATATCATTGTATAGGACCTGGATTACATTCATATCTAAACTAGTCTAAGAAAGGTTTTGATTGCAGTATTTCATAATTACTAGCTGTATTGTTGTGGGAAAATCAATAGGATGAGAAATCATAGACAACATTGGAAGGAAACTCACAGATCACTTAGACCCACCCTCTCATTTAGTTGATGAGGACATTGAAGTTGTATGTTTGGAATTGGGGAGATGCCTTTTAAAAGTATGTGACAAATTTCCTATGGACACGTGGGGGCTTTGAGACTATATTACCCATGATTCCAATGGGTTTCCAGTCTTTGGACATGGGGACGTCAAAGGTCCCCACACATGGGGCAGCTTAAATTCAGAGGAAGGCCTAGAGAAGGTCTCTTGGTTTTCCTGAGGAGCTGGCTGGCATGCGGGAGAGAGGATGGGCTCCAGCGGTAAATTTTAAGATAAAGATAGTCTAGTGATATCATAAATATATCTTGCCAATAAGGCCATGGCTATTAAAATATTAATTTCTCTTATACTATATGTCTTTATCATTTTTAATCGTAACAAAGTCCTAGAATAATGTGTAACTTGCCTAAGGTCACATGAGTAGTGTTTGTCAAATTGGGGATTGGAATCCAAACCCTTCTGAATCCAGAAACAGTGATAATTCTTCCTTCATATCCTTCTAAGTCTCTGGTCCATTATCTATAACATGTCAAAAATAATACCTGTGAGGACTATTGCACAAAATCAAATGAGATGAAATAGCCTTACAAAACTTAAAGACTTGTTAAGTTATTAGTTACTTTTAATTATACTATGCAATTTACATTCATATTACCAAAGCTATTTTGTCATTGTTCTTGGTCATGATCTCCTTGAGAGTAAGGATTATTCAATTGATTATACTTGTATACTTGGCACAATACACAGTACCAGGAGCATGGTGGGTATTTAAGATATTCTTATTGCTCTTTTGGTTGAATGAATAAATGATAATGTGCCTGAAATTCTACACATATACCTGGAATATACACATCTTGTATTTGACAGCAAAGATCTCAAGAGAACATTCTTTGATTCTTCTGCTTTTCTGGTACATTTTTACCAACACCATGGCTAACTTTTGTCAATCCTGTGGCTGTAAACTGTCAACAAGATCCCAAAATATGAGAAATGAGAAGCAGGTAGAGTCCTCTAGTGGGATTCAAAAACAAGAAAGAACATTGACCAAGCTTTCAGAGTCAATCTGCAAAGGGCTTTGGGGAAGATACTTAACAGGACACTTCTAGCTCTCAATTTTGAGGCTCTAAGGACAATAGAAGGTTCTCTCTGAATAGAGGTCAAAGTCTTTATTGATTCTAAGCTATAGTAAACAAATATTTGTGTTGTAAAGATGGGTCCAGTTGGCAATGATTAAACACTAGAGACACAACATAGGTTAAGCTGGAAGGACTAGTAAGTGGGGATGGGAGTGAGTGGTTAGAATTCTTTCTCCTCCCCCTCCGAGGCAGTTGTTTGCCCAGAATAACAGTTATAACAGAAACTCCTGTAGACCAGGAATGGAGGCTATATTAACTTGAGTATCTCAGGGCTAAATTGGCTGACAAATAGGAAATAATCCCTCAGAAATTAGCAATTTCCACTGTAGGAATATTATTCCCAAAGCCCCTGGTAGATAAAGTTGCTCAGGATGACTTCAAACAGCTGCCTTGCCCTCTGGATCACAGCTATGTTCAGAGCATGCGTGGATGAAGATTTGGCTTTGGTAATGTATGGACTGTGTTGGTAAAGCCTATAAATATAACTTCACACAACCCACAAACTTAACAAGGGAAGGGATTTATTAATTCAGGAAAACAGGGAAGGAGGGATAATTTTAGGAAGGAGGGTGAGGTAAAACTACACAGTATCTTCAGTATATTGACAGAAATAGCAATCACCCTGAGGGGAATGCCTCTGAGTAACTTATTCCCCTAATCCCTCACAAACTAAACTTTCTCTTAAATCTAATGATATCTAGTTAAGATGGTGAAGGTAATCTTGATTGTAGATCTATATTGTTTAGAGGTTAGCTGGGATACTGCCTACAGGTATTTTTCACAATGCTCACAGCCTGGTTTAGTCTGTATGGGTAAACATCCAAGAATCACCCTGCTCCCTGAGGGTTAGAGATAAGTTAGCAGAGAAGTAAAATCCTACCTCTCTCAAGCCACCCAGCTCCCCACAAAGTATGTCATTGCCAAGCTGGGTGTCCTGCTTTTATACCCACATTCTTAACTGCCCCAACTTTCCCCTCTCCTGTAGTTCTGGGGGGTACTGTGGAATTCTGTGAGGCAGTTCACCCCACATAAGATCATGCATGTTATAGTGTATGTGTGTGTGAAGGGGGGTTAAACATTTCAAATTTACTCTTGACACACTTGCAGAATATCTACTAGGTGTACCTACCCTGGGTCATGCTGGAATCAGGCTCAATGAAGGTCTAGACCTTGAATTCAGGGCTTTCTCTATAGTTCTACTCAAAACATTTTTATTCCTCCTCTTTAGAAGTATATGTGGGGGGAAGCTAGGTGGCCCAGTGGATAGAGAGCTATGCCTAAAGATAGGAGTCCCTAAATTCAAATCTGAACTCAAATACTTCCTAGCTATATGGCCCTAGACAAGTAACTTAACTCCCCTGCCTAGCCATTATCCCTCTTCTGTCAAAATACAGTATTGATTTGGAAGCTAAAGAGTCTTTTTAAAAAATAGCATATGTGCTAATAAAGCATCTTGAGCTTCCATCAGTCAGATGAATTTGAAGGCACTGCAATACCATTTTGCTCTTTTTCTATGCTCTTGTTAGATAATTCTCAACTATGACTGACCTCATCCCTAAGTGATAGATTCAGAGTTGACTGTAATAGTATCTTTTTCCCATCTTCCTTCTCCTTATATTTCATTAATATGCATTTCAGTACCATATATCTTCAAAATCCACATAATATTCTGCTCCAAATTTCATTGTAACCTCTGGAATATCAATTTGATAGTTTAAAACTTTTCCTTTATCCCAGATTTCTTTAACTCACTCTCTCCATTTCCCTTCAGTTATTGAAACTGGCCTCTTTTCAGAAGATACATTCCTGTTTACCGCCTAGTTCTGAGGCTACTTATAGTCTTGTTGCAGCAAAGCAGTAGGAAAACAGGAAGAGCATACTTTATTTCTACTCATACCCACTTCCAAGTCATCTAAATGGAGGTAATTAGATGCCTCATGGTTATAATATTGGACCTAAAATCAGGAAGACTTGAATTTAAAATTAGCTTTACACACAATAGCTGTGAGACCCTGAATAAGTCATATTCTTAGATGGTTTCAGTTCGTTCATTCGTTCAGTTGCTTCAAATGGTGATAGTAATATCATATGCCTCAAAGGGTCATTCTGAGGAGCAAATAAAATAATATTTGCAAAATGCTTAGCAAACCTTAAAGTATAATATAAATGCTAACTATCATTGTTGTAATCATCATTCCCTTTGCCACTATTATTCATCAGAATCATCAGAATGTGAGAGTTAGGAAGTATCTCATGTAAGTGTTAAAATTAATAGTTTGGCTAAATATATAAAAATTATAAATCTTTTATTTACAAAAGTGGTGGAAAGAATGAAAGAAGAGGAATACAAAAGGGTAGAGAAGACATTAACCTATCTAACTAAATATTGTTCCAGTGCTTGGCTCAGCCAGGGCTTGTTAAACCTTCAATCGGAATTAAACTCTCCCCAGAAGACAGGAAGGGAAAGTCAGCTATCCACTCACCCAAGTTTCCTCCAAGAGGCAGTTCAAAACCATGACTTGAGCTCAAGATGATTCCTGAGGCCTCACTTTGAGGTATCTCCTCACCTTGCATCACATCCCTTATATCTAGATTACATGCTCTTTTTCCACCTTATAGTACTTTCCCCAAAGCATAGATCTAATGCTACTATCATTTATCTGAAAATTTTATTGTCTTACTTTAAATGTGAGTACCTATCCCTTCTAAATTTAGCTTTTTTTCTTTTTAAATATTATAAATAAACATATATAAACACACATATACATACAAACTCCTGGGAAGAAAATAATATATCCTTTTTTTGTCTTTGTAGCCCCAGCACTTTGCACAGTTATAGCACATGACAGATAGTTAATAAATGTGTGTTGGATTTTTTCAAATGAATGCAAATATTTACTGAGTTCAATGCATTGTTCTCAATATTGATATGGACAAAACCATGTAAAATCACTTAATTTCCTTTTTCTTTAAACTACTTTATTGACAAGTAGCAGTCTAAGGAACAGTAGAAAATTAAAAATAGCAGCAAGATATTGACATTCTCAAACTATTTCTACTTCAACCCCAATAATTTCTTCTGTGATTTATAATTCCTACAAGGTGTTTTCTTTTTCTTTTTAAATTGGCCTTCAGTCAGAGATAGAGAAAAATAAATGATTTATCATTAATTTAAAAAAAACAAAAGAAAACTAATGATAATAATTACCTGATAATTAATTATACTGGTACTCGAATATCATTTCAGGTTGATGCATAAAAATTCATTTATTTTTATTTTTAATATTTTTAAATATCCACAGAATCAACCTCCACAGAATGAAATCTTTCAAAATAAAGAGTACAAATATAAGGAATAAGAATCATGTGGAAACAACACAAATTACATAGCGCCCCTACTATTGTGTTTCTATCGTAGTTAACCTAAAGATATTTTTAATGAGATGAGAGAAGATGAGATTTTACCTCAATATTATTATTAAATTAAAAATAAAACAAGAAAAAACATTATTTCTCTCTACCTTCACAATTGTTTATAGACTCTTTTTAAAAATAAGAAGAAAGTACTTGTTCTAATCTCTTTTCTATCTGTATTTTGCCAGAAATATTATAAGAAAGGAATGATAACAATGGCAACAATAATAATTCACTTTCATTTAACTTGTTATGGTTTTATACTTAATGTTTTGTAAAGACACATATAAGAATCTATATATAGCACATACACATACATACATGTCTATATATAATATAAATCCAAAATTAATATATGTTTAATTTGTGTATAATAGTTGCATGTATATGTGGTAAGTGTATCTTATAGCTTTGTGCACACATATTTATGTGTAAATATAGATATCTATGCAAATACACATATGTATATATATGTATATGTATATATATATCTATATCTGGTTTCAATCTTCTCTTCTTGTCCCAATACTATAAAAATAAAACTTTTTGAAAATGTATATATATTTTTAAATTATCCACTCAACCAAAGAAAATATGTAGTGGAGTTATCTCTGAGCTCATAATAAAATGACTCTAGAAACCACTAAAAATGAATAAAACCCAACAAAATAATTTGAGAATACGCTGGGCCATGCCTAGATGAAAAGAATCAGCTGCTTCTACACCACATTGCCCTTAAGTCTTCATTGACTTCATAATCATTCTTATTTGTTACTGCCTGTCTCTCTAAGATCCCATTATTATTATCAAAATAGAAATAATAAAAACAAAATTGTAATGTGAATAAAATCTTGTCATTATTAAACTAGTGACCACTACCTAATAGCAGATGGTACTATGAATATCAGTGAAGCCACATTATCTCTTTCTCTTTAAGATCTTATAGCACCTGGTTGTCAATCACCTACCTATTTCCTGATGTATGAGTCTAAGGATGGGTCTTCGGGTGTACATACATTGGCCAACCCATTTACTTGGCATATTTGCCTCTACCCACAAGCAACTCCCCTTCTTTTCACATCTCTTGAATATGCTTCACTGAATTACATCAACCACATTTTTTTCTTTTTTTTTATTAGACATTTATTAATATTTGTTTTTAACCTGTTTACATACTTTATGCCCCTATTTTCCCCTTCACCCCCCGCTCTCCCCCCACCCATGGCCAACACACATTTCCGCTGGTTGTAACATGTGTCCTTGTTCAGGGTCTATTTCCCATTCATGTCCGCCTCAGCCCATGCATTCAAGCAATTGTTTATCTTATATGTTTCCTCCTCTGCAGTCCTTCCTCTGAATGTGGGTAGCATCTTTACCATAAATCCCTCAGAGCTGTCTTGTGTCATTGCAGTGCTGCTGGTACAGGAGCCCATTACATTTGATTTTACCAAAGTATATCAGTCTCTCAACAACATTTTTTTAAAAAAGCATTTAATCAAAGTAATAGATTCCAACACAGTGAACAGTATCATATATTAACCTTTCCAGGTAGCTGAGAGAAGAAGCCTTTAAGTTTACTTTTCATTTTATCTCCAAGAAGGAAGATGAATTAAATTACTTTCATAGATTTGCTCATTTCAGGGACTGTGTATGATGAATGCAGGAACAAGAGGGTACCTGTTATCTTTTCTGAAGGCAATATACATGGATCTGCATGGGAAATTAGCCAGTATTTACATCACTTTCCCTGGTATTGTTGGGCATTTCATTTTCCTCTGGCCTCTGTATCATTTATGTGCTCAACACTTTCTAATGTCTGAGGCTTAAGAACTCTGTTCTTGAAGTCTCTCTCATTTTCACTGGGAAGGTTTGATACTTGAAGGTTAATTGAGTAGAGAAATTCTAAGTCCTGTAGCAGAAAACTTCATGCAGCTGTCGCCATTTCCCCTCTCTTCTGAAATTTAAGTCTATCCATTGTATAATTACTGCACCAGTCCATCAACTGGGTGTGGGTGCATTGGCAGGGATTAGAGTGCTCTCATCCTATACATAGCAACAAAATCACTTTTGAGTAGTGCAGAAGACATGTATTTATTCATGCTATACTGAGAGAATCAGTTCAGTTCATCTTCCTTTAAATACCTGTTAAGCTGTAAATACTGAAGTCTTGTTTTCTGTTTATTTGTTTGTTTTAACTCTACTGTGTATCCTTGGGGGTTATTCCACTGTGCCCTCCATGAGAATAAGAACATGTTGTAGTTTAGGACCATGACCATTTGAAGGAAAATCGCCACAGTAATTTTTTTCTCATTTATTGTATTTGGAGATCCCAGTGACTAGTACAGTCTCTGTCAAATAGCAGACACTTAATAAATGTCTTTGGTTTGGTTACTTGCTAGTTCTTAGGCTAAACTGCAATGATCTAAAAGAGTCCTCAGTTGTCAGTCCTGCCTTTAAAAGTCTAAGTTATTTCAGGAAGGCAAAGGCAAGGGTCACCTTTTGTCGCCTTTCTTAATCTTCCTACAACATAACCCTGCATGCTTCATGTGCCAGTGAAATTTGTACACTCCCTAAATAACTAATTAAGCTTTATTGATGTTTTTTAACAACTTAATTAGGCATCTAGGGAGTGTACATTTTTGGGGAAAGATTTTCATCTCTTGGATCATATGATACAGTCTCTATTGCCAAGCAATTCAAGTACCATAAAGGGATGGGTGTGTTAATTAGATTTTGCCCGCATCAACATTGAAGTCTGGATTTAAGGAGCATGACCTCAGACTCAAATTATGAGTCGAGGTGTGTCACAGTTATATATTTGCTATAGCATTCTTCTTTGTTCAACTACTTATCATTCTAGTCAAGAGAAACTAATAAGCAGAAGGGATAACATTTATACTTGGGGAAAAATTTGGAATTTTTCAAGCCAAATTTCAAGAAAACATGATTTCCAGAGATGCTAGTACACAATTGTATTGATCTTTTTTTAGTTTTAGAATTATGATCTAGTAAATAATATTAGGTTAATATATTAGAGGATCTCCAAACACCTAGGCTAGAAAGCTATGAGGTGCCTAAAATTAGGCCTAACTTATTAGATGTGTGAATATATCTTAAAAACACATTAGATTTCTTTAGTGGGGATTTTGGGGTGTCAATTATAGCTAGATTTGACCTATTGTATATTTTATCCACTGTCAAAGCAATCCTTTTATGGCAGAATTTGCAGCTTAGGGAGCATATTTATGCAAGTTAAAACTTGACCTTTAAGCATACTCTATGGAAAACCAAGTGATCTATATTCATTTTTACCCAAAAAAAAGTCTTTATTTAAATTCTCGGTTCATGCAACTCAAGTAGATGTTTGCATAAATTCACGCTTCTTCTACTGACAGGTTTGGACAGGTCCAGACAGGAATCACAAACCAATTTGAATGACAAAATTTATATTTAGTGATGATGCTGGCAGTAGCTAGTAGGAGGAAGGGAACTGTGGTAGAATGAAAATAGGCAAAAAAATTAAAAGAAAGCAAAAGAATAAGGGACATGTGAATTTGGGGTGTGTGTAGGGGAAGAGAATAACCTGGCAGAAAAAGTCCCATGACCAATAGGAATCTTTAAAGAGATTTTTAAATTCCCAAGAAACTATTGAATTTATCTTTGAGAATTGTTCTTAGAAGAGTAAGAAAATTGTAAAACCAGATATATGGTTTAGAAAAAAACACTTACCACATGTAGTTAACATAGTGGCTTTCATTTCTATGTTGTTATTTTTTCTTAACACATGACAAAGTTAACAGTATTCACTCTGAGGCATTATTTAATTGTGTGTTCCTGTCAAAGTTTCCTCAGTTTAGAACCTGATGAATACAATATTTGTTTCTTTTAATGGCAAAATGCCTGGTCCAGGAAAATGTTAGCTTCCTAAGTCACAAAGTTATCCTTTAAGATCATGTTTATCTGCTGTCTCAGATAATTTCCTGGAATCTATGAATTAGAGAAAATTGCATCCCTCATCAAGGCTAAAGCAATATTAACAATCCATCAGTCAAAGAAAATCTGACAACATGATTGCCTTTCCTGGAGATGTAACTTATTGTAGTGAAGAAGAAATTTCTTCTAGCTTGTGATTGTCAGAGACTTATTTTAACAATTTTTATTCTGTAAGAAGAGGTGCATGAAAGGGAAAATAGTCACTCTTCTCAAAAGATCTACTTAACCAGAATGACAGAAAAGGGCTAATATTGCAGGTCAACCTTGATTTGGCTTCATTCCCTGAAAAATAGTGAGAAAAGAAGGATGGTGAAATTGTATATCATTAATATTGAAACCTAAAGGAAATGTAGTCATTCAGAACACTGCAAAGATGCTTTGGGACTAGAACACAAAGCATAGCATAATCCATTTTTAGTCTGAAATTGAAAAAAATACAAATGAAACTTTTTGAATACTAGTCAAAAAAAGTTACTTTGACATGGAACACACATACTGAAGGAACTGGCTCAGGATGTTACAAGGTGATATTGTTGAAGACTTTGCTAAATAAGATCAGTTCATGTACCAAAAGAGAGTAGCTTAAGTTATAAAATAGAAAGAGAAAAACAGCTGGATAAAGATTTGTTGATATAATTTTCAAGACCTAAGTGTTTATATTCATGAAAAGTTCAATTATTGGTCAAATAAAAGTTATCTCTTTTCTGTTATTTCTTCTTTTAATTTCCCCCTTCTCATTTCCTTTGCCCCAATCTACTTTTTTTTTTACCTTCATTAGCATTCATCTACAGGAAATGTATGCAATCAAGGTAAATTGGATTAAATACTCCATTCCCTTTTTGAATGGTACTTCAAATACTAATTATCTTCTTATTTCTATCACTTTAGTTTTTCTTATTCTTTGTCTTACATCACTTGGCATTTAAGAAACTTACTGAAAATTATCTGAATTTGCATGGCCAAAGTAATGTTTTAGGTTAATAGAGTAATTTATTTTTCTTTTACTTTATCTTCATATCAATCCCATGGAAAAGTTAAGATAAAAATTATATCAGAGATTGGGCATAGAACTAATAGGGGACTAGGAAACCATCTGGTTTAACCCCTTATTTTATAATTGAGAAGTTTATGTCCCAGAGGAGATATGAGGCTTTTTCAAGCTAGTGATAAACAGAGTTCAAATTCAAACCCAGGTGATCTCACTTCCAGTCTCCTCCTCTTCTGGAAAGTGTGGCATAATTGATTATGTTTGACTGAAAGTCAAGAAGACTTGGCTTCAAATGTATGTTAGTTTTTAAAACATCAAGCAAGTAGTTGTATGACTTTTTAAAAAACTAACATTGCTTAAGAGGTGACCATCATCCTCCCAGGCAACAGACTTATAAACTAAGCATCTTTCTTGACTTCTCACTCTCTCTCACTCCTCATATCCAATCTGCTTCCAAGATTTAACAATTTTTTTAACATGTCTGTCTTGCTCCTCTTTTTCAGATACCATAAAAATCCTGGGACATTTTTTTATCCCTGCACATCTGGACTACTGCAATAGGCTGCTGGTTGGTATCTCTTCCATAATTCTCTTCTCACTCCTGTGTTTTATACTTAGCTTTTGGAGTGATCTTTCATGACTGGTCTCTTATGCTACCTTTCAATACTTCTTATATCTTATACCTTTCCACAGCCCACATTCCCTGTGATCTCATGATACTGTCTTCTTTCTGTCTCTCACTCAAGACACTATTTCTCTAGATTCCAGACATATCTACTGGCTACCCATCATGCTTAAAATATTCTTCCTTCCCATGTCATCCTTCTGGCTTCTCTGACTTCCCCCTGGTCCTAGCTAACATCCCACCTTCTATAGGAAGCTTTTCTCAATTCTCCTTAATTCTACTGTGCCTTACATCTGTTCATTATTACCTATTTATTTGAGGCATAGCTTGTTTGTACATAGACATTAACATATGTCCTACTCATTTGACTGTGAGCTTTGTAATAAGAGCTGTCTTTCACCTTTATTTCCCCAGCACTTTCCACAGGACTTGGCAAATAATAGGTACTTAATAAATGTTTATAAACTGACTGACCTGGATCTCTCTGGTACTCAGTTTCCTCATATGTATAATATTCACAATCTTGGCATTAACTCCATTGGGTGTTGTAAGGGTCAAATTAGATTAAAATTATACCTACAAATCTTCATCTATTTTTTTTATCCTGTATTGTTAAACCAAGTCACTCATGGGAGGGTGGTGGTGAATGAACTGACCTTATTTAGCAAATCTTAAGGAACCATACAAATCTCAACTACTATTGCTTCAAATATACCATCTTATTTAAAGCAGCAAGGCACTCTGAGAGAGAAATATCAGGCAATTCCACCTATCCAGCTCCCCAAACTTCAAGTATCTTCCTTCAGACCCCAATGGTGATATCCTAAGACACTGAACTTAAGTCTTTTGAATATTGGTGCCTCCCTCAGACCATCTACCATACTTTTAGTCTGGACCCTATACAAACCAATGAGAAGGGCAATCATAGTGAAGAAGGACAGCTTCTTTGCCAACACAATCAACAGCATCTCACCAAATGCCAATGGATTGAATTTAAAGTCAAGAGCCCCAGAAGTGGCAGTATCTTTCTCCCAATAACCTAGACCACTGGTCCTGCTTCCTTCCCAGTTCCCTCAGCTATCATCCCACTGTAAGGATGAAAAAGGGGTTTTATGGATTCAATATATTAAAAGATGGTCCCCAGAGGATTGAACTATTATCAATCCTTAATTAAGAATAATCTCAAGTCAAAATTGGCTTTTATGGAAGTTTATTTACATGAGAAGAGAGAGAAGAAGTAAGGAAATAAGAAGCTATCCCACTGATTAATCCAGGTAGATCTTAACCTTCAGCTGAGGGTTAAAGGGCCTGAGGCCCAGAGTTGAATGGAGCAAACTTCATTTACAGAGTCTATAAAAGAAGGTTCTTAATAGAAGTTCAGGAAGATTCAGTCTTTAAACTCACCACTTGGAAGCCTCAGTCACGAACCAGCAAAGCTCCCTCAGGTCACCTTCACAAAAGAAGCAGCTGGTCACCAGATGCCCTTTTCAATTGAAGACCTCTCACTCATTCAACTCTCTCTTTTTAAAGGAGTCACTTATGTTTCACTTCCTGTGCCTCCCTCCTAATTTGCATGTCCAATCACAGTAGACAATTCTCATAGACTGCCTAGGGTGTGGATCAGTGGATTCTGATTAGTCCCTCACTCTAGCACACCTGGATTAGGACCTCCCAAGATTGGAGGTACTCTCACCTTTGGAGATTAAATCTAAAGATGGGCAGTGTAGACTTAATCTAATTATCATACTAAGAAGCAACTCTGATGAAGACATATTCAGTCAACTGCCTAAAAAACAACTAATGAAGACCCAGAAATGAGTGCTTAGAGAGCAGGGAACATCTTACTATTCTTTTGTTTTCTTTTTCTTTTTGTATAGTTTATGCATAGTTTATAATTAATAGTTTTTTTATTCATTCATTTATTCAGATATTTGTGGACTTATTTCTTTTATGGACTAGAAGAAACTAGGAAAGTTAAAGGATTTATATATTTGATGTATAGAATTTTAAGTTTAGAATTCTGGTGTTCTGACTGTTAGTCTAATTTTTCATTTCTATGTCACAAGGTGTATTATGCAGATAGTTCATAATTTTCATTTGTCATGCATGATCTTCTGGCAGTCCAATAATTCTTAAATTGTTTCTCTTGGATCTATTTTCTGTTGTCAATGATGTCTTTCATATTTTCCTCAATTTTTTTTCATTCTTTTGTTTTTGTTTTATAGGTTCTTGCTGCCTTGTGAAGTAATTTGCTTCTAGTTGTTGGATTCTAATTTTTTGTTTTTGTTTTTGTTTTTGTTTTTTTAAACCCTTGTACTTCGGTGTATTTTTCTCATAGGTGGAAGAGTGGTAAGGGTGGGCAATGGGGGTCAAGTGACTTGCCCAGGGTCACACAGCTGGAAGTGGCTGAGGCCGGGTTTGAACCTAGGACCTCCTGTCTCTAGGCCTGACTCTCACTCCACTGAGCTACCCAGCTGCCCCGATTCTAATTTTTAAAGACTGAATTTCATCCCTGGCTTTTTGGTCATCCTTCTCCTTCTGGTCTGATTTTCTTTGTAAGTCATCTTTCACCTTTTTTGCCTTGTTTTCAAGCTGGTAAATGCTGGCTTTCAAGACACTATTTTCTTGTTTTAGTCCATGTGCTTCTGTTTCTAGATGACTTATTTTGCTTTTTAAGTTCTTTTCCGTATTGTCTTCAGCCTCTCTTAATTGTTTTTTGAATTGTATTTTGAGTTCTTCCAAAGTCTGTGTTCAGTTTGCTGGAGTTTCTGTGTTTTTCTTGGTGTTCCTTGGTCCTCCTCTGTGCCATTTGCTTTTTGTTCATTAACTGGATAGAAGCTATCAATTGTAATTTCTTTTTTCTGCCTCTTTTGTTTACTCATATTTTTTTCTTCTTTCTCCACTGTCATTGGCTGTAATCTTGCTGCTCTGATTATTTGCTGGATCTGTGGGTTTGGGCTATTCTGTCCTGAAGGGACTTTTTCTCTACTGATTGACTAGGTTAGGCTGATGGTATTAATGAGCCCTGAGGTCAGATCTTCCCCAGCTGGCAGCAGAAGCTGAAGGTGTAGGTAAAGGTATAGAGGCTGAAGGGAGCTGGGTTTCCCACCCTCTTAGCAAGATATTCTCTTAGGATTTGCCCTGAGATCCCAGTCAGTTGGATTCTTATAGATTCCCTCAGCACAGTCTATGAGGGAGGGGTGTTGGATATTCAGTTTATAATTTTCAAAGATACCTATTGGATGTTATTTATCTGAAGCTGGCAACTGGAGAGGAGGAAGAAGTTGTAGCCAAAAAAGCTAAAGTTCCATGGCTTATCAATAAAGCTTGTCAGTAAAGTCAAACAAACACTCTAAAGCACTGGGTATTTTGGGGGAAAAAAAATCTCTCACCCACCGTAGTGAATGGCACAGTTAATATAGCATGGGACTTCAATGCAACAAGAACTAAATTTCAATTCTGCTTCAGATACTCATATCTATATGATCACTAGAAAGTCACATAGTATCTTACTGCCTCAGTCTACACATCTGTAAGATGGAAACAACAACATATTCCTCAAAGTTGTTGTGAGGACAAAATAAAATAAAGTATGTAAAGAGCTTTGAAAAATTTAAATAATTGTATAAATATTAGTTGTCATAATCACCATTTTACACTATCAATACATTCTTCAGATTTAAATGATTTTAACTTGAAATTGCTTTCTCACAAAATCTACAATCCTTTGTCATGGAAAGGGTCTCATAGGCATCAAGCCATTATTTTACCTCAAAAGGAAACCTCTCTAACCTGATCATCCTAAAATCGTTATTTAGCTTCTTTTAGGATCCATCTTGAAAGGCAATTTCACTTTTTTAAAGTTCTAATGAAAATCAAGCTTTTTATTTTTATTCTATCTGACTTTCTGTAATTTCTGCCTACTGATCCTGGTTCTTTCCTATGGTTAAATAATAATACAATTTTTAGTTCCTCCTATTTCTTTCTGACCTCTTCTTAAATATTTAGGGAAAAATGTTGAACACACATCAATCATATTTTCTTTTCTATTCCTATCACTTTAAAAAACAATATTAATATGTAGTGGGGTGGGGGAAGCTAGGTGGCTCTGTAGATAGAGAGCTAGGCCTGAATCAGAAGCATCTATGTTCAAATATGGCTTGGGACATTTCCTAGCTAGGTGATCCTAAGCAAGTCATTTAACCCCAATTGCCTAGTCCTTACTGTGGTTCTGCCTTGGAATCAATACTTGTATCAATTTTCAGACAGAAGGGACTATGGAAAGGCAATATAATATGGTAAATAGAGAGAAAGCCTAATACAATCAGTAATCTCATCTCCTATTTTGATTCTTCTGTTTTTCCTAGAAATTAAAAAAAATCTATCTTGTTTTTTGTCTGCCTTCTTTGCTAATCTCAGCTTATTTTGAATATTGGTATTATTTTTTTAATGTTGGTAGTATTGAGGGTACAACTAAAGAATAGTTTTGTATTCATTATTTTTCCTGCTATTTCTTCCACATTTTACCCACCCTCTTTTCCCCACAATGCTATCGGGATGAGATTGAGGTCTTTTCATAACAAATAGTGTCTTGGCATCTCTTCCTCTTCTATATTCTAATTGGTTCTTTCTGGGTTTACCTTTTAATTGATGAAACAGAACCATATCTTTTGCACTGACTAGAATTTTAGTTGCTATTTTCCCCAAACCTGAGAGTATGTCACAATATGCCCAGTTTTCCTCTTTCTCCAACACAGATTATAAGAAGTGATTTTCTCCTTCAAATTTTAGCATCATTTGAAATCCAATAACCACTCCTTCCTTGGTGGTAAGAATCAAAATCACAATAACAGCTATCCTTATTTGTTCTTCTATCTCTTAATGGTTGAATTTATTATCAACAAAGGTAATAAATGGCTCTCTGCCCTGCTCTGGGCAAAATACAAAAGCATTCTCAGATAAATGTATTTTCCCTATCACGGATATAATATAACTCCATACCTGGCTTGTGCTGTTTCCTGAATTCTTCATATTTACTTTCTTTTCCAGTAGTCTGAAATCCATTCTGATAATGATAATTAATTGTTCTTCCATTATTGATATTCATCTCAAAGATTCCTACCATGCTTCTCCTTCATATACAGTAACACTATACACCTCTCTCTCAATTTTTGAGTCATTTGTTTGATCTTTCTCTTTTTCAATAATGTATATATGATATTAAGTTTGTCTCCTTGTGACAGAATCTCTAGTTCCCCATGTTTATTACACTTATTTTTAGATA
The DNA here is from genome assembly GCF_016433145.1 of Gracilinanus agilis. Classification (NCBI taxonomy): domain Eukaryota; kingdom Metazoa; phylum Chordata; class Mammalia; order Didelphimorphia; family Didelphidae; genus Gracilinanus; species Gracilinanus agilis. The sequence continues at coordinate 82,662,742 of NC_058130.1, read as the reverse complement.
CTGTCTAAAGACATTCTGGTCCATGAATTTTATTGCTGACTCCATTTTGGAATCTGTGTCCTATGTATTTATTACTCAGCACCTCTACTGGTTTTATTTGACTTCATTTTTTCCATTAACAAGTATTTATATTCTTTTCCTCCAGCTCCCTTCCCTAACTCAACAATTATATATATAAATATATATATATATATATAT
>NC_058130.1:82481049-82662164 GCF_016433145.1 Gracilinanus agilis | reverse complement strand
TATATATATATATATATATATATATAGTCAAGCAAAGCAAATTCCTGTGTTGTTCAATGTCCAAAAAGAAGTATCATTCTACATTATAAGATCCTCATCTAGCATGCCTTATCTTTGGTCATCTGGAATTCTGGTTTGTCATGCTTCAGAGTTCTCAAGAGCTTCAAAGTTCTTTTTAAATTTAATTTTGCTGTTATTGTATAACTTATTCTCCTTACTCTTTATCAATTCATAGAGTTCTTTTGTGTTTCTCTGAAGTAGTTCTTGCTATTCAATCACTTTCAGTTATGTCTGACTTCATAACCTCAATTGGGATTTTTTGGCAAAGATACTGAAGATGATTTGCCATTTCCTTCTCCATTTCATTTTATAAATGAGGACACTGAGGCAAACAGGTTTAAGTGCCTTGCCCAAGGGGAAACAGTTAGTGTCTGAGCCCAGATTTGAATTCAGGAAGAAGTCTTCCTGATTTCAATCCTGACTCTTTATCCACTGTGCCACTTAGTGGCAACAACAACAGCAACAATAATATTTATACTCTTCTGCCTACTTTATTGCTTTTTAGTCTGGTACCTTTTTTTGTTTGGTCCACAAACTAAGAATAGTTATAACCTATAAAGGACTGACATGATCTATATCCTGTTGTTTGCTGAAGTCTCCTCTATACCATCAGGCTTAATAATTATCATAGGCAGATATATATGATCTTAGTTTCCTGAATATAATTCTACACAGTCATTGTTACTCTTTATTTCAAAGAGTGCTAATGGCATCATGGAGTAATATCTTAATTACTGCAGATTAAGTGAGTCATAGTTGTTCATAGTTACCAGCCTCACTTTCTCTTTCAGAGTCATTGAAGTTCAGTAGCAAGAAAAAAGTCAGACTGACTGCTGATGGTCTGAGATGAAGTTGACTACTTTGGCATCTTTGGTATCCAATCAAGCTTTAAATGCTTCACAGTGTCTGTTTCAGCTGCCTTTGTAGTCTTTGGAAGTAATTGTTTTCCTTCTCTCATCTTACCCAGAGAAATCTTCACATGCTTGATGTTAGACTTCTCTACCTCAATTTCATTAATTGTCAGTTATCCTCAATCTGATTGAGCCCACCTTCCCAAAGATGGTTTTACCAGGGTGGGACTGCTACATATGCTATAGCTTTTGAGGGAGACAAGTGAGAATAGGATGACAGGTATATGCCAAATGTGAATAAGCAACACTGAAAATAGCTTGGCAAACCCTTTAACCAGAGGTACTAGCCCACCCAGCATACCCTATATACCTCAACATAGCCATAATGACTCCTCCAAGGTGCCACAGGCTTTATGGAAGCATGTAACGGATGAAGAAGAATAGTGGTATGAATTCTGAGATAAAGCAGGAGTTAAAGACAAGAACTAGAGTCTTTGCATCAGAGCCACAAAATGGAAAATCAAAATCAGACTGCCTTACATTGATGATGAGAGTCACATTTACTGTACCTGATAGATCTTCAACACAGGGCAATACTATAAGTTCGAGGACTATAGATCCTGGGGAAGACAGAGGCTCCCCAGAGAAGGAAGCTAAATTGACTTGATGGTTTCAAGGTTTAGAGATGTTTAGCCTGTAGAAGATGATGAAGTTCAGGAGAGATTTGAGAGCTCGAAGGAATATTATGTTTCTACACGGAACAAGAAGTTAAACTAGCTTTGTTTGTCCCATAAAGTATATCTGGGAGTCATGGATGGAAGTTGTAAGGAAGACTGTTAAGGTTTAATGGAAAGCATGAAGACAATTTCTTGCAATTGTTGTCATCACCACTGTTGTTATTTTTCAGTCATGTCTTTGTGATCTCATTTATCTCATTTGGGGTTTTCTTGGCAAAGGTACTAGAATGGTTTGGCATTTCCTTCTCCAGCTCATTTTACATATTAGGAACAGAAGAAAACAGGGTTAAATCATTTGCCCAGGGTCACACTACTGCTAAGCATCTGAGTTCAAATTAGAACTCAGGAAAATGACTGATAATCTTCCTGACTTCAGGTCCAGTGCTCTATCTATTATACTACCTAGCTGACCTGTTAACATTATGCAGAAGTAGAAAAGACTTCCTCAGGATTTAGAGGGTTCCTCCTCTCCAGAGGCTAGATGCCCAACTGCAAGGTATATTTTAGATCCTATAACCCTGGTATTTTTGGTGTGAATATCACATTTTGTCTTTCATCTCAGGTAAATTAGTACCTCTATGAAATCTGGTATATATTATATATGTGTATATATATATATATATGTAAATATATGTAAACATATATATATATATATATAACATACATACATTTTAACAACTTGAGTTATATATATGGGCTATTACATATACATAGACAGATAGATATGTATATATATAAAAACACATTTTAATAACTTGAGTGCCTGCATGGGAACCGATGACCTTTTTGTTGTGGAGACTTAGATAGGAGCCACATTCTAATATTCTTGTGATGTGGGAATGAGGACATGAGCCAAATCGAATGATTTGTGAGAGATGCCCCCAGACTGAACCCAGTCCATGTAAACCCAGAGCTTTGGTTCAAGGTAATAGGTTATATAATTATCAAAGTATAATTACTGATTCAGATGAGAAGTAAGAAACATTCTCACACTGCCCAGGATAAAAGCTCATGTGGACATGGAATACTACCAGTTTCATCACATCAAAGATGGAAACAGATGTACCCAAGGTCACTGAAAAAAAAACCAAATTATAGTGTTCTGGTTTACCAGAAGAGAACTTGAAGCATATGTTAGATATCATTGATGACTCAGTCTATTCTAACAACTGACCATACAAACAGTAAACAAAATTATAAAACTTTAGCAAATAACATTCAATAACTTTCCAAATTAAAATAAAAATTATTAAAAATAATCAAATGGAGAAAGCTTTCAATCATCAAATGTATCTTAATGACAATTTTCTGATTCTGGAAAGAAAGTCAAAGTCACATAGTTGGAAGAAGCTTGAATTTAAAGTTAGGAAGCCTCCATTCAACTCCTGGTTCTCCACTTACTATCTCTCTGAAGTTGAGTGAGTAAGTTAAACTTTCTGAACTATTTTCATCATCTGAAACAATGAATAGTTAACTCATTTTTCTTAATAATTCTTATTTCCAAATTTTGGTAAAGTAGAAAATGGTACACAATCCTTTTCTTTTTTAATTTCCTTGAAAACTTGACAAATGTTTATTTTCTCACCCTCCCACTTCCCCTCAATTGAAAAAGAAAAAATCTTTATGACAAATATGTACATTAGAAAAAGTAATACTTTCATTTATAAAAAGCTATTATAAAATAATTGAAATCAGAAGGGAAACAACAAACTGGGAAAAATCTTTATAACAAAAAATTCTGACAGAGGTCTAATTACTCAAATATACAAGGAGCTAAATCAATTGTATAAAAAATCAAGCCATTCCCCAATTAATAAATGGGCAAGGGACATGAATAGGCAATTTTCAGATAAAGAAATCTAAAGTATCAATAAGCACATGAGAAAGTGTTCTAAATCTCTAATTAGAGAAATGCAGATCAAAACAACTCTGAGGTACCACCTCTAGCAGAATGGCTAAAATGATAGCAGGGGAGAATAATGAATGTTGGAGGGGATGTGGCAAAATTGGGACATTAATGCACTGATGGTGGAGTTGTGAACTGATCCAACCATTCTGGATGGCAATTTGGAACTATGCCCAAAGAGTGATAAAAGAATGCCTGCCCTTTGATCCAGCCATACCATCGCTGGGATTGTACCCCAAAGAGATCATAGATAAACAGACTTGCACAAAAACATTTATAGCTGCGCTCTTTGTGGTGGCAAAAAACTGGAAAGCAAGGGTATGCCCTTCAATTGGGGAATGGCTGAACAAATTGTGGTATATGTTGGTGATGGAATACTATTGTGCTCAAAAGAATAATAAACTGGAGGAATTCCATGTGAACTGGAAAGACCTCCAGGATTGATGCAGAGTGAAAGGAGCAGAGCCAGAAGAACATTGTACACAGAATCTGATATACTGTGGTAAAATCAAATGTAATGGATGTCTGTACTAGCGGTAATCCAATGACCCAAGACAATTCTGAGGGATTTATGGAAAGGAACACTACCCACATTCAGAGGAAGAACTACAGGTGTAGAAACACAGAAGAAAAACAACTGCTTGGACTCTTGGGTTGATGAGGGCATGTTTGGGGATGTAGACCTGAAAAGACCACACCCATGTAACTATCAATAATGTGTAAATAAGTCTTGACTGGCCACACATAATAAAACCAGTGGAAATGAGAATTGGCTACAGCGGAGGGGTGTGGGTGGTTGAGGGGGTGAAAGGGAAAGTAAAAACGTGACTTATGTAACCATGGAAAATTTTTCTAAAAATGAAAAATTATTACAGAGGCAAAAAAAATTAAAAAATAAAATAAAATAATTGAAAAGTGACTAAAACTAAATTTGAGCTATATTAATATTATATATAGTTGTGTTAATAATAATAAAATAGTTTTGCCTATCATTGAAACTTGCAGAAAAGCCAAGAAATAAGAGCATCTTTGTAAAAAAAATCTAAAATAATAATAGCACATATTTATGTGCAATGTAAAATTTGCAAATAATTTTACATATAATATTTTACCTTCTGAGGAAAGGCTATTATTATTTAATGCATGAGGAAACCGAGGCATTTAAGAATAAAATAATTTAGCTAGGGTTATTCAACAATTAACTGAGGAATAATTTGAATAAATAATAAAAATAAGTAAATAATAAATAATTTGAAAAATAAGCTTTTTACTGTAAGTCCTCCACAGCACAAAAACTACCATTCATATTATTTTTCTTTTTCACAATTCTTCTTTTAAGTAAGAATTATTATTTCTGCTTAAAAAAATAGGACACAGTGTCACAAAGTAGGGCTTTGTAGAGACTTTTGGACAACAAGAACACTATTTTGTTTTGTTTTTCTACTGTTTCACATGGCCTGAGTGGCTCTAACTCCTCTTAATTCTCATGGTAATGATCCTACATAATCAGTTTAGATTTCTGCTCTACCCAGGAAGTGGGAAAGGGACTTGGTGTAACCTTAATCATAATGTTGTTTATGAATGACAATGCCAACAGAGTAGGCAATAAATAAGCTCAGAGAAAACTAACAGAATCACAGAGCTAGAATGGAAGTTTGAACATATAATCTAAAAACCTCATTTTACAGATGAGAAGACTGAGGCCCTGAGAATTGGCAAGTTACCCAACGTCACACAACAAGTAAGTAGAAGGCTCAAGACTAAAACCCTAACCATTTAACTCAACATCCTGTATTCTTTCTACAGAATACCATTGATTCCTATTCAGAATCCCCATTATTAGTTGCCAAATTAATAATTATCTTTGAAATCTGTTTTGGTAGGAAATTTTTCATATTCATCCCATTCAACATAGAAAGCTTTCACTCTAAATAAAGTCAAATCAACTATCATGTATGGAAAAGAGCAGTAAGATGGACATTAACAGGCTGGAGATCAAATCTTGCCTCTCCTCATCACCATTACTTCAATGGCTGATGAATCAACTTACTTTTATGACCATCATTTGCCTTACTGACAAAATGAAATTATTGAACCTCAAAAGTATAAGATGATTGGTTGAAGGTTCTGCTAAAATTTTTTTTCTGAAGACTTGTCTCCCACTTTCTTGACATCTTTTTTCTTTTGTTCCCTGTCTTTAAGACTCTGAAAGACTGTTACATAGCAGAGTAATTATACTTGTTCTGGACTCAGGACAGAAATTAAATGAAGAAGTGGAAGTTCAGAGATAAACTACATTTATGTATCATGTAAAAATAAATTTCCTAATAAATGAAACAAACTATTAGGGAATAGACTGGCTCCTGAGACAGTATGTTTCCTTCTTAGAGATTCTTAAGTCAAAGCCAAAGAATGTATTTATAAGGGAATATTTTAGGAAAGATTATTGGTCAATATTAAATTGGATTAGATGTCAACTGATGGCCCATCCAATATGAAGATTCAATGATCCAGTGATCTCTAAAGTCTCTTTCAGCTTAAAATTTTCGTTTGTTAACTTTTTGGTTTTTTAAATTTCCAAAGACTTGAAGATACCTCACATTCTTTTCAACTACATTAAACAGTGCCACCAGACAAATCAGCCTTTCTTCAGTCATTTGGATTTATATTTAATGATAAGATTTGGAAGAACAGTGAAGCTAGAAGAGCATTAGGTGAAGGGTAGTCACTACAAAAATAAGAGCAACCTAAAAAAAAGCAGAGCAGGTTTTTGCAGTCTACTGATTTGCAATTAGAAAAGCAGATGGCCAAGAAAGCTCAGCCAAAGAAATTCACCTTCATCAAATGATTTTTGAATAAATTTCAGACAGCCTGACTTGTGGTTCCTTTGACTAACAGTCTTATTTATATCAACATATGAATAATAATAACCAATATTTACATGGTATATAAAAGTGCTTTACACATTTTATCCCATTTGATCCTCACAACCTAGCATGGCAGGCACTATGAGAATTATTATACTCATTTTACAAATTGAAGAATTTGAAATTCAAAAATCTAAAATGTTTTTCTTATTATCATTTAAATAGCAAGTATCAGAGGTAGAGTTTAGATCCTGGACTTCTTGACTTGGGTCTAGCATTATATGCACTATTCCAAGATTGCCTTTTCTTCATTGAGCTCATTTATGTTCTGTACCTTGAAACACAAAGGCAATATTTGCATGATTCGCATTAGATACTGAATATTTTGCTTTTCCCCAAATTCAACAGGGATGACAGTACAGGTTGTCCCCCAATCACAGGGATTTTGACTGTGAATAAAAGACCCAAATCAGATTTCCTTATGTTATTCAGACCTCAAATCCAATGTTTGCTTTCCCTAGTATTTTCTCAAATGCTCTCTCTTGTCATTTCTCAGATACAAAAACACCTAAAAGAGAAAGATTTCTTATTGTTATGGTCTGATTAGTTTCTAAGTAAGGCTAAGCAAAATCTCTTGCTTTAAAGTGTTTTCCCCCCTGGAACAAAAGCAAAACCCCTCCTTTTGTCCAGAGAATGGGATTCTGTGATTAGGCACTCAGTACTAAGAAGAAAATCTCTATTCTTAAATGTCTTTCCTTCTTCTCTACCTTTAATTTTAATTCCAATTGAGACCAAATGAGTAGATTTTAAAAATCTGAATTCTCCTTTATTTCTTTGTCTATTTGATCATGCACATTGTCATCATAAAAGACAACCATGAATCAACGAATACTAGAATAATACATTTGGAGCTCAAAGAGACCAGTGCTTAACACAATGTCTCCAGTACTTAGCATTCTGCCTAAAACTCAGCAGGTGCTTAATATATATTATTGACTTATTAAACCTTAGAGGATATCTTATCTGAGCACTGGAGATATTATGCGACTTGTCCAAAGTCATATGGGTTGCAGAGTTGAGATTCAAACTCAGGTCCTTTGTCTCCAAATTTAGTGTTCATTTTAGAGTACTATCCAATGAAATAAATTGAGTACCGGTACTTGGAAGTCAAGTAGTAACCAATGAGTTTTATTATTTCATTGTCAATTTGGATTGTGTCAGCAGCTTCTACCTGACTCCTGGATTCTTTCACCTATGAATTTTGTTGCATGGAGAATGATCTGACAAACCCGGAGCATAAAGTGTCAAAATTAAGATTACTTGCAATAAGGAAAATTTAGTCAGAGAGGGTAGACTCAATCTTCTCAATCTTTAGCCATGTTTGGAGAGGGAATGACCTATTTCCCAGAGTGTCTGGTTCAAGTCCTAGTAACACAGCCAATAACACTTCAATGCCAAACTCCTACTGGAAGGAAGGAGTAGAATGCACAGATGGAGTGGTATGAAAAGTGGACTTGATGAGTGAGGTAGTGCAATGGTAGGACTAGGAGGATGAGTGGCATAGGGCTGATGAAGGATCACTAAAAAGAGGAAACATAAAAACAGTATTAGTTACCCACAAATCTCTGGGACAATCCAGCCTTGTCCCCATTTTTCACCTTTTCCCATGTTAATATATAGCTATGACAACTTCAGGGGAACAAAAAAAACCCAACTTTTAAAAAGTACATTTAAATTACAAAATTGTAGAAGCAAAGATGGTATGTTAAGAAATTTGTGATAAGATGTTTTTGCACCTAAAATACTTATATCTTATTACAAGGAGGCAAGCTTCCTTACTCTTATACCTATTAAGCTCCTGTTTCTGTTACCTAGTTTAGTTAAGTTAGATCCTTTGAACTCACTGAAAAGAGTTAGTCATGTTACAGGGAGTCCATGCTATACTATCTCAAGTACATTAAAACCAGAAACCAAGAAATATGAAAATTTTCTTTTAATTTACTAGAAGACTTTTACTATTTTATTTTTTCCAGATTAAATTGAGACATAATTTAAATATTAATTTTCTGACATTTTGTGATCCATGTTCTCTCTCTTCCACCCATCCTTCTCCCTTCCTTGAGCCTGCAGATAATATGATATAGGCTTTACATGTGCTACCATGCAATACATATTTCCATGTTCATCTCATTGTGAAGAAAACACATTTCATGTAAGAGAAAAAATTATGCAGGAAATACAGTGAAGAATGGGAGATTTCAATCTGAATTCAGACTCCATCAATTCCTTCTATGGAAGTGGAGAGTCAACTTGGAGTTGTCTTGGATCCTTACATCGCGTATTTATTTTAATAATTTTTATGACTGCTAATTTTTTAATTCATTTCAACATATGATATGACTTTTTTGTTTGTTTCATCTATCCAGGACAAGGGAGGACATATAAATGAAGGTTATCTATTTCAAAATGAAGCAAATACTTGAAAAAATGTTTGAATGAATCCATACCAGTCCTAAAATTTTTCCTTGCAGTCTTACTATTCTTTTTTTTTTATTCAAAGATATTTTATTTCCAAATTACATATAATACTAATGATCAATATATGTTTTCTGAAATTATAAGATCCAACTTGTCTCTTTCCATTCTTTCATTCCCTCCTATTGGAGATGGTAAACAATTTGATCTGGTTTATACATGTATTTTCATGCAATACATGCTTCCATATTGGTCACTGTTGTAAGAGAATACTCATATAAAATGAAAGCTCCAAAATAAAACCATAAATAAACTAATGTAAAAGTTAATATGCTTTGATCTACATTCAGACTCCAACAGTTCTTTCTTTGGAGATGGATAGCATTCTTTGTTGTAAGTCATTCAAAATTCTCCCATATCATTGTATTGCTCAGAGTAGTTAGGTTTTTTACAGTTGAACATCATTCAAAATTGCTGTTATTTAATATGTGCAATGTTCTCCAGGCTCTGCTTATTTAAGTTTGTAAGTTCATGTAGACCTTTCCAGCTTTTTAAAAAATTATCCTGCTTATTATTTATTATAGCACAATACTATTCCTTCATCAACATACAAAATTTGTTCAGCCATTCCCCAGTTGATGGATATCTCCTCAATTTCCCATTCCTTGCCATTTGAGGAAGAGCTGCTATAAATATTTTCGTACAAGTATGTCCTTTACCCTTTTTTATATATTTTGGTATATAGATCTAGTAGTGGTATTCTATGATCAAAGGGTATGCACAATTTTACAGTTCTTTGGGCATGGTTTCAAACTGAAAGTCTTACAGTTATTAAGAGTGATACAAAGTTTGCCCATTAACAACTTTGATAAAAATTTAATTGCCAACATACAATTAAGGGTCTTAATCCTTCATAAAGGTCTGGTTCAATTATCTTGGATCAAAGATATATTGAAAAAATAATTCCTACATATGTTTCTAATTCAAATATTGTGGATATGTACCAAATTCTCAATATTCTTCCTTTAAAGGAAAATTCACTGGAATCTGAGGATAGAATTCTAATAGTGGAGAACTAATTCCTCTCTTCCTAAAGACTTATATCTTAGATAATTTTCTGAATCTGAGTTTTTCTCTGGATCACATAGTTGAAAACTAAGATTTGAACAAAGGGATGATAATCTCTAAATTCAGCAATCTATCTCCTATTCCACATCACATTTCCCTTTGAAAATTATTATCATGATAGTAAATAACATCTATGTAGAACTTAAAGCCTAAAAATGACTCCACATATTAACATATGTGGATGTTTGTAACATAATTATAGGAAAATGGATGCAATTAGATCTTACTCCAATGTTATATCAAGGAGGCAATTTTGGTTTCTCAAAGGCTTAGTTAACAAAGCCTGAACTTGAGCGTGTTTGGCAAAAGTAAATAATTTTTAGTGATTGGCCCAGTCTATAGCTACCATCCATGGACCAATCTATTTAAATTTAGAGATGCTAGTCAGCATTTAAGTGGATGCAATGAATAAAACTCTGACTTGGAGTCAGGAAGATCAGAGTTCAAATTCTGCTTGAGGCATTTACTACTTGTGTGACACTGGTCAAGTTATTTAAGCTCTTTCAGGCTAAGCTTTCTCATTTATAAAATGGGGATAATCATAGCAACTACTGCATAGTTGAGAGAGTCAAATGAGATAAAAGGTAAAGTGCTTTGGTAATTATTCTTCCAATATAAAATACATAAATAAATACAATAAAAACCAGAATCCACAGAATATGGAATTTTCTTTTAAATACCTCAAAAGCTTTAGATTTTTCTATCTTTTTGAAGACTATCGACTATTATAAACACTACTACCACCAAAGAGCCTAACACCAGATAAGATTTTTTTAAAGCTGTTGTATAGTGTATATTGCTATAATAAGATTTCAATACACTTTGTGGGTATTTGAAATTTTATAAGATAAAATTTCTTCATATAATCTTAAAATATGTAAGCTAACACTTTAGAAATATTTATAACTACATGCTCAGTTCTCCATTGGTAATTTGTATCATAAATATTATTTGGCTGAATTAATAAGATAAATTAAAGAAAAAAATGAAGATTTTCATGATGATTATGAAAAAGTGTGAAAATCAAACATAACAGCTTATATCTCCCTCCTCCAAGCCACCTCAGAATATTGTACAGAAACTAAAAAGATAAAACTTGATCTTGTCATTTAACTATAGACTCCTAGATAAAGTGTTAACAAAATATGACACAAATAATTTTGAGGCAATAAATGACATGCAAAGGATAATGTAAGGTTACTGACAGACACTAGTATAAGCAATCAAAAGCAAAAGTTGAAAAGGAATAATGAAATCAAGTCCCCAGACTTTTCTTTTACCCTTAGGAGTACAAGGTAACATTGATCATTTTCATCAAATTGAGTTTTAAAAAGTCAGTTTAAGAAATATTTCATGATATTTGCTAAACGTGATTTATTATGAGATCAAGTCATATGGTCTTTATATAATTAAGGCCAAGACAGTGACATTTCAAAATAAATCAGCATATTTAACATGTTATAGCTTTTTCTTCCATCTTCTTAAAAAAATAAAAATTAAACATTTTGAATGATGACCTGGAAGTGACTTGGAAAATGTTTTGTCCTATGTTAAAATTGCTTGAATCAATGGTCATGTTGCCTGCCTTTTTAACAATTAACATCTAGAAAAATATACTTGCTTACTGATTGGAATTTTTAGAACCTTACATTGTCCTTCCTGACTTCTTCCAATTTCCTGAAATCTCTTTATAATGGGGATAAAGTCTTTCAATATGTAATTTTAGGAGTGGAATAGAATGAAAATTCTCCTTGAAGAATGGTATCTATCTTAATACATTGACTTGAAATTAAAGTATTTACCATTTTAATACCCTTTCATTCCTCTTAGCACACAGTCATTTTTATAAGAAAAAATACTATTTTCCAAGGATCACTTTCATTTTCATTCTTTCTGATTATACAGTGAAAGTTCATATTTTAAAGGAACTTAATATAGGTTCAATAATTTGAGGAATATTTTGTGGGGACATGAGGAGACTAATTTCCTGGGTCCCTAAGAATCCTACTTTGTAAACCATTCTTTTCTACTAACTCTAAATGTTCTCACTAGTAAGGAAAAACCTGACAACTAATTCAAACTCAGTCAGAGTATAAAAACACTTCCTAATTCAATATAGCCATATAATTCAATGTTTATTAACTAGTCAATATGACCTTGTCTGTATTCTTGGCTCTCCATCTGAACTCTATATTTTTGTTTTTGATCCATTGTTTGTTGTTTGAAAACTGATAATGATAGATTAAGAAAGTGAATTCTAGACTTTGAGGATGATTCATAGAATTGCATGTAAATGAGAGAGGAATTTTAAAATTCTGGGAGCACCTAGAAGTTGAAATTTTGAAAACAACATAAAATTAATGGGGATATGTTAAAGTTGGATGCAAAAATTTGCATCTATTTTAGCTGGCTAAATTGATAGATTACATGAAGAAATCAAGAGGAGAAACTTGCTATTTCTCATAATTGAGGATTTAATATTTAACTGATTGATTGAATTGAGAAATGGGAATGATTATCATCCTTCCAAAATACCATATTTTGTTCTTCATTCCTATAGTTGTATAAAACCCATTGACAACCTGGATCATGTTCAATGACAAAAAAAAAAAAAAGAAAAAGAAAAGAGAGAGAGAAAAGCAAGTGACTTGAAAATGGGCCACTGGACAAACTATTAAGGGATCTGGGACTATCTATCCTACATGACATTTAGGATGAGGATATTTTAACTTTTAAGCATTTTAAGGTTTATAGTGAAGAAAAGGGATCATACGTGTGTCTTACTAAAGAAAACAAAAATAAGAAATGAGGAGAACTTTTAGACAGAATAGAATTTTGTTCACTAAAAGAGAACAACTTCTTGATTTAGAATTATCCGGAAATGATGCATATTAGTTGGAGTGGGAGAATGGCCAACAGATAAATTAATATTATAGAATATACTGAATTGTAATAAATTACCAATGTAATAATTTAAACTTGCCCAGAAATGCATTTGTGAACAGAAGCAAAATGATCATAAGCAGGAATAAAAATACAGACACAATGACAATAACAATGCATACAAAAATAACAAAAAAAAATCAAAATTAGATGTATGCAATAATTAATAAAGGTAGGCCCAGAAAGAGAAATATTAGAATCCACTACTCTCCTTTCTGTGATTAGGTAGAGAACTATGGACATTGAGCACTATATATGGCATGAGATTTAAAAACGTAAGTCACTTGGCAGCAGTGGGATTTGAACCCACGCCCCCAAAGAGACTGGAGCCTTAATCCAGCGCCTGAGACCACTTGGCCACGCTACCAAATCTTATGGCATGAGATTTAAATGATTCATTGCCAAGTTTTACTGAAATGCTTTTCACCTTTTTTGTTGTTCCTTATTATAAGGTAAGGCTCTCTGGATGGGAAATGGTAGAAATATCAATATAGTACTTTAAAAAAATAAATTATGGATAAATCTCTTGCTTTTATATTATCACTATTTTTCATTATCTCTTTCTCTCTTTCTCTCCCCTTCCTCTTACCTTTCCCAGAGTCATCCTTATGACAAACCAAAAAAAAAAGGAGGGGAAAGTGTTCACCAAAACTAAGCTATACATCAAAAAACCTGGCTATATATAATATATATATACCATATAATATATAATAACTATATGTCAAGTCAGGTTTTTTATGCATGTACATATACATATATATATACATATATTCTTCCTTGCCCATAGGTCCTACTTCTGCAAAGATGTATATTTGCGTTTTTGTTTATATGTGGATAAGTGTGTATGTGATGTGTTTTACTGTGTATAGTGCAGGCAATTGCTTGCTCATTATAATCACACAATAGTTTTCATTTTCTTACTATTGTTAATTCCATTTACATTTTAGATATTACTTTCTTCATTCTGTTTAGGTTCCTCTGCCTTAGTTCATGTGTCTTTCCTTGTCTACTTGTATTTATCATATTCATATTTTCTTCCACATAATAATATTCCATTATATTCACGAACCATTCCTCAATAAATAAGTAGATATTTTTCCCAGTTTTATTGAAAGCATTTCAAAAATACTGTTCTTTTTATGTGACTTTTCTTATTGTTATTATCTATATTGAGGTATATACTTGCTAGTGCATCTTTAGATCAAAGAGGAGGGACATTTTAGTAATTGTCCACTTAATTTCAAGTTGCTTTCTACAATGATAGAGCCCATTCAACGCTCCATTCACAGTACCTTATTTATTAATATAGTGAATTGCTGTTATGGAAATTTGTTCTATCAATACAACTTAGTACTAATTATATAATTTAAAATTTAAAGAGTTACCTAATGTAGCAGGGCCAAATGAATGTGACTTCAATCTAGGTCTTGACTCTAAGATCAATATTCTATTATTTATGCTATTTTTCCTCTTGGTATTCATTCATTAAAAAAGGAAAACTGGGCCTGATATCAGTGGCATCTACTCAAAGATATAGTTTGGATAGCAAGAGCTCAAATATCTAAATCTCAGATCCTCATCATATATTCAATATGAACATATCATATTGAAACTCTCTAAAAGTTCTAATGCTGAGTTGTGTCATGTCCAATTGTAAACCAGGTAAACTCTAATAGAGCCTATTTCTAACTCTTGTTTCCACTGATGAGTTGGGTCCCAGAGTTGGATAGCTTCATTTCTCTTTTAGAGTTCCAAGACTAACTATGAAGGATCATGGATGATTCTCTAGCGATGTCCTGAATAGTGTTCTTCTCCCAACATTAATAATTACTGCTAGTTTATTTTAGCTAGTCTTTTATATTCATTTTTAAAATATTTTAATTTTCCCCCTACATGGAAAAAATTTTAACATCCGTTTTTTAAAACCAATCCAAATATTCTCTTTTTCTCCCTTCCTTTTCTTCCTCCTCATTGAGAAAACAAGCAATTTGAATTAAGTGATACATGTACTATTTGCAGAACTTAACCCTATATTAGTAGGGTTGTCAAAGAAAACACAGAAAACACAAAAAAGTTAAAAAGTATGCTTAAGATTTCATTTAGACTCTATCAGTTCTTTCTCTGAAGATTGATAGTATTTTTCTTCATGAGCCTTTTGGAAGTGTCTTGGATCATCATATTGCTTAGAATAGCTACAATTCACAGTTGAATATTGAAAAATATTATTGTTACTGTATACAATGTTTTTCTGGTTCTGCTCACTTTACTTTGTATCAGTTTATGTAAGTTTTTCCAGGTTTTTGTGAAAGCATTCTTCTCAACATTTCTTATAGTACAATAGTATTCTATCACAATCATATACCATAATATGTTCAGCTAATATCCAGTTGATGGGTATCCCTTAATTTCAATTCTTTTCTATTGATTAAAGAGCTTCTATAAATGTTCTGGTACATATAGGGATTTTTTTCCTTTTTAAAAACTATCTTTGGCCTACAGACTTAGTAATATTATCCATGGATCAAAGGATAAACTTATAGTATGTTAAAAATCTCTCTTCCAAACAATTAGATCAGTTGAAACCTCTTCCAACAGTATGCCCATACTTCTCCAACATTTGTCATTTTCCTTTACTGTCCTATTAGCCAATCTGATAGGTGTGAGGGGGTACCTCAGAATTGTTTTTATTTGCATTGCTCTAATCAATATTGACTTAGAGCATTTTTTCATATAAAGATAGATAGCTTTGATTTCTTCATCTGAAAACTGTGTCTTCATATATTTTGACTATTTATCAATTGGGGAATGACATATTCTTATACATGAGACTCATTCCTTTTTATATTTGAAAACTGAAGCCTTTATCATTATTACTATAATATATCCATACATATTATATGATTACATTATTATGCTGTAAAATTTTTTCAATTCAAATGTCAATTCAATTCAAAAAATTTTTTCTATTTTCCTTCCAATTTTGGCAGCATTGGTTTTGTTTGTGTAAAACCCTTTTAACTTTATAACTTAATATAATCAAAACTATTCATTTTATATTCTGAAATGCTTTTCATTTCTCATTTGGTCATGAATTCTTCTCTTATTGATATGACAAGCAAACTATTTTATCCTTCCAAAATTTACATATGGTATAAAACTTTATGTCTAAATCAAGTACCTATTTTAACTTTATTGGCATTTACAAGTATTTTATTTGGTCTACAGTTATTTTAAATGAAATCTCCCATTCTTGCTGCTAGAATTTTTTTATATTATATAGAAACGTTGATGATTTATGTGGGTTTATTTTATATTCTTCATCTTTGCCAAAGTTGCTAATTACTTCAACTATTTTTAGTTGATTTTCTAGGATTCCATAAATACATCTTTCCATCATCTCCAGAGTGATAGTTTTGTTTACTCATTGCCTATTCTAATTCCTTCAATTTTTTTCTTGTTGCTATAGCTAGCATTCCTAGTATAATATTGAATAATAATGTTGATAATGAGAATCCTTGCTTTACATTATATCTTATTGTGAAGGCTTCTAAATTAATTCTATGACAAATAATACCTGGTGATAGTTGTAGATAAACAGTTTATCAAATTAAGGAAAGCTCTGTTTATTCTATGCTTTCTAGTGTTTTAATAGGAATGAATATTGTATTTCATAAAGAAAATCCTTTTTCTGCATTTACTGAGAAAAATCTGTTGATTTTATTGCTTTATTTATATGGTCAATAATGCTGACAGTTTCTTAATATTAAACAGGCCTGAATCCCTAGTATAAATCTTACCTGGTTATAATGTAGGAATTTTTAAATATTCTGCTATAATCTCATTGCTTTTTTATTTAAAAATTTGCATCAATATTCATTATAGAGATCAGTCTATAGTTTTCTTTCTTTTCCCTCTTTCTGGTCTAGATATTAATATTTTTTTTTATTTTAAGGCATTTCATGTAGCTGCTTTGATTTCATTGGCTTCCTCTGAGTTTGTGTTTTAATCTTCCCATTCATCATAGAAATTTTCTATATTCAAGATCTTTCTTATTTGTTTTGTTTTTGCCCTTTTGCAGCCTATTTATTCATTATTAAATCTATGTTAAATTTGGCATATGCTCCTAGGATGGAGAGGACACATTATTTATATATATGTATATGTGTTTGTGTGCATATATAATATATATAAATATCCCCCCCCCTTGGAAAGGGTGGCAGTGTCAATGTTATAGCCAAAAGTTAATGTTTGCTCAGAAATGGGAGTAGACCTTGAATTGAATGGGACCATTAGAGACAATTGTCATATCTGGGAACATTCAAGCACTTGAAAGAACTCATCTTCCCAGCTCTAGCCACCTTAGTTATATATGAAGTATTTAAAAATATGCTAAATACTAATGTGGAGTTTCTATATTAATTCTCCCTTTTTGCAGCATTAGCACATACTTTCCATCCTCAGAAGAGAAGGAGGAGCTCTTCAGAAATTTTTCTGCCCTCCTTTCTAGGTGGCTAAACTCCTACTATTACATAATCTAACTGCTTACAATAACCAATTGAAACTTCCCTTAAATGGCTTGAGGCTAATTAATAACAATTATAACAAACAATTATATAACACTTTATAGAAGGTGGTTATTTTTCCTTATTCAGTCTTTTTGACTGAAAGCAGTGAATCATGGCTCATTAACACACCTGATGCATTTCTTTCACTGTTGAGAACATATTTCTAAACCCTGTGTGCTCATAAGCTGAGATTTCATAAAATCATAGCCCCAAAAATGAAGCAAGTGGTTCAGGTTTTAAAAGAAATTCTTCATATGAAAGATTATTGCATTCACTATTGTGTGTAAAGGAAAAAGGACAATAAATACAAAATATAACGGCAATAACTGCAAAGTAGGATTATAAAATATAAAGAGAGTTTTAACTCAAATCAGATTTTTACCATGAACACTTTAAAAAGTATTTAAGGTTTGCCCAGCAAATTGTAGGTATTCGAATACTAGTCAAGGATCATCTTGATTAAAATTAAATATGGTGGCATCAATTTTCTATAACCTCTTTTACCTTTTGTGATTCTATTTTAATTATAACTTTACTGTTATAATAGGCAAATGTATAAAAATGCTTGCTTTTCCACTAAGCTAGACCTTCATTTAACTTGGACCAATAAGAAAGCACTTATAAATTTTTCTAGACCTCAGTTTTCCTCATCTATAAAATGAGCTTTGATTCATACAATCCCTATGTTCTCTTTCATCTCTCTGTTTATGATCTAAAGATCATATGGCTTGCTTTCCCATGATTTTTGGGAAAGGAGAAATGAAGCAAGAGATAGGTTATTGGTAAGAAAAAAGGAAATCTGATGATGATATAATAGAGTTTCCTCTAAAAGATGGCAGAATTAGCTAGGAAACAAGGAGGTTAATTGTTGAGAAGTGAAGTTCAAACTTAAAACACTGAAGTCCAAACAAAGCATAAGAGCTATAAGAAATCTCAAGTACTATGTAGATGGCAAATAGTGAAAGACTGGGAACTTAAAACAGTGTACTCTCACCAGAACAAACAAGAAAGAGACTCCAAGAGAAAGAGGCCACAAGACTTGCTGCTGGCAAGTTACTAATTCAAGCTACCATTATCTAATTTTGGCCCTTGAATTAATGAAAGATAATCTATTGTAATAATCATCTAATTCTTATGCTCTTGAGTTACCATGTGAGCAACTGTCATGTAAAATGGCTTATTTCAGACTGAAGAAAATATTCACAGTCAGTAAATGACCCAGAGCTAAGGAATTTACTGCCCCTAGAGATCTTTTGGGTCTTGGACACTAACTGGGAAAAATAAAATATTCATCCATTTTTCCCATTTTATTCTTGCCCCTTGTACAGGAAGCATAGATTTATGATTCAGCAAGCCATGTCTAACTCAATCACCTCATACTTCAGCGAAATACAGCTCATGAAATAATGCAGCTGGAGAGAAACTGTTTTCCCAACAAAATTTTAATTTTCATGAAATTTTGGATTTAATGATGGCCAGAATGCATGAACATTTCATATGATTTTATGCATTGTGTTCTTGTTGCATGTTATATGTAGGATATATTTTTTAAATAATTTATTGATTGATTTAGAATATTTTTCCATGGTTACATGATTCATGATTTTTCCCACCCCTTTTACCTCCCCCATTCTGGAGCTGACAAGCAATTCCACTGGGTTATACATGTATCATTGTTTCAAAACCTATTTACAGATTACTGATATTTGCAATAGAGTGACCTTTTCATGCCAATATCCCAATCATATCCCCATTGAACCATGTGATCAATCATATATTTTTCTTCTGCATTTCTACACCCACAGTTCTTTCTCTGGATATAGATAGAGTTCTTTCTCATAAATTGTTCTGGATTGTCCTAGATCATTGTATTTCTACTAGTCTGTTACTTATGGATTATGCCATAATCTCTACATAATCTCTATGTACCATGTTGTCCTGGTTCTGCTCCTTTTGCTCCTAGAGGTTTTTCTAGTTCACATAGAATTCCTCCAGTTCATCATTCCTTTCAGTACGATAATATTCCATCACTATCAGATATTTATTCAGCCATTTCCCAACTGATGGACACCCCCTCATTTTCCAATATTTTGCCATCACAAAGAGCACTGATATAAATATTTTCATACAGGTCTTTTTCCTTATTATTTCTTTAGGGTACAAGCCCAGCAGTGATATTACTGGATCAAAGGGCAGGTAATATTTTAAAACCCTTTGGGCATAGTTCCCAATTGCCCTCCAGAATGGCTGAATCAATTCACAACTCCACCTGCAGTGTATTAGTGTCCCAATTTTGCCACATCCCATCCAACATTTATCACTTTCCTTTGCTGCCATATTGAACAGTCTTCTATGTGTGAGGTGGTAAGTCAAAGTTGTTTGTATTTGCATTTCTCTAATCAGGAGAGATTTAGAAGACTTTTTTCCTGTGATTGTTGATAGTTTTGATTTCTTCATCTGAGAACTGCCTATTCATATCCCTTGACCATTTGTTGATTGGGGAATGGCTTGATTTTTTTTTTTTTGTAAATCTAACTTAGTTCCTTGTATATTTGGGAAATTAAACCTTTGTCAGAGAGTTTTGTAATAAATATTTTCCCAGTTTGTTGCTTCCCTTCTAATTTAGGTTACATTGTTTTTGTTTGTACAAAACCATTTAAATTTGATGTAATCAAAATCATTCATCTTAGATTTTGTAATGTTCTCTATCTCTTGCTTGGGCTTAAATTCCTTCCTTTCCTATAGATCTGACAAGCATACATTCTATATTCATCTAATTTATTCATGATTTCATTCCATATATTTGTCATTTACCCATTTTAAGTTTATTTTGGTATAGGATGTAATATATTGATCTAGATCTGATTTTTCCATACTGTTTTCCAATTTCCCTAGCAATTTTTGTCAAATAGTGAGATCTTGTCAAAAAGCTGGGATCTTTGGGTTTTTCGAAGACTAACCTGCCAAAATCATTTATCCCTTGTGTAGGAAAGTGATAGTGATTTCCAAAGGCATCATTAAAATATTTTAACATGTAAGCTTGCATCTTATATCTAAAATGCAATTACATTTTAGTGACACTTTATTTCCACTAGACATTTCAGGAATATGTATACTTAAAGTAAGCTATTAATCACTCACAAAAACACCACCATGCATTCTGGCTGGCAATTTGGAACTATGCGCAAAGGGCTATAAAAGAATGCCTGCCCTTTGATCCAGTCATCCCATTGTTCGGTTTGTACCCCAAAGGGATCATAGATAAATAGACTTGTACGAAAATATTTATAGCTGCGCTTTTTGTGGTGGCAAAGAACTGGAAAAGGAGGGTATGTCCTTCAATTGGGAAATGGCTGAAAAAATTGTGGTATATGCTGGTGATGGAATACTATTGTGCTAAAAGGAATAATAAACTAGAGGAGTTCCAGTGGAACTGGAAAGACCTCCAGGAACTGATGCAGAGTGAAAGGAGCAGAGCCAGAGGAACACTGTACACAAAGACTGATATACTATGGTAAAATTCGAATGCAATGGACTTCTGTACCAGCAGAAAGCAATGACACAGGACAGCTCTGAGGGATTTTTGGTAAAGAACGCTACCCACATTCAGAGGAAGGATTACAGGAGAGGAAACATATAAGAAAAACAAATGCTTGAACGCATGGGCTGGGGAGGACATGATTGGGGATGACGACTCGAAATTACCACACCAATGCAACTAACAACAATTTGGAAATAGGTCTTGAACAAGGACACATGATAAAAACAGTGGAAATGTGCGTCGGCCATGGGTGGGGGGAGTACGGGAGGTGAAGGGGAAAGTAGGAGCATGAATCATGTAACTATGTTAAAAATGAATATTAATAAATGATTTAAAAATGTAAAAAAAACCAAACCACCATGTCCATTTGATAAGGTGAACACTAAAGTTTTTGCTTTTGCTTTTAGTTCAATATCTATTAACATACTTTTGAGAGTAATGTATCTAACACAATAAATCTTCAATTAATAGAAGCATATTTTCTGAATATGGAAGTAGTGTGGTATGGTGACTACAACTATATACTTTAGATCAGAGAGACTTGCATTCAAATATTGCTTCTAATCCTTACTTTTTTTAAGATGTTGGGCAGTTCACCTTTGAATGTTTGAAGCATCCCACCAATCTTCTGTTTGGTGACAGACAGGTACAAATCTACACTGGGCAAAAATCTTACCTCTATATAAAGAGTTAACTCCCTACTGAACAAGTCACCCGCCCTTTTTGGATCCCTATATTTTCAGAATCCTAAAACAGACAATGGTTTGGAGGAACAAATAAGTGGTGTATCAGCCTCTCCATTTCTTATAGCTGCTGGCATGTGAAGTCATATTTTCACTCCTGAAAAGGTAGCTGAAACATCATTTGTTCCTGGTCCCTGTTCCCTCAACAGACAGTAGCAAATCAATTGTTGAGGCTGAAATGCACTTAGTGGACATTTCTTCATTGTCTGCTTAAGGACATTTGCATCCAATCAGGCTAGTGTTTGCAAAGGAACAATAAATACTGAAACAATAAATACTCCCATTTGTATTTTTTTCTTAGCTATAATTATCATCATGACCTCCTCCCTGATAAAAGTTCAACAGACATGGGAACTGATAAACTTCAGCTGTCCTGTCAACTGTCAGAAAGCAAACATATCATCACCTTTCAAAGGTAACCAAAGTTTGACAGATTTAGGTGAGATTTTATTGTATTAAGGTTTCACAAATAGGAAAGCAAATGCAAGAGTTAGAATAAGAATGTATAGAATATGGGCACTTAAAAATGTTTTATTGCTACTCATTGATATTTACATTTGTACAGTTTATATTTTTAAAAAATTCATCTCCCAAATACTTTCTCATTTATTATGATAGATTATTTTTATGAATTATTTTCTTGGTAGGTAAAATACAAGCTCTTACATTTACCATTTAACCCTTTGCAATCTGTCTCCAGTCTTCTTTTCTGATCTTATTCTACCTATTCCTATACACACATTATATACATCTTAGTCAAAATGGTTTCTTAGTTATTTTTGGTCTGTGTATTTCATGTTCTGGCTGCTCTCTTCCTGGAATGAGGTCCCGCCTCAACCACACAACTTAGAACCCATGACTTCTTTCAAGACTTGACTCAGGGCCTCTCTTTATTAAAAAATCTTATGATCCTTTCAGGGAAATCTTAATTTGCCAATTTTTAATATCTTAAACATTCCATTGACTTTCCCTGGGATTATAAATTTTATGACCATAGCAAATCATAAAACCATTCCCAAAGAGTTATAATTTATCATTGAGGTGGAATGGCCATATAAATTTTTAAAATTTATTTCAAATAGCATTTCTTTATTATCTAGTATATGTCAAACAATTTCTGGACACTAAAATTTTAAGTAAAAAATGAAAATAATTAGAACTATGGCAAGTGTTTCCTGATGCACTATAGTTCTAATGTCTTCTTGTTCTCTCTGGATTACTTCCAATTTATTCTATACACAGCTTATTTATACATAGATATTTGCATATTTCACTAGATTGGGAATTCCTTGAGAGCAAGGATTATCCTTTGCCTTTTTTATTTACTATTTATTTTTTGGTATTCCAAGTTCTTGGCTCAGTGCCTGGTAAAATACTGGGTATTTTTGGTTATTATTCTGTCAGATCTCACAGTTTGTGACCCCATGGTCCATTGCTGTCCATGGGATTTTCTTCTCAAGGACACTGGAATGGTTTGCCATTTCCTTCTCCAGTAAATCTTTTTGTTATGCAATCAGAGGTTAATTGAAGGCTGAGAAGTGTTTGTGGCCAGATTTAAGTTCAGATCTTCCTGACTCTAGACCCATCATGCTATTCACTGAACTACCTCCCTACCTTGGGATACTGTTGTTGTTATTCATTGCAGTTAGTTGTTATTAATGTTATTGTTCTTCAATAATGTCCAACTTTGTCACCCCATTTGGGAATTTCTTGGCAAAAACACTGGAGTCATTTGCCATTGCCTTTTCCAGTTCATTTTATAGATGAGGAAACTGAACCCAGGGTACAAACTGATGGTAAGTTTCTGAGGCTAGATTTTCTCTCAGATTTTCATGACTTCAGATCCAGAATATTATTCACTGTGCAATCTAGCTGCCCATGTAATTTACAAATGCTATTAACAGATAAGGAATTATAAGTCTATAAAATGAGCAAATTCATATGAAGTCTTCCAAACACATCTTCAGAACTGGGAGAATTTTCATTTCATAAATGAAGAAAGTGAGGCCATCAAAAGACAAAGAAATTGCCAAAGATAATCCCACTGCCTCATAATAACACTTGGACTAGAATATAGATTTTAATGCTTTTTTCAGTATTCTTTTCATTATCTCAAGTTACTTTATATAGAGAGTGAAATATTTGCTCCTAAGAAAACAAACACATGGATATTTAGGTGGTATGGGAAATAGTCTTCTTGAGCATATACCATATCTTCCTAATACATCTTCCTATCCTTCTAATTTATTGTCAGTAATAATCTTTCAAAAAGTATTTTTTAAAATACTAGACAAGAAGAATTATTCAAGCCATTATTTGTTAAAATAAAGTGTTTTGAATCATTTTATGTTATATCAAAAAGAGAAAAGTAAGCTTAGAAAAACTATATTCAAAGTATTAGAATGCCTCTGTGGGGGAAAACATATATTTATGTTTAAATTGAATCTTTCTTCATCTGTTTTGATTTGCTGGAAATGTGTTGCTTGGTACTTCACTTATCTTATTATTGATGCATTCTAGTGAAAAATAATGGTGACTGAATGATCTGCTTGCATTCTTATCAACAAGGACTGGGTTATACCAAAATAAGTATGTTAAAAGAGAACAATTACATTAGCACACTGATTATGTTTTCAGCATAAAACTAAGAGACTAGTCTAACTACTTTTTCATAAAATTGACAGATTGTTCTTCTATTTTGCAGAGTATCAGTCTATGAAAAAAGTTAACAATGAGATATAATCATAGAATGCTATTGGAGGAATCTGAGTATGAGGTGATAAGGGTTTAAAATGAGTGAAAGGTAGAAAATAAGGGATGAATAAATGAAGTGATCAAATATGATGAAGATTAAATTGTGAATAATGAGGGTATTGTGAATAATATACTAAGAATAAGTAATATTTATATAGCATCTTTTGCTATGTAAATTATCTCTTCCTCTCTCAGATAAGTACTTTGATTATTATTAACCTAATTTTCAGGTAAATACTTTAAGTCCATTGAGCTGCCTGTGACTAAAAAGCAAGCAAGTAATAGAAAGCCATCAAAGGTGAGATTTGGACCAAAGTCTTCTTGCCCTATGCACTAAAAAACAAATATCAACAAGCTATCTCTCACCACCTGGTAACTCAGATTTATTATTGGAAAATAATGTACTTTTTGACTGCTGTCAAAACTAACATACCAATAAATTAAACCCTTTTGATCCTGCATCATTGATTTCATATACTAAATTTGAATTTGATATAACTGCTTACTAAAAATGATCTATATTAATTTAAAAACAAAGTGTTCATTTTGAAGGATATTCAAAGTCATATCAAATCACCGTCTGCCTTATAATTTTCCCAGATATGTCCTTTGCTCTAAAAATACCACTTCCTTTGGTGAAGCCAAGATAGTGGCTTAGTAGCAGCAAAAGCTGAAACCACTCTGACAATCCTTCCAAAACAATCTTTAAAAAGTCCCTCAAAATAACAGGAATCAAGAACCAACAGCAAGACAGAGTGAGGGGGCTCTAATACTGAATATAACTTGAAAGGTAGGCAGAGAAAGTTGATTTTCATGTGAAAAGGGGGAACAAGAAACAAAACTGCACACAGAAATTGGTCTAATCTAAAATATTATGTTACATCAGATCATTTTCAGCTACTGTTTTTGGCCATTTAGCTATATGTTCTGTTACATTGTCTTTATTTGTACCTCCCCCTATGTCTGGTATTATAAGGAACAGATAATTATAGTAAGAGAGATGAAGGTTTGCAGAGGACAGCTGCATGAGATCTGAAGGTGAAAGATTCTGGAATGCTAGAAGGAAGGGTTAAGCTGGAACTGAGGGGCTGTTAGCTTTCTCTCTCTCAGGGGTTGTAAACTGCAGGTGAACTTGAAGGAATGTCCACAACAAGTGTAGAGAGGGAGAGGAAAGTGGCTCAAGAGCTCTGCTTCCCTCTAGCTCTGCTGCCTATGAGCTCCCCATCTTACCCCCCTGTGCATTCCCATTGGACTGCTGGGCAGAGGGGCAGGTGATATGAAAAAATCAGGCATGGGGGCATCTTGGTAGCTCAGTGGAGTGAGAGTCAGGCCTAGAGACAGGAGGTCCTAGGTTCAAACCCGGCCTCAGCCACTTCCCAGCTGTGTGACCCTGGGCAAGTCACTTGACCCCCATTGCCCACCCTTACCAATCTTCCACCTATGAGACAATACACCAAAGTACAAGGGTTTTAAAAAAAATAGAGAAAAAAATCAGGCATGATGGTTAGGGGGAAGGGAGCAGTTCCCTCTGCCTTTCTAGTAATGAACTTGTGGGTGGAGAGGGGGCACATGCCCACAAAGAGCACTCTGCATGCCGTCTTTAGCACCTGTGCTGTAGGTTCACCCATACTGATATGATATGATGTATGCAAAAATGAATTATGAAAAAGGTAAATGAAAAATCATGAGAGTCACAGAATAAAGCAAAACATAAGGTACAAACACTCCTTTCCATGCAAAATACTCAGAAAACTCTTCCTAGAGAAGGAAACATTTGAATTAGACTTTATAGAATACTTAGGGGTTAGCTAGGTTGAATGCCAGGCCTGGAGTCAAGAGGACTTGGGTACAAATGTGGCCTCAGACATTTCCAAATTGTGTGACTCTAGGCCAATCACTTTACCTTGTTCTTCTTTAGCTCCTGTTCTTCAATTTTGGAGTTGTTACTAATATAAAAAATAAGAGTTTAAATAAATAAAGAAAAAATCATTGGTACTGAGAAAGTAGAATCATAGGTTAGGTCATGTTGAACATGGAAAGTATAATTAAGGCAAAATTCAGGCAGGCCTTCCACATGTCTGAGGCCAGAAAGTAGTCTAAGTTGATTGAAACAGAGCACATCTTCAATGAATGGTAGGACATAAACCTGGAAATGTAGGATGCTGCCAGATTGTAGAAGGCTCTTGAATGCCAGATCAAGGAATGTGAACCTTAATTAGCAGGCATAAAGAAGCCACTGAAGAATTTTTACCTTAGGAGTTACATGCCCAGATCTTTGTATGTGGAAAATCATTCCAGCAGTAGGTGAAAAGTAGACTCAAGTATGGAAAAGGTAGAAGTGAGAAATTTTCTAGGAGATTCTTGGAACAGTCCAGATTATGTGAATGAGAATTTATTCTAGAGTGAATAAAATAGGAGAAGAAATTGGAATGAGAGATATTGTGTAGGTAGAACTGACAGGATTTTGTAAATTGATTGTACATGGGAGAGGAACAGAAAAGTTTCAAGACAACTCTTGGTTTTCAACATGGAAAACTGTGTAAATTATAGTACTATTGAGAGAAATAGTGAATTAATAAAAAATAAAGGACAGACAAGCTTAAGCTTAAGGGGAAAACATTCTAAAGGAGGCCTATTCCAAGATATGCAGTATTAGTAAAGAAATAATTGCTCTGGAGACAGAGAGAGAACATGGGTTCTAATTTCAACTCTCACTTTTACTTCCTATGACTTTGAATAAGTAACTCAATTTCTCTGACATTTCATTTCTTCATCTGTAAAATGAAGGAATTAAACTTGAGTTTGCTTTAAATCCTTCAGGCTATGTCTGACTAATGGCTGTATGATTTATTTGAGTATTTTTATTTATGGGAGGACTAACTATTTTTTAAATCAAATCATGTATTGTTAAAAAATCTAATTATTCTTTTTAGTAATAACTTATTATTTACATTGAGCCTAAATCTGCCTCTCTCAAAACATTTTTCATAGTGCTGTTTTCTGGAGAAATACACAGCACTGCAAATCTTAATCCTCTTCCACATGCTAGCTCTTGAACTAGTTTAATAAAATTAAAAGTTTTGGAATTGCTATGGCATCCTCATGCCCAGTATGGGAGATTACTATACCCCAAATTTGAAATAATGTTGATTTGGGAAATATAGTTATGAATACATAAATACCTCATGGATATGCTCACAGAGAGCCAAAAATTTTTAACAGTAGGCTTAGGGGACAGACCTAAAATAGGAAAGGTCATTTTCTCCTGTGTGCCCCCCAAACCTGCCCCCACCCTCATATTTTGAACTAAAAGTCCTTAAAAAATTCAATAGGGTCAACTGCAGGTGTTGCAAGAAAAAAGTTTAAGAGGACAAACACAGTATTTACTAGAAAAAATGAATAAATAAAAAGAACTTGATTAGAAATAGATATCTATTCCATCCCTCTGATATTAGGTAGCAGCAAAAGCTGGAACAGGTAGATACTATCACTGTTTTTCTCTCATCGGATATGTAAGTCAGCATTCTTGACTAAAAAAATGATAATCTTATATTTCTCCCTTTACTTTCACACCTTAGCATCTGCCTTAGAGGCCTTCTTTCGGAGGAAGTCAACTGTAGATGCTACTAGTATGGTCAAAAATTGAACTGCCATTCCCTGAGTCAGGGATAAGAATTTAATACCTTTCTGTCCTTCCATCAGCTATAGGAATATTTGAAAAACAAAAATTTCCATATTTTGGAGGAAACCCTGACCTCCACTAATCAGATATTAGCTTCCTTTCTTATTAAACTGAGAAAAAATACAATTCATGTGATATTTAGCCACTGAAGCTTCCTTGTAGCTAGACAACCCTAGCCTTTCCAGAGCCATATCACACAATTATAATGCTTACTTCAATTTCATTTTCTTTCCTACAGCCTAAACATTTCTAGTTCTTTGGGCCAGTCATCAAATGATGAGAAAATGAGATGCTTCACCATCTTTGCCAACTTTTCAGGCATTTTCTATTTTGTCAATGTCATTCTTTAAATATAATGTCAAGAATTGAACATGGGTAGCCAGGTGGTGCAGTGGATGGATTGAGGACCTGGCGTCAGGAAGACTTGACTTCAAATCTCGTCCAAGACACTAGCTTTGTGCACTTAGAGAAGTCTTAATCTTGTTTGCTTCAGTTTCCTCCTCTATAAAATGAGCTGGAGAAGGAAATGGCAAATCACTCTAGTAACTTTGGCAAGAAAACTCCAAATGGGGTCACAAAAATTTTCATGTGACTGAAATGCCTGAACAACAAAGATTTGAACACACTATTCTTTTGGAAATTTCCTATTGCATGTTCAGTATGTAACAAACTTACTATATCCAAAACAGAACTCATGATCTTTACCTTCAAACTTGCATCTTTTGCAAAACTTAAAATTTTGCCAGACGCTTCTTTCCTTTCAGACACCCAGGTTTACAACCTCAGTGCCATCTTTTCTCCCATGACTCCCAAACTTTAATCAATTTCTAAGTCTAATCAATTATTGCTCCACAACATTTCTCAATTCTATCTCCATTTTCTCTATCATAAAACCACTAGGACTGTTTTTACTACCTCTCAGCTAGACTATAATGATAACTTCTTTGCCTCATTTTTCTTCCTTTTCTTAGTTCCAAAGTTTCTTTGCTGCCTCTAGGATAAAATCCAACAGCAACAACAACAAAACACATGTTTGATATTCAGTCCTTATTAATGTGGCTCCTATATCCATTTGAATACTTATGCCACATTACCCATTACCCCCATTTCTTGAACTCTAGTTTACAGTCAAACTGAACACCTTACTTTTACTCATACAAAATATTTTATCTTCTATTTCTATGCAGCCAGCTATATTAGAATATTTTAATTCTAAATAGAAATATTCTGTTTCTATAGTGACTAGAGTTCTGAGGCTGAAGACATTTCAGACTGTATTAACTTTGTGAACCTGAGCAAATCACTTAACCCCTTTGCCTCAGTTTCCTTGACTCTAAAATATATAGAATAATAGCATCTACCCTTTCGATTTTGTTGTCAGAATCAAATATCTATAAAGATCTTAGCACAGTGCCTGGCACATAGTAGCCTCTATGTAATGGTTTATCCCATTCCTTCCCCCATTCTTTTAATTAATTTGTTTGCTGTATCTACTAGGTACCGCTTCTTTATCCCCATCTCTTACCTTCCCAAACCTTCTTTGAAGTTAACACAAATACTTCTTCTTATATGAAGTGGTTCATGATCTCCATACCTATTGATATATTACCCCCAGAAAAAAACAAACCATGCTTTGTTTATATTTGGTGTTTACTTCTATTTGTGCATGTTCATTTTTCCATGAGAATGCAATTTTCATGAAGATAGGAATTATTTTACTTTTTACCCTTCTATCTCTAGTATCTTCCACATAGTAAGTGACTAATGAATGAATGTTGATCTATTAGTTGATGTATTCTTTTTTATTTTAAACATTTATTAATATTCATTTTTAACCTGTTTACATGCTTCATGACCCTACTTTCCCCTTCACCCCCCGCACTCCCTCCACCCATGGCCAACACACCTTTCCACTGGTTGTAACATGTGTCCATGTTCAGGGCCTATTTCCATATTGTTGTTAGTTGCATTGGTGTGGTCGTTTCCAGTCTACATCCCCAAACATATCCACCTCAGCCCATGCATTCAAGCAATTGTTAATCTTCTATGTTTCCTCTCCTGCAGTTCTTCCTCTGAATGTGGGTAGCGTTCTTTACCATAAATCCCTCATAATTGTCTTGTGTCATTGCATTGTTGCTGGTACAGAAGTCCATTGCATTCAAATTTTACCATAGTATATCAGTCTCTGTGTACAGTGTTCTTCTGGCTCTGCTCCTTTCACTCTGCATCAGTTCCTGGAGGTCTTTCCAGTTCACCTAGAACTCCTCCAGTTTATTATTCCTTTTAGCACAATAGTATTCCATCACCAGCATATACCACAATTTGTTCAGCCATTCCCCAATTGAAGGACATAGTCTCCTTTTCCAGTTCTTTGCCACTACAAAAAGCGCAGATATAAATATTTTCATACAAGTCTGTTTAACTATAATCTCTTTGGGGTACAAACCCAGCAATAGTAAGGCTGGATCAAAGGGCAGGCATTCTTTTATAGCCCTTTGAGCATAGTTCCAAATTGCTAGCCAGAATGGTTGTATCATTTCACAACTCCAGCAGCAATGCATTATTGTCCCAATTTTGCCACATCCCCTCCAGCATTCATTACTCTCCCCTTCTTTCATTTTAGCCAATCTGCTAGGTGTGAGGTGATACCTCAGAGTTGTTTTGATTTGCATTTCTCTAATTATTAGAGATTTAGAACACTTTCTCATGTGCTTTTTGATACTTTTGATTTCTTTACCTGAGAATTGCTTATTCATGTCTCTTGCCCATTTTTCAATTGGGGAATGGCTTGATTTTTTATACAATTGATTTAACTCCTTGTATATTTGAGTAATTAGACCCCTGTCAGAGTTTTTTGTTATAAAGATTTTTTCCCAATTTTTTGTTACCCTTCTGATTTTGACTACATTGTTTTTCTTTGTACAAAAGCTTTTTAGCTTAACATAATCGAAACCATTACATTTACATTTTGTAATTTTCTCTAACTCTTGCTTGGTTTTAAAATCTTTCCTTTCCCAGAGATCTGACAAGAATACTATTCTCTGTTCACTTAACTTATTTATAGTTTCCCTCTTTATATTCAAGTCATTCACCCATTCTGAATTTATCTTGGTGTAGGGTGTGCGATGTTGATCTAAACATAATCTCTCCCATATTGTTTTCCAAATTTCCCAGCAGTTTTTGTCAAATAGTGGATTCATGTCCCAAAAGTTGGGCTCTTTCGGTTTATCATACACTGTCTTGCTGACGTCATTAACCCCAAGTCTATTCCACTGATCCTCCCTTCTATCTCTTAGCCAGTACCATATTATTTTGATGACTGCTGCTTTATAGTATAGTTTAATATCTGGTACTGTTAGGCCCCCTTCCTTCACAATTTTTTTCATTATTTCCCTTGATATTCTTGATATTTTGTTATTCCAAATGAAATTTGTTATAGTTTTTCCTAATTCAGTAAAGAAGTTTTTTGGTAATTTGATAGGTATGGTGGTAAATAGGTAAATTAATTTGGGTAGAATGTTCATTTTTATTATGTTAGCTTGTCCTACCCATGAACAATTAATGGCTTTCCAGTTGTTGAGATCCAGTTTTATTTGTTTGGAAAGTGTTTTGTAGTTGTTTTCGTATAATTGCTGTGTTTGTTTTGGTAGATAGATTCCAAAGTATTTTATATTGTCTAGGGTAATTTAAAATGGTGTTTCTCTTTCTACCTCTTGCTGCTCTATTGGGTTGTAAATATATAGAAATGCTGATGATTTATATGCATTTATTTTGTATCCTGCAACTTTGCTAAAGTTGTTGATTATTTCTACAAGCTTCTTAGTTGATTCTCTAGGATTTTTTAAGTAGACCATCATATCATCTGCAAAGAGTGATAGTTTAGTCTCCTCATTGCCTATTTTGATACCTTCAATTTCTTTTTCCTCTCTAATTGCTATTGCTAGTGTTTCTAGTATTATGTTGAATAATAGAGGTGATAATGGGCATCCTTGTTTCACTCCTGATCTTATTGGGAAGGCTTCTAATTTATCCCCATTGCATATAATGCTTGTTGATGGTTTTAGGTATATACTGTTTATTACTCTTAGGAAGGGTCCTTCTATTCCTTTAATTTTCAATGTTTTCAATAGGAATGGATGCTGTATTTTGTCAAAGGCTTTTTCAGCATCTATTGAGATAATCATGTGATTTTTGTTTGTTACACTGTTGATAAGATCAATTATGTGGATGGTTTTCCTAATGTTGAACCATCCTTGCATTCCTGGTATAAATCCCATCTGATCATGGTGGATGATCTTCTTAATTACTTGCTGGAGTTTCTTTGCTAATATTCTCTTTAAGATTTTTGCATCTATGTTCATTAGGGAGATTGGTCTATAGTTTTCTTTCTCTGTTTTTGATCTCCCTGGCTTTGGAATCAGTACTATGTTTGTGTCATAAAAGGAATTTGGTAGGACTCCTTCTTTGCTTATCATATCAAATAATTTGTATAGTATTGGAATTAGTTGCTCTTTGAATGTCTGATAGAATTCACTTGTGAATCCATCAGGTCCTGGTGATTTTTTCTTAGGGAGTTCTTTGATGGCTTGTTCAATTTCTATTTCTGATATGGGATTATTTAGGTATTCTATTTCTTCTGCTGTTAATCTAGGCAATTTATATTTTTGTAAATATTCATCCATATCTCCTAAATTGTTTTATTTGTTGCCATATAATTGGGTGAAATAGTGTAGAGGGTAATCTATGAATGCTTTCAATGTCTATATTGCCCTCTTGTTGTAGAACTTCTTGGCAATTTTGCTGCATAGTTTATTTTAGTATGGAGTCCAAGTTTCTATTAATTTCTGCCTTTTCTGGATGACATATGATTCTCAAATTTTCTCTTATCGACCGGTTTTCTTGGTCTGTCACTTTCTCATTAAGATATTTCATGTTTCCTTCTATTTTATCAGTCTTTTGACTTCGTTTTATTTGGTCTTGTTGTCTTGAGAGATCATTATATTCTAATTTTTCAATTCTAGCCTTTAAGGACTGGTTTTTGGCTATAATCTTTTGGTTTTCGGCTTAATCTTTTGGTTTTCCTTTTCAATCTGGTCATTTCTGGTGTTCAATTTGCTTATCATTTCATTTGATTTCTGAGCCTCACTTTCCAGTTGCAAAATTCTGCTTTTTTTTTGGTAAGGTTTGGATATGATTACTTGTTTGTCCTCCTCTGTTGTCTGGATTTTCTCTGTGTAAAAGTTGTTGAGTGTTCCAGAATTTTTCTTGATAATCTTTTTCTTCTTCTGGAGTTCTCGGTTTGCCATCATTAGCCCCGCCCCTTTTCAGCTTTGTCTTCACACTCATGGTCTGCCTGTGCTTTCTAAGCTCCAGAGGGCTCAGGTCTCCTTTTCCTCGAGGTCAAGCCTCCTGGTCATCTCTGGTCTGTCCCTCTGCCTGAGGCTCCTTTCGCTGTCTTGGGGGGGCTTCTTCCACGGCCACGCTCGCCATCTGCACCAGGTCCTCACTTGATGTCCTATCTTGCGCTGGAGATCTTTATTTGCGCCTAGGGCACTGCCTTCACCCACTCAGACTCTCCTGGAATGTCCCTGTGTTAGAGATCTTTGTCTGCACCCAGGGCGATACCTTCACCAGGGCAGACTCTCAGGAATGTCCATGTGCGCCCCCTAGCCACTTGGGGTTCCACATCTTGCAGCTCACAGGTACAAGCCCTGGGTCTGCTAGTGATTTACTGGTTGCCCCAATCCTGTTTTCACTCTTGTGTGTTGGCCTTGGTGCTGTGCATGGTGTTGGGGGGCGGGCAGTGGATGGGCTTCTTCCTCTGGAGTTTTAGTGAAAGCTGTTTCACCTCTTTATAGCATGGAAATGCCCCAATTCTGCGTACCTTCAATGCTGCGCCCTGTTGTGGGGTTCCTTCGTTCGTCTGGGTTCGTTTTTATGTCCCCTTGAGGAGTCCTGTATGCTTCAGTTAGGAGAGATCAAGCAGCTGCTCCTTACTCTGCCACCATCTTAACCTGAAGTCCCCTAGTTGATGTATTCTTAACAATGAGGAGTATAGTAGTACTTGTAGTTTTCTCAGAAGAAGCACCACATTGCTATTAATGCAACTCAGGTTCATATATCTTTTGTAATTCCCAGGACACTGCTGGCCTCCATTAAGCTTAAAGTCTTCTAAAACACCCAACCCCTTTTCCGGAGAACTCTTTTCATGAGAACTGCTGACATAAATTTACACATGTAGTTATACAAATAATTTATTCATTCATTGATCCAGTAGCTGTTTATTGGTTACCTACTATTGGTAAGATACTATCTTTCTCTGATAAGATATTTACTCAAGATTTTGGTTTTTCTATTAAATTTTATCTTGTTGCCTATAGCATTTATTTGGAGTCTATTGAGATAACTTTGAATCTTAATATATTAAAATATTATGGAAACAATTCATCCCAGTTTTGTGACAAATTAAATTTGATACACCAGTCAGATCTTCATCCAGGTAATTAGATTAAAAATGCAAAATGGAATAGAATCAAGGAAAGAGTCCAGTTATAAACTATTAAACTTATATATAACAAACCATTGTCAATAAATACTCTCTAGGCAAAATATCCACTAAGCTCCAAATGTACTAAATTGTGATAATATATATCTGATTTATTTGCACCTTAGCTACAAAGATATAATGAAAAACTTTGGAAAATATTTTACTTCAAGACATTATATTTAATTATACTTTTATTAATTACATTCCAATTTTATTCTTAAATCTTAATAAATATAAACAAAAACACTTAAAATATCAAGAAAATGTACTTTTTTATACATAGTAAACAATTAGCAAATATTTTTTGAGTTAAGACTTGATTTCAGATAGTAACATAGATGTATATAGATATTAATATAGATCATTCCATTTTATTAAGAAATTATAAATCCTCTAATTCTAGTATTTGTTATTCTATTTCTAAAAGATTAATACATAGTTTCTGGAATCTATTTTTGTAGTTTTTTTACAAACTTCTGACATAATTTGCTTGTCTACAACTTTTGGCTTCTACTCCTCCTTTTCATGATTTCTCAAAAATTACCAATAATGGTTATGTCATCACATCTGTCAATTCTTTCAGCACCTTGGGATGTAATTCAAGTGGGACTAGAGACTTGAATTCAGCTGAAGATTTTAGGTTCTTATATTGTCTTTTAACTCACATCTTTCTGGAACAGATCTGAAAAGTAATGCAAAACCATAAACCCAATGTGTCAATTTGTATGATGCAGTGGCCCAAACAGACAAATGGATCATTAGACTCTCTGCAGATTCTTTATAAATGAACACATGTACCATTTTACCTCCTTTTAATGAGGAAAAGGTAAATCAGTGCTTATTTCAATGAAGAAAAGGTTAGCTCACTTTCATTATCCTTATAGCTATGATTAAAACTATGTGAAATGAACTTGAACCTTGCAGGTTAATCAACTCTAGTGGATTTTTTTTTCACAGATGTTTATTATTTATTTCTTCTTTTCTGCCAACCAAGATTTTCTTAAAATTAAGATACATTTCCTTAGTTAAAAAAATCAAACACACTATCATTTTATATAAATAATAGCTTTGGAACACTTAAAGTGGGAATTTTTGCCAAAATCATAAATCACTGATAGAAATTAATGGTCTTTTTATGGCTTTTAAAAATAAGCAACCAAACAACTAAGCTATTTAAATATTAATAGAATGGGTGAACCTCAAATGTTTGGGAGTTTGAGTTCATTTCTGATAAACATCTACATTTTTCGATTTTTATCCAAAACATTTCTGTCTCCAGAACTAGGCTAACAATGTAACCAGCACTGCCTTCCCCATGAGGTTATGATACTTCCTGTTTATAGTAATTCAGAATGAACCTTAAAAGGAACTTTGATATCGTAACTTTTCAGCACCATATCCCAGCTTCTGCAAATCTTGGAAGACAAATTGCTTTGAAAAAAATAATGATCCAAACTATTTTTCAATGTCAAAAACTTTAACTCAAGGATTTGGTTTAGAATTAAATTGGTTCTTATCTAAGAATTTATTTGTATGCTTTCACTGGGTTTCATAGTTTCTTAGTTTTAGAAATGAAAAAAATTATTTAAAAAGTCAATTTGAGAACCAGTTTTCAGAAAACACTTTATATTTCTGAAAAGGAGAGGTGGCCTGCTACAGTGCATAGAAGGCTGAACTCATTAAGAATAGTATTTCTTGTTCTACCTCTAAGTGATCCTGGCTAAATCATTGGTAAATCTTGGTATTCCAAAAAAGCTTTCAGACTCCAATTTTCAGAGAAGTTGGTAGAGGAAATTTTGTCATGTAGAGTCTCCAGTAGCCATGAAAATCAGAGGCCTGAACCCTCCAGAGTGGAAGAAAGGAATAAAAAAGTTCATTTTAAGGTTCATTTTGAATTACTATAAAAAGGAAAGAAGGAAGGAAGAAAGGAAGGAAAGATAAATGGAAACAAAGATTTCTAGAAATGAACAGAAGTTTGCTTTTATATTTTTCCCTGAATTAAAATGCCTTTGACTTGCCAATAATAGTAATTACAGTATTCACTGAAGAATCATTTCTATTATTCATTACATAATCAAATATATTTTATAATTAATATATAATATTTATGTATTTTATTCAGTTAATGTTTCAAAGTTGTTTAGAAACTATATATTATGGATATATAAAGAAAGCATTATAATATAATAATGATACTTAGAGATATCTATGCTCTTTGGTTTTAGCTATCCTTCCTTCTCTGTATTATATGATACTGTACTCTAGTATTATATAGTGAGTCAAATTATCCAATAAGAATTCTGATAAAATATATTCACACAACACAATAATTAATAAAAATCATTGCTATTGTTGAGTAAAATAGAGGCTAACATTAAAATATTTTTTCTAATTTTTCTTTTATCTATCTTTCCTTTTTTCTTTTCCTTCATTTCTTTTCTTTCTCTTCCTTCTTTTTATTTCTTTTCTCTTTTCCTTCTTTCCTTTGCCTTTTCCTTCTTTCCTTCCTTCCTTCCTTCCTTCCTTCTTTCCTCTTTATAACAAGAGGAAAGTTATTTTTATATAAATCCATTGGTGGAGAAGAGATCACAAGTGATCCCAATGACTGAAAAAAAAATTTAAATCTATGTATGCCTAGTTGGTTGCTTGTGATTCTCTTGCAAGCTCAATGAAGAAAATAAAAAAAAATGAAAACAAAAACATATAATATTGATAAGAAGGTTTCAAGTACAAAAGAAGGTCATACTCCTTTAAGAATTTTGCCAGTAAGGCAAAATCCCAGAATGAGTTTTTCTTTGTTAAAAGATGCAATCCAAAGATCATAAAAAAGAGTTTTAAAGATAAGTTTAAATTTTAGGAATGGCAAGAATGAATATATCTGTTTGATGAAATCAGTGTATCTCACATAATGTTAGAATATAGTAAAGGTCCATTCATATAAGTAATCAAATAATTCCACCTTATTTTTTTAATAATTTTTTATTTTTAGAAAAATTTTCCATGGATACATAAGTCATGTTTTTACTTTCCTCTTCACCCCTTCAACCCCCACCCCCTTTCGCTGTTGCCAATTTGCATTTCCACTGGTTTTATTATGTGTGGTCAGTCAAAACTTATTTACACATTATTGATAGTTCCTTTTCATAAATCCCTCAGAATTGTCTTGGGTCATTGCATTGCTGCTAGTACAGACATCCATTACATTCGATTTTACCACAGTATATCAGTCTCTGTGTACAATGTTCTTCTGGCTCTGCTGCTTTCACTCTGCATCAATTCCTGGAGGTCTTTCCAGTTCACATGAATTCCTCCAGTTTATTATTCCTTTGAGCACAATAGTATTCCATCACCAACATATACCACAATTTGTTCAGCCATTCCCCAATTGAAGGACATACCCTCGCTTTCCAGTTTTTTGCCACCACAAAGAGCGCAGCTATAAATATTTTTGTGCAAGTTTGTTTATCTATGATCTCTTTGGGGTACAATCCCAGCGATGGTAAGGCTGGATCAAAGGGCAGGCATTCTTTTATCGCTCTTTGGGCATAGTTCCAAATTGCCATCCAGAATGGTTGGATCAGTTCGCAACTCCACCAGCAGTGCATTAATGTCCCAATTTTGCCACATCCCCTCCAACATTCATTACTCTCCCCTTCTTTCATTTTAGCCATTCTGCTAGGTGTGAGGTGGTACCTCAGAGTTGTTTTGATTTGCATTTCTTTAATTATTAGAGATTTAGAACACTTTCTCATGTGCTTACTGATACTTTTCATTTCTTTATCTGTAAATTGCCTATTCATGTCCCTTGCCCATTTATTAATTGGGGAATGGCTTGATTTTTTATGCAATTGATTTAGCTCCTTGTATATTTGAGTAATTAGACCTCTGTCAGAACTTTTTGTTATAAAGATTTTTTCCCAGTTTGTTGTTTCCCTTTTGATTTTGGTTGCATTGTTTTTCTTTGTACAGAAACTTTTTAATTTAATATAATCAAAATTTTAATTTTCTCTAACTTTTGTTTGGTTTTAAAATCTTTCCTTTCCCAGAGATCTGACAAGAATACTATTCTCTGTTCACTTAACTTATTTATAGTTTCCCTCTTTATATTCAAGTCATTCACCCATTCTGAATTTATCTTGGTGTATGGTGTGAGATGTTGATCTAAACCTAATCTCTCCCATATTGTTTTCCAATTTTCCCAGCAGTTTTTGTCAAATAGTGGATTTTTGTCCCAAAAGTTTGGCTCTTTGGGTTTATCATACACTGTCTTGCTGACATCACTTACCCCAAGTCTATTCCACTGATCCTCCCTTTTATCTCTTAGCCAGTACCATATTGTTTTGATGACAGCTGCTTTATAGTATAGCTTAATAACTGGTACTGCCTAAGCCACCTTCCTTCACATTTTTTTTATCATTATTTCCCTTGATATTCTTGACCTTTTGTTCTTCCAAATAAACCTTGTTATAGTTTTTTCTAATGTAGTAAAAAAGGTTCTTGGTAGTTTTATAGGTATGGCACTAAATAAGTAAATTAATTTGGGTAGAATGGTCATTTTTATTATGTTTGCTCACCCTACCCATGAGCACTCAATGTTTTTCCAAATTTTTAGATCTAGTTTTACTTTTTTGGAAAGTGTTTTGTAGTTATGTTCGTATAATTCCTGTTTTTGTTTTGGTAGATATATTCCTAAGTATTTTATATTGTCTAGGGTATTTTAAAATGGTGTTTCTCTTTCTACCTCTTGCTGCTGTGATGTGTTGGAAATATATAGAAATGCTGATGATTTATGTGCATTTATTTTGTATCCTGCAACTTTGCTAAAGTTGCTGATTATTTCTACCAACTTTTTAGTTGATTCTTTAGGATTTTTTAAGTAGACCATCATATCATCTGCAAAGAGTGATAGCTTAGTCTCCTTCTTGCCTATTTTAATACCTTCAGTTTCTTTTTCTTCTCTAATTGCTACTGCTAATGTTTCTAGTACAATGTTAAATAAAAGAGGTGATAATGGGCATCCTTGTTTCACACTTGATCTTATTGTAAAGGCTTCTAATTTATCCCCATTGCATATGATGCTTGTTGATGTTTTAGGATATATACTGTTTATTATTTTTAGGAAAGAACCTTCTATTCCTATACTTTCTGGTGTTTTCAGTAGGAATGGGTGTTGTATTTTGTCCAAGGCTTTTTCAGCATCTATTGAGATAATCATGTGGTTTTTGTTGGTTTGCTTGTTGATATGGTCAATTATGTGGATGGTTTTCCTAATGTTGCACCATCCTTGCATTCCTTGTATAAATCCCACCTGATCATGATGAATAACCCTCTTGATCACTCGCTGGATTCTTTTTGCTAGTATTCTATTTAAGATTTTTGCATCTGTATTCATTAAGGAGATTGGTCTATAATTTTCTTTCTCTTTTATTGATCTTCCTGGCTTTGGAATCAGTACCATGTTTGTGTCCTAAAAGGAGTTTGGTAAGACTCCTTCTTTGCTTATTATATCAAATAATTAGTATAGTATTGGGATTAATTTTTCTTTGAATGTTTGATAGAATTAATTCCACCATATTAAAGAAATTTGCAGCATATTATGATATTGCAGCATGTTGTGATCATTTTCTGATAATTTTCTCTTTTTTCATTTCTCTCTCTAAAATGACCTCCTATAAATTCAACAGTTAATTGGAAGTATGAATTTGGTGTAAAGGAGGTCTATATACTATGCGGAATCAATCAGTAATTTAGAAGCTTTAACTGCAAAAAATATCCATGATCAATCGAGAAGTCTTAGAAAGCCATCAGATGAATAGATTGATTTTACAGAGGATTAAATCATTTTTCTTGAAGAGATATAGTCATGCCTTCTGTATTTGGCATAAAAAAGTCAGTCCTTTCAGAACACAAGAATTGAATGTTGTGCATTTAAAGGAGTAAGAACCATCAAGCTAAGCTCCTCAGGAAGAATCACTTGGAGTTCAAAGAGAATATTTCTCACCTTATT
Organism: Gracilinanus agilis; assembly: GCF_016433145.1. NCBI lineage: Eukaryota > Metazoa > Chordata > Mammalia > Didelphimorphia > Didelphidae > Gracilinanus > Gracilinanus agilis. The sequence goes on along the minus strand of NC_058130.1, from coordinate 82,621,358 downwards.
CTCAGGTTCAGACTTGATCTTCTTCCCCAAACTTTTGGCCAGAAGGGGACTTCATTAAATTCTGAAGTTCATATGACATGTATCTTTATCAGTGTTGTAGCAGAGAAGCAACATAGCCAACAAAAAAAAAAAAAAAACAACTAGGTACATTGACGAAAAAATCTCTATGACTTTACAAAGGGCTAAGGAGAAAAAAATTTGATCATACATAGGGAGGAACTTCATAATTACCTTACAAAGGGGGAAAAAAGACTTTCGACAACCAAGAGCTATTTTCCCTTTTTGTCACTAAGCCTGAGCCCATTTTTCCATGTGCCCCATATACATACATATTATGTGTTTATGTATAAATATATATCATTAAATCATTTTATTCATGTGACACTATTTATTACTAGTTATATAGCTAGTTACATAACTCCTATTGACTCTGCAAGGCAGATAAAGTTGAAAATGGAATTGGAACTAAAGTATGAGACTTTTGATTGTTGGTTTCCCTAAAAACTTTCCAATGCAGATTATTTCTAAAAATGTTAACATCATCTTCTACAGTAAGGGGTTCCTGGATTTCCCCACTTTCAAAATATATTTATCCAAAGAAACACCAATTTTAATTTTATGTCCTTAAAACCATTTCCATTTGGTGACAAAATGTTCCCCTTTATGACACATTAAGCTTTTTAAACTGCCTTTGTTTAGTCAACTCACTACCACTATGAAACTCAATCTGTTTATCATTTTAGGAATTCTTTTCTATAGAGTCCTTTGTGTCAGAAGGGTCTAATCCTTTGCCTTGGTTTACAGCCACAAGATATAGGTAAACCATGGAGAAAAGTATGAGGAGGAAACTTCAGTGTTATAGCAGCTCCAGTGACAGTCCTGAGAATGAGAGTTGGGGATTAGAAGAGAGCTGTAATATCTGAAGGGTAAGACAGTCATTAAGAGAAGTTTCACTGGTGTGGCGGGGCCAGACATATATTCTAGTGATCATGGTATGAGCCAGCAGTGCTTGCACAAATTTTGGTTCAGTTATTTGTTGACAGAGTGTTTGTTAATAAAGGATATCTTGAATATGTCTCCAAGCAGAATATCCCAAAGCTAATTATGAAATTTCATTATAGTTGTGTTTGGTTTTAGCCTCAGACACAATAGGCCCTGATAGTCATTAAAATTCAATGTTAAACAAAGCCCAGGCAAAGGAACTTCTCTACTTATAAATAGGAGGGGCAAGTTGTACTTTAAATAACTAGCTTTAAATAATATTAGGTTACTTTGAAGCTTTAATATAAGATTATATCTATAAAATGAGTTAATCCCACAGGGAATTCAATAAAACCATATGTAATAGCTTGTTCTTATTTTCTAAGAAAAAATAATTTAGTTTTAGGGTGAGGTTTTGTGGTGAGACATTAAACTATACATTTGCAATTTAAATCATTTGTGGTTAAATTTTGTTCTATAAACTGCAATCACCATGTTTAACATAAACTTTGTCAGGAAATAAGATGCCATAGTCTGAAGAAGACCTTAGTAACTTGTGCTAACATATATACACAGACATATACAAATGGGTCTCCCTACCTCTCTATAATGTTGGGGTTTGGGACAAAGTGGACACTCATACTAAATATTTTCCATGTCCTCCTGAGAGAAGTTTACTTGAAAATCATGATTTAATTGCAGGGTAACTGAGTCCCCAGTACAAAAAGGTGCTTTATAACCTGGTTGTTCATTGCATTTATGTGCATGCCATGACTAAATATTATGCAGAAACCAGTATCCATAACAAGAAAGAGTTATTAGCAATTTAAGTGGTGACATTTTACTTTACTATTTTCAATTTCAATGATTTACTGGTTGAATTTCTTCTGTCTTAATGAAAATAAATAATACTTCTAAATAACTTAAAAACAATTTCTTAGATATCAAAGAAAATCCAATTTTACCAAAATTTCTTAGCACAAGAACTGAGGAAAGAATCATGAAGGTTGATGTTTGAGCCTGTCCATGTAACTTAACAAGATTCGCATAAGTAAGAGTATGGGCAACGGTGCCAAATGTATAAATTCTAATGACTTCCTGGTGAGAATATTATGTAGAGAACATAGAGAATTGATCATTGCTTCCCCAGCAACCAGATCTTCATAAGATCCAGAGGAAAATTCTTCTTATTGATTTTTCCATCATTAAAAGATGAAATTTACATTAAAGCAAGTTAACAAATTGTTTGCTGCCCTAATTTTGGCAGAGAGAGTGTTAGAGCTGGTATTCTAACTATGATATGAGCAAAAAAAATGATTTTGCTCTTATATTATTCTTCTTTCTAGAATTCAGAACTGTACCTTGATCTTTCCCTACTTTTTCCTGTAATCACAAAAACCTCAGAATATCTCTATTCTCCTTTAATCTTTCTATTCTTTCAAAGACAAACTCTGGTGCTGTTTCCTTCCTGAAGACTTTCCTTATTTTCTCAAATTAGTATGATTTCTCCTTACTCATGTCCAGCAGGACTTTGTTCATTCTCTCTTTTTCCTTGTTTGCCTAATATTTCTTACCAATTGAATCTTAAGTACCTTGAGGACAGGTACCATGGGCCATTATAGTTTCAATCTTTCAGCATAACTGTGTAGCTCAATATCTTTCATAAAAGCAGGTTCTTACTACAGACTTCTCTGGAACAAACAAACAAAAATTTGTAACACTTCAGAAGCCATCTATAACCCAAACTAGACATGAAACAAAAAACAGCAGTCAAAATATCTTAACAACTGATCACTTTTCATTTCACATGAAATCTTCTATGAAGAAGAAATTTAAGAAGAAATTTATTCTCCCCTTAGTTTCTGCTTTTGGTTACCACTAAAAGATATTGAGTCATTTGTTGAATCATTGAAAAAATTTATTTTCATCTCAATTATAAAATTTTTCTAGAATATCAAAGATCTTCCAATTTCTCAACATACATTTACTAGGTTTTTTTCTTTAAAGCAGAGATAATAAGAATGCCCAGCTCTAAAATGTTAATTCACATGCCCTTTGATGTGCATATCTCAGCAGAAAAGAGGAAAAATTCTTCCCCAAATATCCTCAAAAAAGTAGATCTGAGACACAATTTTGCCCTTTTGTAAGTGTAATTGAATTACTAAAAATTTTGCTTAGCATATTTCTCTCCAAGTTAATATATGGAGTGAAAGTACATAGTTCATAGAACAAGAAATTACCACTTCCTCAGAAAGGATATTCTTCCCCTGTGTCCTACACAAATAGTCCCTACACAGTACATATTTAAAGACTTTCTTCCTGGTTGGGAAAAGAGATGTCCAATAATTTAATTGCATGTATAGATCTTTTTGGATACCTGAACTCTATTAAGATTTTTAAGTGAAAATGGTATTAGTTGGGATAAAGAACATATATGTTATTATTTCACTGCTCTTTTTATTTGCTTAATTCAATTTATTTTTCTCATATTATAATAATCTTAAAATTGAAAAGGGACTTAAAAGTCCAAACTTCTATATAATGTAAATATCCCTAAATTATCTCTCATAGCTTTTGATCAGTCACTTCTTATTCCAGGTTATTTCCTATCTCACAGATTAACCTAGTATAACTCTAAGGAAATATGATTTGTTTGTAGAGTTAGCAGGATGATGTTCATATTGTAATTAAAGGCATGATTAAGTTCTGACCAATTTTAAACTGTTATTATGAAATCATTACTTCTTTCTTGGAGGCTCTCTCTTATAATGAATATAAGGTCTGTAACCCACCTGTAGCTTCTTATTAATAATAATGTGTATTTTTGTAAGGCTGAAGTGTTCAGAAGGAAAGAGAAGATGGGAACCAAAAAATTATGAATGCAGTAATGCAAGGATTTCCCCAGATGTATCATTTGTTCTCCCCAAAGCTCCCAGGAATAAAATATCTGGGAGAATAAGCCACCTCAAACCAAAGTTCATAATCCTCCATCAATAATTTCTTTTTCTAGCCCAACAATACAACACATTAGTTCAAAAGAATAAACATTTATTCAAACAAAAGAGGGAAACAGTGGCATTGAAGATTTCTCTCATATCTCCCAATATAATAAAGAAGAATACAAGCAGGGAACATCTGTGACCAGAGTGAATGCCAAGGAAATGTATAGGTTATGTAGCTGGGAAAGATGTGGCCAAAGCAAATACAACTTCAAAGCTGAAAAGCCATTCCATAGTGAACATCTTCTGAAAGGCAATTGTCCTTGGGAGAAAAGAGAGTTTTCCCTCTTCTCTCCTCCCAGAATTTGCAACATGATGACTTTGTCTAACTTGAAAAATCAGAAGATCTTTATTTTATAGCAAAACCAGCAGTACTGTGCCCAGAAAAGTAATGCATGATGGTAGCATCTGCATTGACAGCTCACAAAGAGAGTGCATAGACACACACTCTCTCACACACACACACACATACACACATGCATACACACACAAAACAGTTAAACAATTGAGATATCAAGAAAAATAAATTTCATGACTGGACAAGGATGCTGATCCTTAAACTTAAACAAGGAGCTACAATTCAGAGAAAATAAATAATATTTCCATAAAAGGAAAGAGAAGGACTTTAGCAACCAGTATATTCCAGCAACCAGCAACCAGTGACTTTATGTTTTAACCACACATACTCTCTATATTTGAGTCCATTTTACCCAAAGGATATTGTATATACAATGGGAGAGAACATTGTTGGGGGTGGTATGTCTATAACACCTATGCTTTCCATATCAGATTAGCAATTCACTTTCTAAAAGCAAATTAATATGGCCAAGAAGCACGTGGATTTGCTAGTAACAATGCTAGAAATTCAAGGATATTCTAGAATTATTCCTGTAAACATGAGGAGGAAGAAGTAGCAAGCTACACTCTGAGTACCCAGACCATCAAATTATGTGTTATTTAGGAAAAATAGCCTTGGAAAATAGGAGAGTATATATTTTTNCTTAACAAGATTCGCATAAGTAAGAGTATGGGCAACGGTGCCAAATGTATAAATTCTAATGACTTCCTGGTGAGAATATTATGTAGAGAACATAGAGAATTGATCATTGCTTCCCCAGCAACCAGATCTTCATAAGATCCAGAGGAAAATTCTTCTTATTGATTTTTCCATCATTAAAAGATGAAATTTACATTAAAGCAAGTTAACAAATTGTTTGCTGCCCTAATTTTGGCAGAGAGAGTGTTAGAGCTGGTATTCTAACTATGATATGAGCAAAAAAAATGATTTTGCTCTTATATTATTCTTCTTTCTAGAATTCAGAACTGTACCTTGATCTTTCCCTACTTTTTCCTGTAATCACAAAAACCTCAGAATATCTCTATTCTCCTTTAATCTTTCTATTCTTTCAAAGACAAACTCTGGTGCTGTTTCCTTCCTGAAGACTTTCCTTATTTTCTCAAATTAGTATGATTTCTCCTTACTCATGTCCAGCAGGACTTTGTTCATTCTCTCTTTTTCCTTGTTTGCCTAATATTTCTTACCAATTGAATCTTAAGTACCTTGAGGACAGGTACCATGGGCCATTATAGTTTCAATCTTTCAGCATAACTGTGTAGCTCAATATCTTTCATAAAAGCAGGTTCTTACTACAGACTTCTCTGGAACAAACAAACAAAAATTTGTAACACTTCAGAAGCCATCTATAACCCAAACTAGACATGAAACAAAAAACAGCAGTCAAAATATCTTAACAACTGATCACTTTTCATTTCACATGAAATCTTCTATGAAGAAGAAATTTAAGAAGAAATTTATTCTCCCCTTAGTTTCTGCTTTTGGTTACCACTAAAAGATATTGAGTCATTTGTTGAATCATTGAAAAAATTTATTTTCATCTCAATTATAAAATTTTTCTAGAATATCAAAGATCTTCCAATTTCTCAACATACATTTACTAGGTTTTTTTCTTTAAAGCAGAGATAATAAGAATGCCCAGCTCTAAAATGTTAATTCACATGCCCTTTGATGTGCATATCTCAGCAGAAAAGAGGAAAAATTCTTCCCCAAATATCCTCAAAAAAGTAGATCTGAGACACAATTTTGCCCTTTTGTAAGTGTAATTGAATTACTAAAAATTTTGCTTAGCATATTTCTCTCCAAGTTAATATATGGAGTGAAAGTACATAGTTCATAGAACAAGAAATTACCACTTCCTCAGAAAGGATATTCTTCCCCTGTGTCCTACACAAATAGTCCCTACACAGTACATATTTAAAGACTTTCTTCCTGGTTGGGAAAAGAGATGTCCAATAATTTAATTGCATGTATAGATCTTTTTGGATACCTGAACTCTATTAAGATTTTTAAGTGAAAATGGTATTAGTTGGGATAAAGAACATATATGTTATTATTTCACTGCTCTTTTTATTTGCTTAATTCAATTTATTTTTCTCATATTATAATAATCTTAAAATTGAAAAGGGACTTAAAAGTCCAAACTTCTATATAATGTAAATATCCCTAAATTATCTCTCATAGCTTTTGATCAGTCACTTCTTATTCCAGGTTATTTCCTATCTCACAGATTAACCTAGTATAACTCTAAGGAAATATGATTTGTTTGTAGAGTTAGCAGGATGATGTTCATATTGTAATTAAAGGCATGATTAAGTTCTGACCAATTTTAAACTGTTATTATGAAATCATTACTTCTTTCTTGGAGGCTCTCTCTTATAATGAATATAAGGTCTGTAACCCACCTGTAGCTTCTTATTAATAATAATGTGTATTTTTGTAAGGCTGAAGTGTTCAGAAGGAAAGAGAAGATGGGAACCAAAAAATTATGAATGCAGTAATGCAAGGATTTCCCCAGATGTATCATTTGTTCTCCCCAAAGCTCCCAGGAATAAAATATCTGGGAGAATAAGCCACCTCAAACCAAAGTTCATAATCCTCCATCAATAATTTCTTTTTCTAGCCCAACAATACAACACATTAGTTCAAAAGAATAAACATTTATTCAAACAAAAGAGGGAAACAGTGGCATTGAAGATTTCTCTCATATCTCCCAATATAATAAAGAAGAATACAAGCAGGGAACATCTGTGACCAGAGTGAATGCCAAGGAAATGTATAGGTTATGTAGCTGGGAAAGATGTGGCCAAAGCAAATACAACTTCAAAGCTGAAAAGCCATTCCATAGTGAACATCTTCTGAAAGGCAATTGTCCTTGGGAGAAAAGAGAGTTTTCCCTCTTCTCTCCTCCCAGAATTTGCAACATGATGACTTTGTCTAACTTGAAAAATCAGAAGATCTTTATTTTATAGCAAAACCAGCAGTACTGTGCCCAGAAAAGTAATGCATGATGGTAGCATCTGCATTGACAGCTCACAAAGAGAGTGCATAGACACACACTCTCTCACACACACACACACATACACACATGCATACACACACAAAACAGTTAAACAATTGAGATATCAAGAAAAATAAATTTCATGACTGGACAAGGATGCTGATCCTTAAACTTAAACAAGGAGCTACAATTCAGAGAAAATAAATAATATTTCCATAAAAGGAAAGAGAAGGACTTTAGCAACCAGTATATTCCAGCAACCAGCAACCAGTGACTTTATGTTTTAACCACACATACTCTCTATATTTGAGTCCATTTTACCCAAAGGATATTGTATATACAATGGGAGAGAACATTGTTGGGGGTGGTATGTCTATAACACCTATGCTTTCCATATCAGATTAGCAATTCACTTTCTAAAAGCAAATTAATATGGCCAAGAAGCACGTGGATTTGCTAGTAACAATGCTAGAAATTCAAGGATATTCTAGAATTATTCCTGTAAACATGAGGAGGAAGAAGTAGCAAGCTACACTCTGAGTACCCAGACCATCAAATTATGTGTTATTTAGGAAAAATAGCCTTGGAAAATAGGAGAGTATATATTTTTATATATATATATATATATATATATATATATAGAAATATATATGCTTAAAGGTATGCATATATCTATATGTAGCAGAGATGAATATACATATGGACCATATAAATGAAATTCTTAAATTCTCAGCAGAGCAAATCACAACGTGACAGATAATGATATAGTGATAAAAAGTGGTTAGAAGAAAATATAAAGCTAAACATGTTATTGAAAAAATAAATTAGAATAACATGTCATTCTTCAGACAAAAGCACATTTTTAAAATACTTACCTTCTGTCTTAGAATTAATGCTAAGTATTGGTTCCAAGGCAGAAGAGTAGTAAGAGCTAGGCAATGGAGGTTAAGTGATTTGTTCAGAGTCACACAGGTAGAAAGTGTGGGAGACCATATTTGAATCCAGTATTTGTTGTCTCTAGGCCTTTCTCCCTATCTATAAGCCACTAGCTGTCCCAAAGTCTAATTTTGAAAATACATTACTCATTTCATTAAGTATTTCCAAATTAAACTTGAAAAAAATGATCATTAATTTGAAAAATTTTGATGTTGACATTCTCTTCTCCTCTATCAACCCTCTCCTGCCAATTGAGAAAGCAAGCAATTGAATATTGATTGTACATATGAAGTAATGCAAAATATTTCCACGTTAGCCATGGTGCAAAACAATGCATAACAAGAAAACAAGAAAAATATGAAAGTGAAAAAATATGTGCTTCAAAAGGCATTCAGAGTTCATTCATTTTCTCTGTGGAGATGGATAACAGTTTCCATCATGGAGCTTTTGGTACTGTCTTGGATTATTAATTAGAGTAATTAAGCCATTCAAAGATGATCATCCTTATAATATTACTGTTACTATACAAATTGTCCTTCTAGTTCTGTTCATTTCACTTTGCATAAATCCATATAAGTCTTCCAAGGATTTCCTGAAAGCATCCCCGTTGTAATTTCATATAGCTCAATAGTATTCCATCAAAATCATATTCTACAACTTATTCAGCCATTCCTCAATTAATGAACATCTCTTCATTTTCATTTTTTGCCAACACAAAAAGAGCTGCTTTAAATGTTTTTGTACATATTAATCTTTTCTCCTTTTCTTTTATCTCTTTGGATATAGAGCTACAAGTGACAATGTTAGATCAAAAAGTAGGCAAGTTTTAGAAGCCTTTGGACATAGTATCAGATTTTTCTCCAGAATGGTTGGGCTAGTTTACAGATTTACCAACAGTTCTTTTTTGTTCCAAATCTTCCACATCCCATCCAGCACTGGTCATTTTCCTTTTCTGATATGTTTTTCAATATGATAGGTGTGAAATGATATCTCAGCACTGCTTAATTTGCATTCCTTTAAAAAGTAGTGATTTAGAACACTTTTCATGCATCCTTTGATAGTTTTATTTTTTCTGAAAAATATCTGTATATAATTTTTGACTAAAAACTGTGGAATAGCTTTTTTAAAATAAATTTGACTCAGTTCCCTATAGATTGGAGCAATGAGGACATGGAGAAATTTGCTATATTTTTCCAGTTTCCTGCTTTCCTCCTAATATTGGCTGCATTGGTTTATCTGTGCAAATGCTTTTAAATTACATGTAAGCAAAAATTTCAGTTTTAATTCTCATGGTTCTATCTCTTTCGTCATAAACTCTTATCTTTTCCATATATCATATGGCTTTGCCTCTAAAAGTCAAATCTGTTTAAAAAAAAAAAAACAATTCTATTTGCTTTAAAAAAAAAACCCTTAACTTCTGTATATTGGCTCATAGGTGGAAGAGTGGTAAGGGTGGGCAATGGGGGTCAAGTGACTTGCCCAGGGTCACACAGCTGGGAAGTGTCTGAGGCCTGATTTGAACCTAGGAACTCCCATCTCTAGGCCTGACTCTCAATCCACTGAGCTACCCAGCTGCCCCCTCTATTTGCTTTTTTGATGCATTTGCTTCATTTAAATTCTTCCTTCTCTCCTATACATATAAACTATTTTTTTAAATGTTAGGAATTAAAAATCTCAGAACTAGAAGGGAATCCTTAGGATGCAGGGTCATAGGTTGGCCATGGAATCTAATTCCTCTCATTTTTCGTATGGGTAAACTGAGGCTTTAGGAAGGTAAACTATTTGGCCTTGGTAACAAAGCTTTTAACTGCCAAACAAAGGTTTTGAATCCCATTTTTCCTAACTTTAAGGTCAACTCTGTAGTCCCTCCATTAATCCTTTCCTAATAAGATTTCATATTATATAGTTGTGAAAAAGCTCTGACTGGATCGTATATGAGAAGATGTAAAGTGAAATACAGGCTCTTCCACTTCTATTCTACGTGATGTTAGGCAGGAGCCTTGACCTCTCTTGGCCTTTGCTTCTTCATATCACAATCACAGAGAGGGGAAAAAAGATTAGATAACCTTCAAAAGACTTTTTCAGCTCCAAATCACTGATCCTTCAGTAGCATTCTTTACAATATCCATTGCAATCTACTGAACAAATTGTTCAGTTGAACAAATTTCGTAATATGAAAGCATTTTCTGTCCTATTGATGAATACATAGGCTATTTTTTTCTTTGAACATGCTACTCTAAAAAAATACATTATCCATTTTTTATGGTCCTCTTTTAAAGTTCCTCTCACTAGTTAACCATCATGAACTCAATTTTACTAAGTTCCAGAAATGATTTTTCTTATCCCTAATAAAGTTCATTTTGAAGTAATTTGACAGGATGAAAAATCCATCAAATTCCTAGACATCTCTCCAGTAATCAATTCAAAATAACAAATGTTAATAGATAGTCATGTAACTTTGTCCAAAGGGACAATCTCTTAGCCCTGTTGAAATGAATTTAAAGTATTTCTCCATAATTTTTATGATTATGAAAAAATGCTAGCTTCCCAAACCAGTTCACTTACATATATACATTAATTTGGCCTTGGGCTATTTTTACACAGGCAAGCTGTCTAAGAGATTCTTAGAACATGATGACCATGAATATGACCAGAGAATCTGCATTAATTGAGTCAATAAATAACAGGATTTTGTGTTTGCATGTGTGTGCTATAAGAGAATTTCTTGTCCAGGTTTTTTGACTCATCCCAAGTGCCTTAATTACAAAAATTTTAGCTTACCCAAACATTGTTTCAAGCCAAAAACATTCAGCTGGAATTCTATACTTACTCTGTGAAAGGTACTGTAGTAGTCACTGGATCCTTAGTCTTATTCTTCTCCAACCCTCTATAACAAAGGTATTAAACTGGTCAGCATTTCCTAATGAAGTCCTAATAAGATTAAAATGTAATTGGGAAATATCAAAATACAAATTCAATATACAAGGCAACAAAATACAAAAAAAATAAAAATACAATAAGATACAATGTTAATCCCTGGTTTCATAAATCAATATACATCCAAATATATCCTTTATGTATATTTTAGTGTCTATATATATATATTACTTTGGCATCACTATTCTACAGAAAGGAGTTCCTATAGAAAAGTTGAATTACTTGTCTTAGGTCTTAATCAACTGGCTTCAGTATATCCTTCACTTCCCTCAATATCCTGTTTCAATGACCAATTTTCTAAGACTTTAAGTTGCAGAGAATGTGCTAACCTCTATTTGTAAATGGAATTTCATCTCAAATTTTCTTCCAAATGAATGAAATTATACATCCAAGACCTAAAGCCTAAGATAATAAAGCCTATTATTCATTTTTATTCTCTCTTCTTGTAGTCTTTAGAAAGGAATCATTTAGGCACATGCCTATTCAATTGACCCTTTCCTAAAATTTCTGTGATCTGAATAATTATTTTTACTTTCTTTTAGAAGGAATGCAAAATCCATTTAGGCCATAATTATTTTAATATAATTTGAATATTCTTATATCCTTTTATTGAAATAAGAGTATAGTTTTGTTAAGCAACAAACTTCAAAAAATAGAATACATATACTTTCCTATAACATTTAAGTTTGCATATTTTATTTTTTCCTGGTCCTGTTTTCATATATATGAAAATATTGCTATTTTATATTCCCTCTTCTCAATATATTATGGAGCAAACCTTCTACATCTTTCTCTCCTTTTTCACTTACTACATTTGTTTTCTCCTATGGCATTTCCCACTTTTAAGAGTCTGTAGGGAAAAAAAGGAAAAAAAAAACATAATAATTTACATAATACATATTTATTGAATGTAAGTTTTCTAGATCTAAAAGAATTAAACACACATACATTGCTTAAGGATATAGAGGTATGTTCTATCAACATTTTCTACAATTACTCTTCTTTTCTGATGTTAGGTTTATATTTATAAAAATATTATTTTACATTATTTCTTCTAAGTATATTATGGAGCAATCCTTCTACACAATTTTTCTCCTTTTAATCTTACCACATTTATTTAATCTCATCCCTTTTCATATGTAAGTGGCTTATGGGGAGAAAAAGGAAAATATATTAATCCATTAAATAAATGTATATCAAATATAAAGTATATGCAAAACTCTAGATAGATTTTTGGGGCAGGAGAATCAAAAATATAGGAACAAAAAAAGATGCAGAAGATGCAACCTCCACTCTCATGGAGCTTACCATGAAGTAGGGTAAATGAGACATTTTCACTACAGAAGGTAAATTGTGATATTTTTAGAGGAGGCACAGAGCAATTAGACTCAGGGAAGTGAAGGATCATTTTTCATTAGGGAAATCCAAGAAATTTTCACAAAGGAAGTGTCATTTGGACTGAGCCCTGAAGGAAAAGTATAATCCAAATAATCAGAGGTGGTAATAGGAACACTATCCAAGCATAGGAAATGGAATGAATAAAGACGGGAATATATAATTTGTGTTTGGAGAATAATGGATAAACAAATTAATTTGGCGAAGAATATATACAACACAGTAGGAATGTAAAGAGCAGAACCTAGAAAGGAATGGTATGAAGATGATTGACCTAAATCCTAAATCTTTCCTAAATAAAGGAGCTTTTGGGATTATCTGACCAATCTGAGGAAAGGATCACAAAGGAGAGGAAAGTTCTAGAGGGGGAAGCCTTTAGAACAGTCATTCCCAAAGTGGGTGCTACTGCTCCCTGGTGGGTGCTGCAGCAATCCAGGGGGTCAGTGATGACCACACTTTTTTGTATTACATTCTATTCTGAGTTCAATAAATAGTTTCATAATTTCCAGGGGGCCCTAAGTAATATTTTTTCTGGAAAGGGGGCATTAGGCCAAAAAAGTTTGGGAACCACTGCTTTAGAACATGGTGACTTAGACAACTTCCATAATAAGAAAATTGTTGTCACATAGTGGGGAAAGAAGTCCACAGAGAAATGTCCAGAATTACATGTATAAAATTACAAAAGCAAATTCAGGGATTTTACTTTTTTTTTTTAATTTTGTTTTTTAACCTTGTATCTTTGAATACATATATGTCCTTCCCCCACCCCATTTTTTATCTCAGTTCTATCCTTTTGTCTTTTTTTCTGTCAATTAAACTCAACAAATATTTATTAGACACATTACATTTTGGAAACTGTTTTGGGTTTGGAGGTTAGAAAGAGAAAAATTAAAAGCAATACTTGTATCAAGAAACACACACCAAATTACTATACTGCAAGGAATAATATTAAAAGAGAATTCTAGTGTTTTTAATAATAAAGTGTTTATTCACCTTATAAAGTTAACTCTATAGAGAATCCAGTCTTATAATAACCTATTGTTTTTAAACATATTTTAGATCATTTCAATATTTTACATACTGAAAGTTAAACACACAGAGGAACACAAAAAATGTACCACAGGAAATGAGTAAATGTGATTCCTAAGGTTAATTTGAATGTTTGATTTTGACCATTAAGATAAAATACAGTATTCTTTAATAAAACCACATATTTATGTGATGTTTTATAATTTAGAGAATATTTTCATATTAAATCTTTCATTTAATCCTTCTACCAACTTTGTATAGTAAGTAGTTCAAGTATTTTCAAGGTTTCATATATCAGGGAACTGAAGTATGGAGTACTGGTCCAAAATTAAAAAGTTTGTATTTTCAAAACTAGTGTTTGAATCCAGGCTCTCTGATTCTAGTCCTCAATTATATCATAGGACAAATTGTTATTATGGATGTTGCCACTAAAGAGACAAGTCAAAATGTTAAAACAATAAAATTAATCACATGTAAAATATAATTTGGAGCAATATGTTAAAATCAATCTTCAAGATATGACAAATGATGACTACTTTGTGAAATAGTGAGAATGGTAAACATTTCCCTCATACTTTTTTGTATACCACTTCTGTTTTCCAAAAGAAAGAAGACATTTTTTTGTATAATGAAAGTATCATTCATAAGATTAAGTGATATTTATGTATTTGGGAAGAAAAAGTAGGCGCTTATCTGAGGCATGTCAACTAAACAAAGATTATATAACCTTGGTTCCCAGTAATAATTTAACTTCACCCAAGCACATGATCTCACATGGCTTCAAAGGTTTCACTATTCCACTCCCACACTCCACCCAAATCATCCTTCTTTAGCACCCCTGGTCATTTTGCCATTTGTTTTTCCAAAAGTAGTTGTACTTCCCTTTGTGTAGTTCAGTGTTCTTTCTAATGTTGAGGGTTGATGGAAAAGACGAAGTATTATTTAAGGCCTTTTAGAGTCTAATACAGTGCTATCTGCAAATGCAATGACTAGTTTTGTGTTTATGCCTGCTATCATATATCAGTACCATGGAACAGTATATGAATGAAACTGGCATAGTTATATGATACTGCTTCCATAAATATCACCGTCATTTTATTTAAATTTATTATATAATATATGACTAGTTTTTCAATGGTTTTGGGAAAGCAGATAAATACCTCATTTTTAAAAGATGCTGTAGTTTATTTTGCTTTTAATGTGACCATTAAAATTTTTGTACTTCATCATTTTCAAAATTTTTTCTTCATGTGAAAAAAAGTTTGGGCTTAGTTGGAATTACAAATGATTTAATATGACTTAGTAATTTTCCACTCAATCAACAAGAAAACATTTATTAAACCTTTACTATGCCCCAGAAGGCATAGAGTCCTGTGGATATAAATAAAGGCAAAAGACAGTCCTTACCCTCAAAAGTTTATAGTCTAAATAAGGAAGACAATATACAAAAAGAAGCATAGGACTGGGCGGAGATGGAGGAGGAACAGAGAAGATACCCAACCCAGGGCATAATGAAAAAATACAGAGTATAGGCAGATGGGAACGGAAAAGATGGCTAATTTGGATATTCAGCAGGTCAGTCAAAATTTATTAAAAACCTACTATTGCGGCAGCTGGGTAGCTCAGTAGGTTGAGAGTCAGACCTAGAGACAGGAGGTCCTAGGTTCAAATCTGACCTCAGACACTTCCCAGCTGTGTGACCCTGGGCAAGTCACTTGACCCCCATTTCCCACCCTTACCACTCTTCCACCTAGGAGTCAATACACAGAAGTTAACGGTTTAAAAATGTTAAAAAAATAAATTAAAAAAAACCTACTATGTACTAGGCACTGTGCTTTGTGATGGGTTTACAAAAATATTTTTTAAATAGTCCTTTCCCTAAAAGAGCTCACTTTTTAATGGGAGAGATGACAGGCAAATAAGTCTGTACAAATAAACCATATAAAGGACAAATAGGAAAAAAATTAAAAGAAGGAAGGCACTGGAATTAAGAGAGGTTGAGAAAGTATTCCTGTAGAAGACAGGATTTTAGTTTGGATTTAAAGGAAGCCAGAGAAGGTTTTAGTTGTTCAATCAGAAGAGTGGAGCCCCAGGGACAGATTATTCTGATGAGGTGTGAGTTTCAATGTGAATGTGATCATTTACATTGAAGAGGACCCTAGAAAATGAAGAATTCCAAAGAAGAGCAGTTGGGTAAAAATAGAATATTTTATTTAAGAAATCATTTGTAATATATGTTATATATATATATATATATANAAATCCTAAATCTTTCCTAAATAAAGGAGCTTTTGGGATTATCTGACCAATCTGAGGAAAGGATCACAAAGGAGAGGAAAGTTCTAGAGGGGGAAGCCTTTAGAACAGTCATTCCCAAAGTGGGTGCTACTGCTCCCTGGTGGGTGCTGCAGCAATCCAGGGGGTCAGTGATGACCACACTTTTTTGTATTACATTCTATTCTGAGTTCAATAAATAGTTTCATAATTTCCAGGGGGCCCTAAGTAATATTTTTTCTGGAAAGGGGGCATTAGGCCAAAAAAGTTTGGGAACCACTGCTTTAGAACATGGTGACTTAGACAACTTCCATAATAAGAAAATTGTTGTCACATAGTGGGGAAAGAAGTCCACAGAGAAATGTCCAGAATTACATGTATAAAATTACAAAAGCAAATTCAGGGATTTTACTTTTTTTTTTTAATTTTGTTTTTTAACCTTGTATCTTTGAATACATATATGTCCTTCCCCCACCCCATTTTTTATCTCAGTTCTATCCTTTTGTCTTTTTTTCTGTCAATTAAACTCAACAAATATTTATTAGACACATTACATTTTGGAAACTGTTTTGGGTTTGGAGGTTAGAAAGAGAAAAATTAAAAGCAATACTTGTATCAAGAAACACACACCAAATTACTATACTGCAAGGAATAATATTAAAAGAGAATTCTAGTGTTTTTAATAATAAAGTGTTTATTCACCTTATAAAGTTAACTCTATAGAGAATCCAGTCTTATAATAACCTATTGTTTTTAAACATATTTTAGATCATTTCAATATTTTACATACTGAAAGTTAAACACACAGAGGAACACAAAAAATGTACCACAGGAAATGAGTAAATGTGATTCCTAAGGTTAATTTGAATGTTTGATTTTGACCATTAAGATAAAATACAGTATTCTTTAATAAAACCACATATTTATGTGATGTTTTATAATTTAGAGAATATTTTCATATTAAATCTTTCATTTAATCCTTCTACCAACTTTGTATAGTAAGTAGTTCAAGTATTTTCAAGGTTTCATATATCAGGGAACTGAAGTATGGAGTACTGGTCCAAAATTAAAAAGTTTGTATTTTCAAAACTAGTGTTTGAATCCAGGCTCTCTGATTCTAGTCCTCAATTATATCATAGGACAAATTGTTATTATGGATGTTGCCACTAAAGAGACAAGTCAAAATGTTAAAACAATAAAATTAATCACATGTAAAATATAATTTGGAGCAATATGTTAAAATCAATCTTCAAGATATGACAAATGATGACTACTTTGTGAAATAGTGAGAATGGTAAACATTTCCCTCATACTTTTTTGTATACCACTTCTGTTTTCCAAAAGAAAGAAGACATTTTTTTGTATAATGAAAGTATCATTCATAAGATTAAGTGATATTTATGTATTTGGGAAGAAAAAGTAGGCGCTTATCTGAGGCATGTCAACTAAACAAAGATTATATAACCTTGGTTCCCAGTAATAATTTAACTTCACCCAAGCACATGATCTCACATGGCTTCAAAGGTTTCACTATTCCACTCCCACACTCCACCCAAATCATCCTTCTTTAGCACCCCTGGTCATTTTGCCATTTGTTTTTCCAAAAGTAGTTGTACTTCCCTTTGTGTAGTTCAGTGTTCTTTCTAATGTTGAGGGTTGATGGAAAAGACGAAGTATTATTTAAGGCCTTTTAGAGTCTAATACAGTGCTATCTGCAAATGCAATGACTAGTTTTGTGTTTATGCCTGCTATCATATATCAGTACCATGGAACAGTATATGAATGAAACTGGCATAGTTATATGATACTGCTTCCATAAATATCACCGTCATTTTATTTAAATTTATTATATAATATATGACTAGTTTTTCAATGGTTTTGGGAAAGCAGATAAATACCTCATTTTTAAAAGATGCTGTAGTTTATTTTGCTTTTAATGTGACCATTAAAATTTTTGTACTTCATCATTTTCAAAATTTTTTCTTCATGTGAAAAAAAGTTTGGGCTTAGTTGGAATTACAAATGATTTAATATGACTTAGTAATTTTCCACTCAATCAACAAGAAAACATTTATTAAACCTTTACTATGCCCCAGAAGGCATAGAGTCCTGTGGATATAAATAAAGGCAAAAGACAGTCCTTACCCTCAAAAGTTTATAGTCTAAATAAGGAAGACAATATACAAAAAGAAGCATAGGACTGGGCGGAGATGGAGGAGGAACAGAGAAGATACCCAACCCAGGGCATAATGAAAAAATACAGAGTATAGGCAGATGGGAACGGAAAAGATGGCTAATTTGGATATTCAGCAGGTCAGTCAAAATTTATTAAAAACCTACTATTGCGGCAGCTGGGTAGCTCAGTAGGTTGAGAGTCAGACCTAGAGACAGGAGGTCCTAGGTTCAAATCTGACCTCAGACACTTCCCAGCTGTGTGACCCTGGGCAAGTCACTTGACCCCCATTTCCCACCCTTACCACTCTTCCACCTAGGAGTCAATACACAGAAGTTAACGGTTTAAAAATGTTAAAAAAATAAATTAAAAAAAACCTACTATGTACTAGGCACTGTGCTTTGTGATGGGTTTACAAAAATATTTTTTAAATAGTCCTTTCCCTAAAAGAGCTCACTTTTTAATGGGAGAGATGACAGGCAAATAAGTCTGTACAAATAAACCATATAAAGGACAAATAGGAAAAAAATTAAAAGAAGGAAGGCACTGGAATTAAGAGAGGTTGAGAAAGTATTCCTGTAGAAGACAGGATTTTAGTTTGGATTTAAAGGAAGCCAGAGAAGGTTTTAGTTGTTCAATCAGAAGAGTGGAGCCCCAGGGACAGATTATTCTGATGAGGTGTGAGTTTCAATGTGAATGTGATCATTTACATTGAAGAGGACCCTAGAAAATGAAGAATTCCAAAGAAGAGCAGTTGGGTAAAAATAGAATATTTTATTTAAGAAATCATTTGTAATATATGTTATATATATATATATATATATATACATGTGTATATATGTGTGTAAACATACTTCATGTTTTATATTATATTATATATATATATATGATACCAAATAATAGCATACCACATTCTATGAATCAATTGTGTCAGCCTACAGATTTCATTGAGAAGATGATCCAATTAAATAATTTGACATATTTTGGATGTTTCTATGCAATTACTGGAAGTAGAAAGATAAGATACTTTAAAGCAATAAGGTTATCACTAATTTTTTAATGAAATCATACATACCTTGAACACTTGTTTATTGTCTTTTTTTGTAGAAGATAGCAAGCATAATTGAAAGAAGATTGAACTTTGAATCAGAAAGAGCTGAGTTTAAATTCTACTTCTGATGCTGGTTTGGATGGTTGGTCATTATCCTTCCTACTCAAATATGACCAAAATGATATCAATATTGCTAATTTCATTTGACACAAATACAAATTGAGACAGAGTTGCACATAGTCATTGACTTCAGTCTATCTTTTCCAGAGACACTGAAGTCCAGTGGAAGGTCAAAAGTCAAAATCACTGGTAATGACTCAAGATTCACTGGATGACCTTGACTTCTCCAATGTTTAACCAAACCCTTTAAGAGTTCCTTGGAACCTGCTCCCACCATTGTCAGTGCCATTGCAATAAAGTATTATAATCTCTACTTTCTGCTAGTCAATATCTTTGCATGCTTGGGATAGGCAACCCCCTAAGCAATAGGATTGAGTTCTGTTTGTTACTCTTGAACCAGATTGACACTTATTATCTATGCAACCATGGAAAAGTATTCGATATCTCTGAGTTTTAAACAACTCTCAGAAATAGAAGTTTTTAACCTAGGATCTGCTAACTTAAAAAAATGAATAATTTTGTTTTAATATAATTTGTTTCCTTTCAATTCATATTTTATCTTATTCATTAAAATATTATTCTTAAAAGGATTCATAGGTCTCACCAAATTGCCAAAGGTACATGATATAAAAATGATTAATAACCTTTAGTCTAAAATGTATCTATTAAACTATATGAGCCAATCCAGTCCTTTTCCATGAAACCAAAAATAGGTAGTAGTATTTGAAGAAAATTAATTGGTAAATAAGCTATGGACCTTGCCAAATCAAAATTTGTAAATCAAGAGTAAAGACATAATATAGTTTCATCATTATAATATAAAGCCAAATGCGATAAGAACCTAATAAATGTTCCAACTTCTAGGATAAGTTTGAGGCTTAAAGATCATCTTTCCCATGTGGAAATGCTCTCTATTCTTTAAATAATATAAAATAAATTGTTTTATCTTTTAAAAACCAAACATCACATAACAGTATGAAATGTCTGCAAAATAAATATAAAATTTACAAAGGAGAAAATTGAGAAATGTTTAGTAATCTTGGGAAAATGTGTTGCCTAGGACAAAGTTTTGCAAAATCTCTAGAAATTTTCTGTGTTTCTTTACAATTTTCCACAAAACAATACATTGTTTTAATTTTCCTTCTTTTTTCCCTTAAAGTGTGCTCAAATGCCTAGTTAATCTACAATCCATCTCTATAGGGATGGTTGTCCCAAGAATCATACCAATTTTATAGCTGTCAAGATACTTCATCAATTTTCATCACTATGTCTTCATCTATAAAATTAAAAGTTTGGAATAAATAATCATCAAAGTACCTTTTGGCCTTAATGATCTAAATTGCTATGCCCTAAAGAATAATTAAGTGTTTTTTCTGGGTGATAAACAAAGAATATTGGATATGGTTTTCAATATTCTGATTTAGATTCAATAATTCATATGTAAGCTTTCTCTCTTGAGTGATTAATAGTACTTGAAACTTACTCATATTACTGTTCTGGTTTCATAACATTAAGATTTTTCTTAGCTTAAATAAATATGTCAGCAATCTAGTCATTCTATTCTCCATATAATCATTTAGTTTATGCTTGAAAATATACAAAATTCCCTTCCAAAGAAAAGGATGTAAACTATCTTCATTTCTAGGATTTTTTTGGTCTAAGTGATCAAATAATCCATTTTACTTTGAAATTTTGGTCAATGACATATGCATTAATGCCACAGTAGGTTTTTTTAATATTATTTCTTTTTGGATAGGAAGAGTCCCTAGACCTGATACAAGAACAAAGTTTGTAGCCATCCATTTGAATTTTGAACTGTCTACATCCACAGCAGTGTTACATGGTTTACTGCTACTATCATCATCATCACCATTGTTCAGTAATCTACTCTTTCCAAAATGCAGCATTGGAAGTTATGAATGTGTCTCTGGGAGTTAGAAAATAATGGAACTTTTAGATATGAAGCTATGGTCTAAATGCAATGATCAGTGAAGGCATTTCCACTTTGGAAAGATAATCTTTAAGCCTCAAAATTATCCTAGAATTTGGAACATGTTTTAGGCTCTTATCACATTTCACTTTATATTATAATAATGTATCAATATATTTTATCTTTACTCTTGATTCATGAATTTTGATTTACAAAAAAATGCAACTTCTTAGTTTTTTAACAAAAACTTAACCAAGAAAAAAAAGGTCAAACTCTCAATGGTAGACTTAAGTTCTATTTCTGGATTTCCATAAATGAGTTATATGACATTAGACAAACAGTTAAGCATTTTAGATCTCAGTTTCCTTATCATCTGAAGATGCCATATAGTAATCACTGTTGTTATTTGTACCTAGTGAAAGTATAGAGTTATGAGCTGATCTACACAAAATATTTTAAGATAGATTATTGCAATAATCAGTCAAAATAAAAGCATGCCTAGAAAAAGTGAGAGAAGAAAGGAGAAGCATATTGAAGGTTAAATGGACAGGTTTGGTAGGGAACAGGGGATTGTGGGGGAAAAGGTAAGGGAAAGAGAAGAATCAGTGATTGAAATTTTCCTTTTCTATGAATGAAAGAGTGGTAGTATCATTAAAAAAAATTGGAAAGTTTAGACAGATGAGTAGCTTGTGAATGGTAGATAATGAGTTTGGTTTTGTACTTGCTTTGTATGAGATGTCAGAAGGACCTTCATGTAAAGTCGTCCAGCAGATAGTTAAGATATGAGGCTGGGATTCAGAGAATATAAAGGACTGGTGATATAGCTTCTGAATTAAGCTATTTAAAAATGAACAATGGAGTAATGAAAATGAATGAATTTGTCGAGGGAGTGAATAAGGAATAGGGAAAGGGATGTGGGAAGAATCTTGAAAATTACCTGCACTTAAGAGGAAGAATACTAGTAAAAGGAAACTGTTGCTTATACAATTCTATGACACTTTATAACTTCTGCTTTATGTCATTATTATTTTGTATGCATCTTGTCAAACTCTCCATGCCCTCCTTAGTAAATGTTAACTCTTTTGAGTACAGGGACCTTATTCTTATTGACACATTAATCATAATATTTTGACATAAGCATTAAAATAAGTTCATTTTCCTTTGGAAACTCCACTGTGGCAAAACACAGAGTATTAAATAAATGCTTTCTTTATTTAATAACAATACCAGCTTATGTGTGTATATACATATGCATATATATAATTTAAAGATTGTAAGATACTTTATAAAGAATATCTCATTTGACTTCCAAATTACCCCATGATGCAGTTGCTATACTACAGAAGAAGAAACTGAGTAAAGAGCAGCTAAGTGCTTTGGTCAGGGTCATAGCCAGGAAAAGCCTGAGTCAGAATTCAAATTCATATTTTCCTGA
Organism: Gracilinanus agilis; assembly: GCF_016433145.1. Classification (NCBI taxonomy): domain Eukaryota; kingdom Metazoa; phylum Chordata; class Mammalia; order Didelphimorphia; family Didelphidae; genus Gracilinanus; species Gracilinanus agilis. The sequence goes on along the minus strand of NC_058130.1, from coordinate 82,598,742 downwards.
CTCCAAATCTCTGAAAAGCACATCCTGATACTTTTTGTTTGTTTTCTAAAGCAACTGCCTGTTATGTATATTTTTATTTCCTGTGTAGTTCCTCACAATAGAATTCTCTGTATACATGGATACTTCAGAAATGCTGAAGATTCTCTTAATGGAAATATCCTAGAATATGGATAGATATTAGAGGTAAAAGGGTGGTCACAAGGATGCCATTGAAAATAAGAAATTCTAGAATCATGTTATTTCAGAGCTGAAGCAGACATCAATGGACTTTTTACCCTACATGGAAAAGAATCCTTTTTACCATGGACCTTACCTATGATCATCTATTTTCTTGTTGAAGACTCCCAATCCTGAGCTAAAATTTTGCCTTAGAAATTCAGTAGCTGCTTTTTTGAGGTGGCAACAATATGGAAACTAAAGAGATATTCTTCAATTTTAGAATGGCTGAATAATTATGACATATTATTTTATTGATATACTGTTGAACCATAAAAAATGACAATAAGATGATCATAAAAACTCTAGAAAGACTTACTTGATATGATGCAAAATGAAGTGAGCAAAAACAGAAGGACTTTGTACACAATAACAGAAATAAATTTACAATGATAACTGTGGTGACTTTATTATTAGCAATATAATACAAGGGACTTATGACAAAAAAAGACTCGCCTGCTATAGCAGGAACTGATGGTGTCTGAATCAGATTAAAGTATACAATATTTCACTTTATTTACTTTACTTTTTTTTTCCTTTAGGGTAAGCAAATTGTGCCTTCTCTCACATGGAAACATGCAGTACATGTACTCATGTACAACCCATAGCATATTATCTATATTAACTTGAAAATAAACACAGCACTACTAAAATAGTCAAAGAAACCTAAGTCTCTAATCAGGAATAAGGATAGGGTCCAATGTTTTGGCCACCACATACCACAAAGGGCCTGTACCCTGGGGACTCTGGAAACTGTATCCCTAGGAGAAGGCACCACACTAAATGCCAGGCCAGCTCCAATGCCAACTCAGCCATGGGAGATAACACCAGGCTAATTGCCAACTCTGAAAAAGGAGGGGACTTGGGAGTTCTCTTATACCCTCTGGAGAAATTGCTATGGCAAGCCTGCAGAGACAAACTACAAATAGATTGCAAACCTCTTTGCAGCCAGCCTCAGGGGTATCACCTGGGGATCAGCTACAACACATCAAAAGCAATGGTCAAACTCAGAAGCTAGGCTTGAGAGAGGAGACTTTAACATAATAAGGGAAGCCTCTAAACAAATAAAAAGCACTTAACATTTGGTATATCCACAAATCCACCCTATGCTAAGGGTTCCCAAACAGCTCTAATGTCCATATTTCACTCAAAACAGGGATGTTTGGTACTGAGATTTCTCAAAGGACAGAGGTAAACTGAGTCATACAAATTTCCCATCAACACCTACAATCTTGGAGAGGGAGAAGTGTGAGAGAAGAAGAAAACATGGGTCACAAAATGTCAAAAAAATCAATTATTAAAAATTGTATTAACATAATCTAGAAAAATGTAATCAAAATTTTAAAAAAGAAACAAACAGTAAGGGCATGCCTCAGGACAAGTCATTTAAAATGGTCTTAATTCCCTTATCAATAAAGGGGATATGATAATTGCATTTTTTTCAGATTTTTGTGAGAATCAAATTTGACAACATATGCCTAATGTCTTACAAACCTTAGAGTAATACATAAAAATGCTGGCTCTTGTGTTTAGCATTATTGTTGAGTCTAAGCAAATTAAAGCCAATCTTTTTGCACATGCCAATACTTCAAATATTTGAAGGGACCTCCTCAGTCTTCCGCACCCTCCCCCCACCCCAAGTTTTGTCTTCCCCAAGATACCATGCCCAATTACTTCAAATGATTCTTATACAACATGACTTCTTGTAAGCGATTGATCCTATTCACCCTTTTTTACATATGCTTCAGCTTCTTGATGTCTTTATTAATATGGGGAAGCAACAACTAAATCTTTTTTTTTGTCAGTTACATGGTAGCTCTAACCATACAGAGTAGTAAGTAATGTAGATAGGTATATAGTAAGCCTTAAAAATGAAAGTTCTTCTGGTTCTGAGTTGCTATGGTGATTCTATGAAAATATCAATAAAAATATAACCATGAATTTATCCCTGCTACCGTATATCATAGTACTATGGAACAGTCCATTTGGGAGAATTGTAATCATAACTAGAAAATAAAAAGGAAATGAGTGAAGTGTATTCCCAAGAAGTTCCTTCTCTGATGCCCAATAAAATCCCACTGCAAATTAAATTTTAAGAGAATGACCAGGTCCATCATGTTTCTTTTATACTATATGTTTCCTTCCCACATGTAGTTTTATTTACATATAGTTTTTGTTTCATTTGCACATGAGAGATAGTAGATAGAGAATATTGAAGATGTAATTTTATAAGCATTAAAATCTCTGAGGTAAGGAAATGATCTGTCAGTGTAAGCCAGGCTTTCTTCTCAATTTATATTTTTAAGAGATTGTCTATAGAACTCAAAGGTTAAGTGACTTGACTTGACCATGGTCACAAAACCAATATGTTTAAGGGAGAGCCTTTAAGCAATAGTTTCTTGACTCCTAGGTTGTCACTTTCTCCATTTTACAAGCTTCCTCTAGTTTTTAGTGATAAAAAATACTTTTGAAGGCAAAGCTAATACAATCTCAAATCCACTACTAAATATCTGTATTTTACATATATTACCCCCTCCCTCCCACAAAGAAATTATGTGATCAGAAAAAAAAACACAAGTATAATAGTGGCATATATCCAGAAACAACTAAAGCAAATTCAGAATATTACAAAGATTTTCTTTTCATTCATGTTGTTGACATCCAGCTGAAATAATAATGATGACAGCTTGATTTCCTGCTGCCTATCAACCTGCCATTGACCTCAATGAAAACATCTTCTTATTTCCTTGGAAAATGTAATAAAAAGGTCAAAAGGTATTTTGCAGATTCATTGGTCATCATACTAGCCTATGGATTTTGAGGGACAGTACTTTTCTCCTTATTAATTTGAGCCATTTTCTAGATGATTACATTTAGATGTCAATGTGAGTGAAGAACAGATGACTGTGTTCAGTTCCTATCACTATGTTACGTGAAAGATGTGGACAAATTGAGTAGAGCATAGAAAAAGCTAATTAAGTAGCTAAAGGGTAGAGAAATTGTAAAGATCAGTTGAAAGAACTACACATATTCATCCCTGAAAAGTGAAGTAGATTATGTGTGTGTATATCACTTTTTAAGTGATATAAAATTATATATATATATATATATATATATATATTTAAATCACTTAAAAAGATGTTAGGCATAAACTGATGTTGTGTGTATCTCTGGGAGGCAGAACTTTTAATATGTGGAAGTTCCAAAGTCCCATTATTTGCTCAGATTTAACAGTGATCATTAGAGATATAAAATCATGAATGGAATGGGATTTCTATTTATGAAAATTGTTTCACAGCAAAATAGGGTCTAGAAACTAGAAGAGATCTTCCAGATCATCTAGTCCAATATTCTACTTTTTACAGTGTAAAAAAAAGTTCCATAAAGTTTAAATGATTTGCCAAATGTTACACATCCAACTAGTGAGAAATCTCAGATTACTGCTCTTTTCTGACTCACAGACCAGTGACTATGCAATTATACTAAGGATGCTCCTCAGTTCAAGTACAACCAGAGTGGTCACATGATAGCAATTCTACAGAAAATATTCCGTCCAAGGATGACAGGTTGGGTTAAGTGATCTCTCTGTAACTTGGTAACAAAGAATTTATGATGCCATCAATTATTTTTAGACGCTTATTTTTGGTCATGGAATTGATGCTAAATATCAGTTATAAGGCAGAAGAATGATTTGGGCTAGGCAATAAGGGTTAAGTGACTTGCCCAGGGTCACTCATGCAGCTAGAAAATGTCTGAAGTCAATTGGAACCCAGGTCCTCCTCACTCCAGGTTTGGTTCTCTATCCACTGAATCACCCAGTTGTCTATCAATCATTTTTTAAGTTTTGTAAAGTTCCCTTGGAAATAATGGGGTAGAAGCCTTGCATTTTGTTTTTTGAATGATTTTAAAAGAATTTAAAGGAAGTCAGTACTCAACAAGTGGCTTTTTAATTTTAAATTATTTTCATATTTTAGTTACCTTCAACAGACTAGGAATGTAGATTTTATAAAAAGATGGATTTGGTTTTCATCACAATGATTTTTACAATAAAGTAAGTAATGCCTCTAAGTTGGAGGCTGATAAGCAGTATCTAAGAGTAATCCCAAGAGGATTTTGAGTGGTGACAGTGCCACAAATGACGTGACTTCTATGAAAGGCAAATTCATTTGGATATTTAAATGCTAGTCTATTTTTTAAAAGCATTCTCAATATTTTATAATTACATCTTCTCCAAGAGAAGACAGTGAATTCATTCTTAATAGACCACTAAATTCTTTATGGAAGATACATAAAAAATAAAAAAGTCACTAAATAATAAGAACTAAACTGAGTTTTTCACTTTCTTTAAACATATATAGTATTTTTAATTTAAAAGCACATATTCCATCATGGACTGCTTTGATTTAAAATTAGTAAAATTAAATCTCAACTTTCTGTAGCCTCTTAGATTCCATGCATATTGTTCTGACATCACAAGTCTGCATATCATTTAGTAACCTGAGAATGCTTGTTCATAATGGAATTTTCCTAATAAGGATTCATTGACACAGCATCTTTTTCCAAAGTGAGAAATATAACATTTTATGGAATGATTCAAATTTCCCTACATTCTCTAAGTGGAGAGGCTGAGTCAGAAAACTGTTTCAGACTTAGTCTAAGGGAAGTACTGGTAGCATTTTTCCTTCAGTGAAACATTTCAACTATTTCTTAACATTTGGAAAATCCAAAAATGGGCCTTGCCAATCTCTCTTTGACAATTCATAAATTCATATGTACTTCAAAGGAATTCCATGAGTATTTCAAAGACGCAATCAGCATGTTTCCAAATAATGCTGACTGACTATTATTTAACAGTTACTTTCAACAGACAAACAGTTTAACATTTAGGTGCCTCAGAGGTCAATAAACTGCTTATGGAAGGTGTTAAGGACAAAGTGTGTTCTTAAGCTATTTTTCCTTTGAATCAATGACAGTACATGGAACTAACAGAAAATGAAATAGAATACCAGCAGGTCTGATATTGGTTATAAATTCAGGATGGCCAAGAGTTACATTCTACAAATTAGAGAAATAACTCCTTAACACAGAACTGATATATAAGAAATCATTAGCCAGGTGAGTATTTCTGGGCTATACCAGATATGTTCAAACTTTATCCATTTGATAAGTGAAGAATCAATTTCCTATCTAGAAAATTCTTTTAAGCTTAAATAAAATAAGCATAAACTTAGAGACAGAGGGAGTGATTTCAGAATCTCATTTTTCAAAAGAAAGCATAAGATTTTCTAGTGTTATTCAAATTGGAGCAAATGACAATCCTTTAAATGGTATTTGAGAAACAAAGACCACAATAAAAAACTGAAAGAGTTATGTGAGGTAATTTGATACAGTACATGCTGGAAAGCAATTCCCTCAACAAATTGTTAGTAAAACATTATTCAAAAACTTCAGTTAGAAGTTTTTCAAAAAGGGTAGAAAACCTACTATTTCCCCAAGAATCCTCTTCCATGTTGAATAGTTATGAAGTTTTGGGGTTTTTTACCCTTAAATTGTAACAAAATCTATTACTCTGCTGTTTCCATCTCTTACCTCCTTTATACTTGGAAGTATATACTCCTATTATACTTGGAAGCCAAATACAGTACAGCTAACGCAACTTCTATAAGACAAGTCTTCAATTACTTAAAGATAGCTACATATCTCTCCACATCTTTGGCTGTCCATGTTAAACATCCCTCATTCATTCTCCCAGTTTTATCCATGCATAATCTTTTGTCCTCTCAACCTCTTCAGTACTTATTCCATCTTGTAAATGTTCCTTCTAAAGATGAGGAACTAAACAGAATATCCTACAAGTAGCAAGATTAGGTCATAGGACACTGGAGCTATCCTCTACCTTATTCTGCATATTGTTTTCCTTAATTCAACCTAAGAAAATACTTGCTATTTTTTTGCCTCTCTCTCTAAGCCTCAGCCTCTATTTCTATAATTTTTGTTTCTTTCTTTGTCTCTCTTTGTTTCTATTGCATTTTGAATGAATTTACCACCAAAAGTCATTCCAAGAGTAGGAATCCCTTCTACAAATTTCCAAAATTCTTAAAGTGTCTTAAATATTTTTGTCTTTGAAAAGCATGTTGAGTCTAGCTGATACAAGACAATGTATTTCTGTTCCTTTTTCATATACATGCAAATACACACATGTGCAATTTGAACAATGGCCTGCATATAGTCATATACCATATGCACATATTCCTAGACAAATTGTGTTCATGCTCCATATTGGTTTTATTCTTGCTTGCTTATGAGATCCTCTCTTCACCTTGTAGTCTTGAAATTTGATAATGATTTATCTGGAGTTCATCTCAGTTTGCATATCAATAGAATCTTTGGACTCAGTATTCTTTATATCTATTGATTAAATATTATGATTATATTAAAATTATAATATTATGGATAGATTCTTTCTTCACATTTTTGGGAGTCCAATAAACATGAGATTAGCTTTCAAAATTTTCATTTGTTATTGTCAAGTATTCCTACAAAGTATTCCTTCCTATTATCTTGATTTTAAAGCTTTTCTTTTTGCTATTTCCTCTGACAATTATGCAATTTTGTTTTAAAGTAGAAATATTTTTTCAGGGAAACAATTCTGTACACACATACTTTTATGAAAATGTCACTATTATTGAGTTCTATCATCATTGTTTTATTCCTTCTTAATTAAATTGATTCCCCCCCTTTCCTTAATTGCTTTCATAAACTTTACTGATGTAGATACAGTGTATTATAATTAGTTCAGCTCGTTTCCTGGAGTCATTATTGTTGTCAATTAATTATATTTTCTCCTTCTACATTGCAGCAGCTAGGGGCATGTCACTCCCCAAGGCTGGAAAATCTGTGTAAAATTTTTTGGCTTTCCCTTCATACCAGAGAAGAAGTCTAAATATTTTTCTTTTTATTTTATAGGGTATTTACAGTATGCTATTATAAATTTTTTAAATTAGCATGAATTTCTGGGTTTCTAAACTTTTTCTTTGTTGCTTGTTAGCCTTTATGTGGCATCTGAAGCTTCCACAAAACTCCTCCCCCAAATTCCCATTTTATTTCTTATGCTGACTGTGATATATTAAAACCATGATGGGGGAAGTCATGACATGGAAAGGATAACTATATTTCATCCTTCTAATCCTTCTGTTATTATTATTTAAAATATGTATATATATATATAATTTTGGTAACTTCCATTTATTCATTTTATTGAGAATTCTTTCTTCTTTCCTCTTCATTTTTGCTTACATTTGAAATATTTTACTTTACATTCCTATTACTATTCTTAAGGAAGATATTGAGGATCTGGGACTTCTTATAATCTCTACCTATTTTGTCTAAACAAAATTTTTTTCTTATGCAATTTACATGTGCACTGGATTCTTAAAAAAGATAAAACATGAGGTATTTGTATTCAAGACTGTATTGTCATAATGGCAGGGTCACGATGATGTTTATAGTGGTAGGAATCTTTCAAATAATTAAGAATTTAGAGTATGATGAAGTAAAATACAAAAATCTGAAAGCATAGTCTGAGAGTTTAGAATGGGTGAGAATAAATCCCAGTCAGGAAGCTTAATAGAGAATATTGTATTTGAGCTGGGCCTTGAATTAGGAGAATAACTATAATTAAAAGGTAAGTATTAAAGCCACCTATTCTAGGCTTGAGCATATTGCATACAATTTGCTGTCTCAGAAAAAAAAAAGTGTAAGGCTAGAATATTTAGCCCAAATTAACTAAATTGGAGTATATGTGAAAGAGAGAAATGTGAAGTCACTCTAGAAAGTTAGGTGAAGGCATATTGTGAAGGGCTTTGAATTCTTGGTAAAGTAATATATTTTGCTTGTTAGGTAATGGAAAACTATAAAAACTTTTAATTAAGGAACTAAGGTAAAGTTACTTTGAATAAATTTTTTTGTTGTTGGTGATACTAAGGATTTACTGGAACGAAAAGAAACATTATTATAAAGTCAAAAATTTTAATAATCCCAATGATAAATAATGAAAGTAATTATTTAATGTAAGGTAACTGAGTCAGAGTCAGAAGACTGATCTTCAAGAGTTCAAATCTGGTTTCAGACACTTTTTAGCTGTGTGATCCTGAGCAAGTCACTTAACCTTTTTGCCTCAGCTTCAACATATATAAAATGAGTTGGAGGACAAAAGATGCTATCTCTTTATGTATAATGGTAACTTCCTGTTGAGGCAGTTCAGCGCTTTGAACTTGGTGGTGAAGGATCTCGGCCAAGTCCTCAGGCAGCTTCCCTCTGAATTGTCACATGGTACTCCCTCTCGTGTTGCTAAACAAGGAGTGGACCACACCAAAATGAGCTTACATGGTGCTAGTGGTGGACATGAGAGATCCCGAGATAGAAGGTCAAACGACAGATCACGTGACTCATCTCATGAAAGAGCAGAGTCACAACTCACTCCAAATATTAGAAATGTTACTTCTTCCCCGCGGCAGCATCACATTGAATGAGAAAACGATCATAGTTCTTCCCGCCCAAGCAGTCCTCGTCCTCAAAAAGCTTCTCCCAATGGTTCCAGTAGCAGTATTGGGAACAACAGCTGAAACAGTAGTCAGTCAAGTTCAGATGGTGGTTGTAAGACATCTGGGGAAATGATATTTGTATATGAGAATGCAAAAGAGGGAGCTCAGAGTATAAGAACATCTGAAAGAGTAACACTAATCGTGGATAATACTAGATTTGTTGTAGATCCATCTATTTTTACTGCACAGCCAAATACAATGTTGGGCAGGATGTTTGGATCTGGCAGAGAACACGCCCTAATGAGAAAGGAGAGTATGAAGTAGCAGAGGGAATTGGTTCTACTGTATTTTGAGCTATCTTGGATTACTACAAGACTGGAATAGTTCGTTGTCCTGATGGCGTCTCTATTCCCGAGCTAAGAGAAGCGTTTGACTATCTTTGTATCTCTTTTGAATATAGTACTATAAAATGTAGAGATCTCAGTGCCCTCATGCATGAATTATCAAATGATGGTGCTCGTAGACAATTTCAGTTTTATTTAGAGGAAACGATCCTCCCTCTTATGGTGGCCAGTGCCCAGAGTGGTGAAATAGAGTGCCATATAGTAGTACTCACAGATGATGATGTGGTCTATTGGGATGAAGAATACCCACCACGGATGGGAGAAGAATATTCACAGATTATTTATAGCACAAAGTTGTATAGATTTTTCAAATACATCAAAAATAGAGATGTGGCCAAATCTGTTTTGAAGGAGTGAGGTCTTAATAAGATTCGATTGGGTATAGAAGGGTATCCCATTTACAAAGAGAAAGTCAAGAAAAGGCCTGGTGGGTGCCCAGAAGTAATCTACAACTATGTCCAAAGATCATTTATTCGTATGTCCTGGGAGAAGGAGGAAGGAAAATGTTGGCACGTGGACTTTCAGTGTGTAAAAAGTAAGTCCATCACAAATCTCACAGTGGCTGCCACAGATATTCCCCAGGACCAGCTGGTGGTCATGCACCCAATGCCTCAAGTGGATGGGCTGGATATTCTATCTATTCCTCCTCCTCCTGGCAGCAATGAGATGGATCCTGAAGACAGAGTCCAATGCTGTGATGGAGGCAGCCCGTTCAACAAATGCTCGCATGCTCCTCTCACCAGTGATGCTGCCCTCATTCTTTAGCACTGCGATGCCACTGTTCTTCATTGTGAAATGCACACACCAGTGTTTAGGAGGTTGCAGTGTGGACTTTTTTTTAAAAAGACCAAAAGTATCACTCTGACATCCTGAGGTTCCACTTATATGAATGTATTTGTTTACCAGTAGGTTTGTGAAATTGGTTCTTTGTATGCTGGACAGTTCTCTCAGGTTTAGAAATGGTGGGATTGGCAGTAGGGGTACTCCTGTCCCTTCGCCATAGACGGTGGCCACAACCAAGACAGAAAGCAGTAGCACGACGATGATAGTAGCACTTTATAAATGGTGGTTCTGTGGAATACTTAAAGCCATTTTTTATAGTTGTGATTCACAATGCAAATTTAACAAGTGCTTCTATCCAACCCTCTTCAGCAAAAGGTGGAGTTACAGTTGATGTCTGTTAGTAGGTTTTGCTGCCCACTGTGGAGTGAGGACAAAATAAGTATTTGCCATTGGGCTCGTTGAATGATTAGGATGATATTCAGTAGTTGTTTAGTCTGTTTCCCAGTGTAGGTTTTCACTCATTTTGTGTGAGTCACATGCAGGGATGTGAACAGCAGAGGTGATTTTATCATCCAGTCTGCCTTACCTTAATCTGTTCACAGATATTTATTTACTGACAGGGTGTTTTCATAAATGTCATGGGATAGGAATGAAGTGTTCACTTCTAGTTTACTAAATTATTGTAAACTTGAGTTTTTCATTGAAATAAACTTACATCGTTTTCAAAAAAAATGAATTGAAGAAGGAAATGACAGACCACTCCAGCATATTTGCCAAGAAAATCCTAAAAGACGATTATGAAGTGATGGACACAACTGAAATTGAACAACAAAGTAGAGTAATGGGAGTGCTGATAATAAGGAGTGGTTGAGGAAATTTCATCAAATTTTGTTAGTGATAGGTTAAAACTGAATATATGTGTGTATGTGTGTGTTTGCATGTGTGCATGTGTGAGTGTGTGTGTGTGTGTGTGTGTGTGTGTGTGTGTGTGTGTGTGTGTATGGCTTAAGGAGAATGATGAAACCCTAAAACTTGGCGTCAAGGAAAAAAGGTATGACATGAATAAGGGCAGGTTTTGTGGAATGGTTTTATTTCTTTAAGTGGGTTTGGTTGTTTTTAGCTATGTTTAAAAAAAATAAAATGAAATAGGATAGGGTGTCTAATTGGGAGGTTGGGACAATCATAACATTATATTGATAGAATGCAGAAATATTTAACTTACTTTGCTTATTTTTTTCTTCCAAAAGTTAACTTTTGGGATCTTTTTTTTTATTGCAAGAGAAAGGCAAACATTGCTATTATTTACAATAGTAAAGTAATAATCCCAGGGAGTTCAGCACAGGATAAGTGCGTGTATTATGGAGTCATAAATATATCCTCATCATCTAATTGTTTTCCATGCCTTTGAATCTAGACAACATTTAGGTAAAAAATTTGAAGATGTGACTTCTTAGGCAGTGTGATCTTGATGAGGACTTGCAGAAGAGGACAGGTTTCTTGGGACCAAAGGTAGAGAAATATTAGATTTTTTTCAAAGGGAGGAAAATGGGCAAATATATAAACATATGTGATGAGAAAAAAAAACCAAAAATGAGGATAACATTTCTAGATCTCAAATTAAATTATAAAGTAGTAACTATCAAATCATTTTTGATACTGGCATCGGAACAGAAAAGTCAATTGATGGAGCATACTTGATAACCAAGACTAAGAAAAAAGCATATCCATAACCTACTGTTCAATAAACTAAAGAAAATAAGTTATTTGTGGCAAGAATTAATATTTGAAATGAGCTGATGACAAATAGAAAAGCTGTCTTTTCATATGAGTATTTGACGTAAATATAAAGGGCTACATTAGAAAAATAAACAATGGGAGAATAGATCTATGCAAGTATTTTTTCATAAATACAGCTAGAGGAAAAATTTTAAATAGATAAGGGATAAAAGGGATCACAAAAGATAAAGTAGATGGAAGCCAAATGTAAATTGTAAGTATATATACTTAAACTTTGTGAGTGTGTGTGTGTTCTAAACTCACCAAAGTAAATGATTTTGCTATTGGCATAATATTAAAAGTAAATCTTTATCTTTTAAAATAATAATAAAGTTGGCTTTTCTTTTTAAACAGAGGAATCTCTCCAGAAATCTGTTGATAAATAAGATTAAAATAGCATATTTTGTGATGAGTGAATCATAAAACACTTAAAATTTTAAAGTGTGTACTATTTTACATACTCATGCAAACTGCTAGGGGAGAGAAGAGTCTCCCAAAAAAATTATCTTAACCATCTGTAAACCAACTTTCCCGGTACTTCTAACTTCATCTTTGACTTTGAAAGCTACCAAGAATAACCTTTTGTTTCTGTAATCCTCTGGCACTTTTAGGTCTGGCTAGAAACAGGAAGCATTGAGATGCAAAAATGAAAAATAATCAGGGAAAGTGAATCCAAACCCCACAGGGTTCATATTCAGTTCAATTTGAGTTTCAAGTGAAGATTTAGGCCATTTGTCATTTTATCTGTCCAAGCTTATCTACTTCTTCTGGGTAGTGATGAGCTCATTTTTATTAGCTCTCATTTAATTTATGGACTTCCCATGAGTCTATAATGAAAAGACCATAACTCACCATGTTTATCTGAGTCACTAAAATAACCAAAGTCTTTGATGAGCTTGGAGTTATATTACAAAACTAACTTCTAAATTTCTGAGTAAATGAAAAATGAATATTCCTTGTCTCATGGGTAGTATATTTATCACTAAAGTTGTGAACTATACAAATCATTTTAAAAGAGAGAATCTGGGAGGTATATTGATATACATATAACAAGAACAATTCTATATAATGAAATAAAGTATAATGTGGTAGATTTAGAATTAAGGTGGAGTCTGGAAAGTTTGCGATCAAATCTCACCCTTTAGCTAAGTAACCTGCAACCTTTCTAAGTCTTAGTTTCTTGATCTATAAAATAGAAATGACTTCCTAGTATGGTGAGATTAAGAGAAAGTATTATGTATAAGTACATATGTAAGTATGTATACATATGTGTATATATATATATTTATATAGACATATGCTGTGTGCTTGAATATACACACACACATTGTGGTGCTATTAGCTTAAAATCACATATTATTATCTTTTAAAATGATGGCAAATACTGTATGATTAAAAATATAGGACATATTATTTCTTTCTTTGAGCATATTAAGCCTTATTCTTCTACCTTGTCTCTTGAACATCTTTACCTATGGCTGTATTTGTTCATATTATTGTCTTAATTTCTATGTTAGGAATAGAAAAAGAATGAATTCAGGGTCCAAGGAAATTGTTGACATATCCACTAGCCTATTTTCTTCTCCCTTTTTAACCTTGGACCAGTTCTCTAGCATCATTAAAACAAATTTGCAAATTCTTTCATTTGGTATTTTTTCTGTTTAAACATTCTGAGCATCTTTTTTATTTATCGTAAGATTTTCTGATTTATATTCTTCTGGGAAATCTATAATCCCTACCTTTCTTCTAAATATCCTCTCTTTGAGATCCATGGGTTTTGCTTATGTGGAAATGAGTATGAGGAAATGTTTTCTTTTCATTTTAATCCTTTTTGCTTTTCTTCTTCAAGATTGTTTTTTATTTCTGTGAAATCTCAATAGCTTATTCTCTCTAGATTCATTTTCTGTTCTTTCACCATTTTCTGCCATTTAGTCTATAAATTATGTTTTCAACAGTATTATTTTTCTTTTATGGCAGTCAGCAATATCCTTTTATAGTTTCATACTCTCTTGGAAATCTAGAAGACACTCTACATTGTTAACTTGGAGATAACACAGAACTACCAATGTAGTCAGAGAAACCTATTCTTTCATCAGGAATAGGGATAGGGGCTAATATTGGCCACCACATAGAGCCAAGCACCAAATACCACACAGGGCCTATATCCTGGGGACTCTGGTAACCATATCCCTGGGAGAAGGCACCCCACTAAGTGCCAGTTCTGATGCCAACTCCACCCTGGGAGAAAGCACCATGCTAAGTGCCAACTCCCCAGAGAAACAGAACCTGAGGGTTCCTTTATACCTTCTGTGGAATTAGGTTTGGCAAGTCTACATAGACAAACCACAAACTGGTTACAAGGGGATTTATAGCCAGCCTCAGGGATATCAAGGAGAGGTCAGCTATAACCTGACTTCTGAGAAAACTTTAATATAAAAAGAGAAGCTTCTAAATCAAATAAAAGGCACTTAAAATTTTTACTATGTCCACAAATTCCCACCTATGCTAGGGTTCCCAAACAATCTTAAAGTCCTTAGTTCAAACCAAAACAGGTATGCCTGGTATTGGGGGCTTCTCAAAGGGCAGAGGTAAACTGAGACATCCAAATTTCATGTTAACAACCTCATTGGGTGTTGATTCATTTTCCTTTATCTTATAATATTTTTTTCAGGGTTTTTGAATTATTTTGCTTAATTCAAAGATGATGTTTCTTTCTACTATCAAATCTTCCCATTGACTTATCTGCTTATACTCAAGGTCCTTAATTGAGTTTTCTTCCTCCTCCAATTTTTTGTAATTTCAGTATTCTTCTCCTAACTTTTAAAAATTATTCACTATCTAACTTCTTTCCTCTTTGAATGCAGTTTCCTTGGGGAATGGACTTTAGAATTGCAGTGATAATTAGTTGAAATCTACCCTGCCCATCTTTAGATTTAATAACAAAAGGTGAAAAATTCTCCACTTAACTCACAAGTTGGGTGGTCTGTGACCCACGTGTGCTAGAATGAGTGACCAATCAAAATTTACTGACTTCCTCCTGGGCAGTCCTAAGAAAAGCATCTTAGTCCTAAGAAAAGGAAGGAAGGAAGAAAGGAGGGAAGAAAAAAAAATAGAGAGAAAGAAAGAAAGACAGACAGACAGACAGAAGTGAGGAGATCAAGAAATATATCTTAAGTCTGACAATTTAGTAGTGATAGAAGATTTCAATCATTCCAATAACTACTGAATTTCATTCTCTTGAGTCTCCTTCTTGCCATTAATAACATTTATTCTTAGCTTGCTTTTATGATAATTTCATTTTTTAAAGGTGAAAAAATCAACAAGTAGGATTTCAAGTCTGTATATAATTCTCATAGAAAAGAATTGGTTCACTAAAAGGAAAATGATGGGAACAACAAGGTGATGTGATCCCTCCTTAATATATACTGGGATAAAGTCAGGGAAAGCCAACCATAATCTGACATGTACCCCTTGTTTTATGAAAGCAGATTTTAATTAGAGGGAGAAATTAGAGATAAAATCCCATGGGTTGAAATTCTATAGGAGAGATAGGAATGAATCATCTCAACTCTTTTTAAGTGAATATATACTGTAGAACCTGTAGCAAATGAGAACATCTTTGATTAATCCATTAATTAAAGGTATTAAATCAGGTTTAAAACTCTTAAGGAAATTAGAAAAAATACTTCTAACCAATAGATGAAATGAAATTAATACATAGGCAGCATAATAGAGCTGTCTGAAATCTTGGTTATAGCCTCTTGTACTTGAACTAAAAACAGCAACTAGTTCAGATACAAGTGTTCTAGTAGCAGATTAGTCTAGGGATAGAAAGAGTTCTAGGCAAATCCTTGAGAGGGAATATTTCTTTGGGGAGAGAAGAGTAGAATATTTGTTTCCTATCTTCTCTTTGACCACAGGATGACCTACTGTACTTTTGGACCTCCCATAGATATTTTAGTTGTGCCCCAAGAAGTAACTGATGCCAGTATTAACATTGAGAACTAAGGACATAATAGATGCATTGAGTAAAGGATGTTCCAGAGCTCTGTAAGGAGTCAACAGAAAGATACACCATATATATGGAGCAGACAAGAGCACTGAGAGGGCCCCATAAAATGAAGAAAAAATACTTTCAGAAACCAAGAATTGTGAAGAATCCCTTTGTCATAACATGCTTTCTAAACTTGAGATCACTTTCTCCCAGACTTTGTATATAATTTTGTGATAGTGTTCTCCTGGCCAGAGGAATGTTTTCTATTACTTTTCTTGCTATGGCACCTCATTAAATACCCATTACTAACTAATTAGGTCTCACTAACTAACTGATATCAACTAAAAATTATGAGGTAAGTACACCAATCAGAGGGGACAGGGAGAGTCAACCCTGAGGGTTACCATTAGACTTTTGAAGAAAGAAGTAGGAATTGTGCTCAGAATTACCAGTCTGCTAGTTTGAGTAGAAATTGAGAGAATGAATCCAAATGGGCTATACTCTCAAGAATAAAATATGGGAAGTTTAAAAGGAAAGAATTTCTAGAAGATAAAAAGAAAAGCTATATGAATAAATTAAGGTATATGCACAAGGCAACTCTTCAACCAATTTAACATTAAAAAAGTATATGTAAACAAGATGAAAGGCAGGCAACAGAAGGTGAAAAATGCTACTATCTTATAAAATACAAAACCTAAGAATGAGTTGAAGCTGATAATAAAAAATAAAAAAAGAACAAAAAAGAGATTATACTAGGAGAAAGCAGTGGAAGAAAGAATATAACTTCAGTTTCATGTAGACAGGATTGATGAATAGCCAAAGACAGAAAGCAGAGCTCCTTAGTTCTAGTTTTTCTTATGATTTCTCTCAGGTCAAGAATGACCTTTGTACTAGATATGAGAGAATAAAAAGCATTTGAATAGATTTTTCAGTGAGCTTGACTTTAATTGTGAGGAAAATTCTAGAATGGAATATTAAAGAAATGGTTAGTCAACATACACAAAAGGGAAAAGTAACTGCAAGAGCCAGCATGGCTTCAGAAATAAAAGGTTATTCCATTAAAATAACTAAAAAATGCGTAATCTAGCTGGAAGTCTTCTGATTGACACAGAAACAATACAAATGCAACTACAGAATACTTTCTACAGAAATACAAATAGACATCAATATTTAGAGAATTATTATGTGCTTATGGGTAAATTTATCCAAAATAATAAACTTGACTATATTAACTAACTTGATTTATTTGTATTTACTGACATACCAATAAAAATTACCAAAGAATTATTGTATTGACCTAGAAAAAAAATAATAAAATCTATCTGGAGAAACAAAAGGTCAAGAATTTGAAGGAAAAACTGGCATATTTTAAGGGCTTCCTAAATGTTTTTTGACTAATTGTCTGATCAAAGAATCATGGATTTAGACCTGGTAGGAATTTTAAAGACTATTTATTCCAACATCCTTATTTTATAGACAAGGAAACTGAGGCCCAGGGGGACAAAGTGATTTATTTTAGGTTTTTCAATTTATACATGCAGTTAATGTCTGTATTTTCCTTTTCACATTGTTTTCCTCTTTACACTTTGACACAATTGCAGCAATGAATCATATATCTTGTCTAATTTGTGTGTGTGTGTGTATGTTGTGTGTGTGGCTTTCTAATATACCTTTCTAGCTTTATTTGGAGGTTTGGAATTAGCCAATTCTGTCATTATTCTCTTGTCTTTTTATATAACATATGGTGTTTGCCTCTTACCTTGTAAATTCCAGAATTCAAAGACCCTTGAGGCTATGTTGCTAGGAGCCTGGTGTTTCTGATAAGCAAAAGCCTAGAGGTGAAGGGTCAAGCTTAACTTTATATCTGTGAAGTCTCTTTCTACTTGTAAACAGTAACAACAATGACTACCATCAGTTGTATCTATGTGAACCCTGGAGTAGTGCTTTTACCAAATGGGATGCCCATAAATCTAGCCAGCTATATGCACCTGTAATAATTTCTAAATAGGACACTTTCTTTGTATATTGTCTATATCTCCTCTACATAGCAATTCATTTACACTGGTTAAATTTTTATGCCATCTTATTAAAATCAACACTATTTTCTCCAAACATTTACCCTTATATCAATAATACGTTTAGGTAGGTCAGAATGTAGTATTACTTGCATATCATATTTTTTCTTGTGATTCTTCCATTTTTCTTAATTAAAAACTTGCACCAAAAATGTCAATTTTCTGATTATTAATAGACAATTGACCCAATGAAGGTTCTCATTTCTTTTTTTTCACTTTATTTTTTATTGCTTTTTAATAGCATTTGTTTTCTTTCACAACATGACTAATATAGAACTGTGTTTTACATGATATAGATTATCAAAATGCTTGCCATCTCGTTGTGGGGAGAGAAGAGAATGAGGGAAGCAATTTAGAATGCAATTTTTTTAATTAGACATTTATTAATATTCGTTTTTAATCTGTTTACATACCTTATGCCCCTACTTTCCCCTTCACCCCGCACTATTCCCCCACCCATGGCCAACGCACATTTTCACTGGTTGTAACAAGTGTCTTTGTTTAGGGTCTATTTCCCATTCATGTCCGCCTCAGTCCATGCATTCAAGCAATTGTTTATCTTATATGTTTCCTCTCCTGCAGTCCTTCCTCGGAATGTGGGTAACATCTTTACCATAAATCCCTCAGCGCTGTCTTGTGTCATTGCAGTGCTGCTGGTACAGGAGCCCACTACATTTGATTTTACCATAGTATATAAGGTTCTCATTTCTGCTATGAGTAATTCATTAATATAAAATAAAATCAATTTTATTTTCTATATTATCATTTGATCCATGCCAAACCCCTTCCATTTCTTTTCTCAAAGAAAGCATTTTTGATTATCTCAAATTAAGGTTTAGGTGTGGTACACAAGTCTTTTGGCCTCACTTAAATAAGGTCTTAAAATGTCTTTTAGATCACATTATGGAAGCTGCCAAAATTTATGTGGATATGAATGTCCTGCAAGATGCCACCATAGAGCACATTAAGCACATATTTGTGAGGAATGCTGTTACCTAGGTGAGGAAGTTTTTTAATGACAACTACTCAAATTGGGAACTTCTAGATGAACTGAAGCAAAAGGCCATGTATGTTTTTGCTCAAGAGAAGGATAAAAGAAATGATGAAAAGGATGCAGTGATTGAGAGCCTCAGGAAACAACGTAGAGAGGCAAATAGTAGGGCAAATGAGAAGGAAATTAGTGAGATAAAAGCAGTGGCAGCATTGAGGGCATCTGAAAAGAAAAATAGTGCTAATAACTATAAGAATAATGCTAATGTAAACACATGATATCAAAGACACCAATTATGTTATGTGTGTGGCCGAGTTGGACATTTTGCAAGAGAATGTAAGTTTAGAAGAAGATCATATGGGCAGAGGTACAATAATAATAATAATAATGGATTTAATCGGTTTAATAATAATTATGGATATAGGGGAAATAATTGGAATAATGGATTTAATTATGGAAATGGCCAGCACAATGTTTTCCAATGCCAGAATACATGCTGCCAGGGTGTTCAAGCTCCTAATATGGCAATGAAGGAGGATTACATAAAGGCCCATGAGCAATCAAAATATAGTCCAGCAGAATGTTAATCATGGTAACCTGAATGGATGGACAGCTTCATTATGAAGGCGTGCCTGAAATTCAGAAATAATTAATCAAGTTAATGGGAATAAAGTCAATGTTAGTGACATTGTATGTGTTAAAGATAATGATAATGTAATTGTGGATAATGGAAATGGTGTACTTGGTATTAATATTGATTTAATTGGTGATAAGAATTTAATTAATGATGAGTTGATGAGTGTTAATGTTAATTTAAATGGAATCAATGATAGTTTAATCAACGTGAATGATAATTTGAAGAGAATTAATGATAATTTAAATGGTGTTAATGTTAAATTATCTGAATTAACTACTGGTAATGGTGTAAATTGTACTTTAACCAATGTTAACTATAATTTACCTACTGGTAGTAGTAATTTAACTAGTGTTGGTAATAATTTGATTAAAATTGATGATGGTTTATATGATGTTGATAATAATTTGATTAGTGTTGTAAATAATTGTGAGAAAAAGAAAAATTGTTTTGTAAATGGTGTTAGAAATTCTAGTAAGTGTCGAATTAAGAAGAATAATAGAAATTATGATTTGATTGAGGATAATTTGATTGTAAATAAGAACATTGATACCACAATAGAAGTGAAAAGGACCAAAGGTGCAATTCCTGGGAAAATTCTGTAATTCAAGAGGATGTTAACTTGGATGGACAGGAAATATCTGAGCTTTGTTCTGATGCTACTGTTTTCTCTCCTGTGTTGGAAATTTTTCAACCTCCCATTACTACCGAACCATTCGTGTCTATAACTATTGGAGATCAGATTTACGATCTTCTCATTGATACGGAAGCCAGTAAATCAGTTTTGCAAAGTTGGTGCTACAGGCATAACTCAGAAAGAAGCTAAATTGCAACCAAAAATGGTAACCCTAGGACCTCGTTCTGTAGAACATGCATTTTTGTGTGTTGCAGAATGTCCAATGAATCTTTTGGAAAGGGATTTGTTGTGTAAATTATGGGCTACTCTCCAATGTACTGAATCTGGTGATATTTCTTTACATCTCCCAGAGGAATGTTTGAAGGTCTTTCCATTGCTTTTCTTAGATTCCAGCAGTACAGAGGATGACTTAGGTACTATCTATCTAATACCTGAGGATATACCTAAGGACTTGTGGTCAAGATCATCCACAGATGTTGGGTTGCTAAAATCAGCTACTCCAGTCAGGGTGAGGACAAAGGAAGGACCAGTTCCTTGTGTGCCTCAATATCCCTTGACTAAGGAGGCAATAGATGGTATACTCCCAATAACTGAGTCTCTAATCCAACAAGGGATAATAATAACATGCTTTTCTGAGCACAATACACCAATTTTGCCTATAAAGAAGCCAAAACTGGATGGAAATGGCTGACCTGTTTACCAATTTATTCACGATCTAAGAGCAATAAATAATTATGTCATCAAAACACATCTAGTTATTCCCAGTCCAGCTGCTATAATTTCTTCCATTCCAAGTCAGGCTAGTTATTTCACTGTGGTAGATTTATGTTCTGTGTTTTTCTCAATAGTAATTCACTAGGATTCTCAAAAGATCTTTGCTTTCACTTGGGAGAAGACCCATGAGATGTGGACTCATCTTCCACAGGGGTATATTGACTCACGTAGCCAGTTCTCTCAAATTCTAATTCAAGATCTAAAAATAATTAAATTTAAAGAGAGTAAATTGGTGCATATTGTGGATTATATTCTTTTAGCATACCTAAATGAAAAGGTGTGTCTTAGGGATAGCAAGATTCTTTTGATTGAATTGTATAAACAAAGACATAAAATCTCCAAGGAAAAATTACAATGAGTTTTTTCAACAGGTCCAATATCTTGGATTTGTGTTGTCAGAGGGTTCCAGAAGTATCACACAAAAGAGAATAACTGACATACAGAAATCCAATGCACCTAAAACTAAAAAACAACTTAGAGCTATTCTTGGAACTACTGGTTTCTGTAGGCAGTGGATTCCTGGATATAGTGAGATCACTAAGTGTTTAATAGATCTGACCAAGAATACAGAACCAGAACCTCTGAAATTAAAGGCTGAACATTGCTTAGCCTTAGATAAACTCAAAGAAGCCATTTTATCTGCACTTACATTAGGAATTCCAGATTATGAGAAACCTTTTCAGCTGTTTGTCAACAAAAAAAGGTATAGTTTCTGGTGTTTTGACACAGACTCTAGGACAAAGTTATAGTCCAATTGGATCACCAGGGCCTACTCCTGAGAGCAGCAAGACTTAAGACAACAAGAGACTAAAGAACCAGACTTTGAACATAGATATTGAGTGCAGGCACAGACATTGAGCATAGGCTTGGACTCCGACCTTGAGCACAGGCGTGGACCTTGGGTAGGGACCCAGTGCAAAGGGATGCATGACTGTGGAAGCAGTGCCCTGAGACTGTTAAAGGAGCTTCAGGCAGAGGAGAAAGCAAGGGGACCACCAGATGGCTTGACCCTGAGAACAACTAGACTTGAGAACTCAGGAGCCTAAAGAGCTCAGACAGACCCTGGGGTGGTGAGGATAAAACTTAGAGGGCTCACATTGCTATGATTCAGACAAAACTTGCTCCACAGCTTGATAGGATAGACAGAGAGCCTGTCTGCCTCATCCAGACTTCTGATTGAGAAAGAAATAATAATAATGGCAAGCCAAGCACAAGAACCCCAAAAGAGAAATTAATAGAAATTTGGACTCCATAATACAAGAAATTATCTAACAAAACTGCCCTGAAGTTCTTAAACAAGAGGGCAATATAGACATTGAAAGGATCCATAGATCACCCTCTATAATAAACCCTGAAAAGACCACCCCCAGGAATATAATAGCCAAATTCAAAAGGTTCCAAGTAAAAGAAAAAAAAATTTACAAGATGTCAGAAAGAGAAAATTCAGATATCAAGGAGCACCAATCAGGATCACACAGGATCTGGCAGCCTCCACACTAAAAAACTTCATGGCTTGGAATATGATGCTCATAAAGGCAAGAGAACTGGGTCTACAACCAAGGATCACCTACCCATCAAAACTGACTATATAATTCCAGGGGAAAGTATGGGCATACAACAAGATAGAAGATTTCCAAGTATTTGCACAGAAAAGACAAGGACTAAATGGAACTTTTCTTTTTGAATTTGCCTCTTTAACAGCTTCATTAAGATCAAATTATTTATATTCCTATATGGAGAAATATTATGTGTAATTTTCAAAAACTGTATTCACTATTATATTAATTAGAAGAATTATTCATAGGGAGAATTTGGAGCACTAAATGCTTTAAGATGAGACGGGGCGGGGAAAAAAGAGGTGGGGGTGAATAATAAATGGCACCAAGAGAAACTTGAATGAATAAGAAAAATAGGATATTCTATATCACACAAAGAGGGCATGGGAAGGCAAGGGGGAATAAACAAAATCATAAGAAGGAGAGGAAAAGAGTATTAAGAGGTAATATTTAACCTTACTCTCAGCAGAATTAACCCTGAGAGGGAAGAGTAGCTATATCCATTGGGATATAGTATTCTATCTAACCCTACTGAGAAAGCCAGAAGGGATAAACCAAGGGGAGCAGGGGAATGGGGAGATCAAAAAAGGGTGGGGAGGAGAGGGGGAAGTAATACATTAGGCCTTAAAAAACAAAAAGAGTATAATAATAAAGGAGGAGGTGGAAATGGAAGTAAATCAATGGAGGGGACAAGGGGGACTGGTTAAAAACAAACAACTGGTTTAAAAGGAAATAGTGTAAGCAGAAGGGGGTAGAACTAGTAGAAGATACCAAAATGTTGGGGAATACACAACTGATGATTATAACTCTGAATGTGAATGGGATGAACTTGCCCATAAAAAGGAAGCAAATAACAGAGTGGATTAGAAACCAAAATCCTGCCATATGTTGTCTACAAGAAACACATATGAGATGGGTAGACATATACAGGTTTAAGGTCAAAGGTTGGAGCAAAATCTTTTGGGCTCAAATGAGAAAAAGGAGACAGGAATGGCTATCATGATTTCTGACAAAGCCAAAGTAAAAATAGATCTGTTTAAAAGAAACACTGAAAATAATTACATTCTGATAAAAGACAGCATAGACAGCAAAGCAATGCTTTGAGGAAACTTGGTGAGGAATTCTCAAAAGAAGAAAAAGGCCAAGGGTCTCTAGGTATCCTTTGACTCCAAGGATTCTCTGAATATGTTTCTTTGTAGTTTAGAATTCATCCCATTTATCCAAAATTCCTTTCATGTCTATTCAAAGGGAGAGTGTATCTCCTAGATTGAATTTATCATTACATTTTTTGTTATTTCTTTTTCATTGCTTTTTAGCCACTGCTAATGGCTATCAACAGACTGATTGATATTGATGAGCACACCAGATAGATAGGAGACCTTTGATTACCAGGAATAGAAACTCCAACTCCTCAGGGCTACCAGTAGAATTTTGAGAACAATGGTCACTACTCACTAAGGAACTAAACTTACTTGTCCAGTGAAAATTATATTTGGAGAATGATCCAAGATGATTCTATACCTTGCTGAGATATAATAGTTATTAGGTTTGTTTATTGTCACCTACTGTTGTTTAGACTCCTTCTCTGGCTTCTGAATGATTGATCCCCAGACACTTTGACCAGGGTCCTTGACCTTGTGGTCTCCAGATTCTCTTTCTGGGTGATTGATCCTTATTTTTTTTTTTACATTTATTAATGATTGATCCTTATTGATACATGTTTTCCCCTACGATATGTATCTCCCATGGACATGAAGCCAACTGTCTTTTTATTTCTTCAAAGTTTGGTCAGTCTTCTAAGACTTGAATCCTTTCTTGCCTTGGGATATATAATACTTGTTTGTGTAGTGCCTCTCCCTTTTCTTGGGGTGGGGCACCATTATTCTATGCTTTCTCTTCCCTGACAAATGACTGTACTGTCTTGAAGCTAGTTTCTTTGTTTGCTTTCTGAATACCTGGTTTGGGGCAGTTGTGACATATAGTGCCTTACAATAATGTAGGTGCTTGCAAGTAATATTTTATTTAATACAAATAAACACTCCCTTACAGTTTAAAAAATACACTCACATATATAATCTCATTTGATCCTTTTAGTGATTTTAAGAGAGAGAAGCAGCATTCTTATTTTTTGTAGAAAAAGAAACTGAGGCTCTGGGATGTGAAGGGATTTGAGCAAAGTCACACAGTTAATAAATGGTGTGAATAGGAAGAGAAGAGAATCCAGGCTTTCTAATTCATTTCCAGGGTTTTTATTTTCCTTGGCTTTCAATAAGATATTTTAAAATATTCCCCAGACTTCCTGTGGATTATTTACTTTTAGACTATTCCATTCTTTCTTTTTTTTAAACTAAAACCTGGATTCTGTTATAGATTTTTTTCAATGAAGAAATTAGTTTGTTTTTTAATTATATACTCCCAGGGAGAAAGATTATTTTACTTCATTCATGGTATGCAGCATTGGCCAGGCCCTCATTAAAGTACTGAAGCTACTTGAAATTGAGAAATGAAAAACTTGGAGAGAATGAAGAGGGGGAGGATGAAAGATGATCAAAGCACTAGAAAGCAAAATCTATGAGAAAAGATGTGAGGAGTCAGGGATATTCTGATTAAAGAAGGCTGATAAGAACTGTCTTCGAGTACATAGATATTTAACTTACTAAGGATGGTCAATGAGCTATTTTCCATGGCCAGAAAGAACATATTAGGAATAACACAGATTTCAATTTCATTGGGATAATTTTTATCTAATTATAAAGGATCACAAAATCATAAGCCTAAAAATAGAACTAAGTCAGTGATGGTTTACTATTAAATATTTCCAAACTTTTGAGGTTTGAGTAAAAACAATGCTTTGTTCTTCATTCTTAGTATTGTAGACTTAGAAGTAGAAGAGTTTTTCGCAGTAATATTCTTGGATGCTTCCCCTTATTTTACAAAAGAGTAAACTGACTCTCAAAGTGGTTATTTGAACAAATATCAATAATATAGAAATAGGTCTTGATCAATGACACCTGTAAAACCCAGTGGAATTGTGCTTCGGCTATAGGATTGGGTGAGGGGAGGGGAGGGATAGAACATGAATCCTATAACCATGGGAAAATGTTCTAAATTAATTAAATAAATAAAAAATTTTAAATTAAAAATAAGAAGGAAGGAATTCCTGAGCAATGGAGAGCTTCAAACAAGAGGCTGTATTATCACTTCTCAGAAATGTTAGATTTAGATCATGGATTCTTTGTCAGGTTTGATTGAACAAGAAGCCTCTGGGGCTATTATTGAATGTCTAGCATAAAGATTTTCTTTTAATTTTTTATAACATATAAAACAGAACTTAGTTTTGTTTTTATATACGAAAGGATATGTACTAAAAATTCCCATTCTCACAAAAGCATCTTAGAGGCTTTATAATATCTTCATTTGCAGTGAGAGAAGTACAGACCAGTTCTGGCCACTTACTACAGGTATGATCTTAGGCAAATCACTTTGTCATTTCCAAATTCATCCAGGTGTTAGTTGTTTCAACAATAATTTTGGTAATGTAGGCCCAGATAGGTTTTCTAGATGAGGCTCATGTGGAAGCTTGAATGAACATCTCTGGAATATTGCAAACCTTTTTATAGGGAGACTAATTCTGAGGATGAGGAAGAGGAGAATAGAGATTTAGAATCAATATTGACTACTCTGTAAGAAAATCTATCTCTCCCTATCCTAAATAATTACTAGTATAAGATAAATGATTTCATTCTTAGGGTACAGCTTATACCTGAAACATGATTAATTCCTCAAAAAATATTCATTGCATAGAAATTCACAAATGATGAATAAAAAGTAACTTTCCCCCTACAAGCAGATAAACAGAAAAGCAAAGTTATATACATTAGAATATACTAAACAAATATAGCAAGCAAATGAACTTGCCACATAGAAATAAGAAGATAAAGAGAGAGGGAGACAGAGACAGAAAAAGTCCAATCATCTAAGGAAAAATTCTTGTTAACTTCTGAGAAAGTTCTAGAACCATATGTGTTCTCTTTGAAGCAGGAAGCAAAAGGAAAGTTGCTCTTTTTTCAAACTCTCCAGATAATTTCCCTCCTTACTAAGGCATGTAGGGTCAAAAAATCATTCTCTTCACCAATGAGGAGAAAAATCATACAAATGCAACAGCTTTGAACCCCAGGTTACACTTAAAAAAAAAGATGAACTTGGAATCTATGATCTCTGAGGTCTCCTCTAGTTCTAAAAGTCCAAGATATGAACTTAGGGTACAAATAGAGTAAAAACATTAAATAGAAATATTCTCAATATCTAAATTCTTGTTGCTATCAATTTATGTTACAAAACATGGGACACACATGAGAAAGGAGGATCACTTTTTTAAGGTGCTATGTGGCCCTTTACATTTGTGTCCAAAATGGTCTTCATGGTTTTATGAAACATTCTTGAAAAATTATAGCTTAATCACAGCCATTCCCTAGCATCGTAATTGCAACTAAAACCAAAACCAAAATGAAAATGAAATCTTCTCTACCATAACGTAATAATACTAGTTGCTTGAATAAAATATCTAATTTAGTATTATGTGTTATATTCCTTAAGACATTTGTCTGAGATATATAACCCTTTCTTGAAATCAGTTAAATTGATCAGATAATAAATATAATAGGGTTGTTAAAACCATGTGCTTTGCACATCGCTTAAACTTGCACCTAATTTACTCTGATGATGATAACTAGAACACCAAAAATATGTTGGCATCTTGGATCAGTGGAAAGTTTTTTCTAGCCTAGAAAATATTAACTTAGCTGTTGGGAAACATGATAAAACATCCCCTGAATCAAGGAGTTCAAACTTGTTGAAACTCCTTTTATTGTATGTCTGAATGAGTCTTGGAACAAAAAATGCTGTGAATAATTTCTTTGGCAAATACATGATCAGCAAGGTGGATATAATCCCGACCTCTTCGCATTGGAGTTTGATAGCAGGAGCTTGAGAGATATGTATTCCTTCTTCTTGATTCAGCATAATTTCTAATTAAAGAAAAAATGGCTCACAGTAACTCCAATTTGTTTCTATTTTTATACTCAGCAAATAGGAATAAATACAATTTGATATCTTATTTATTAATCTTTGCAATTCAAAGAAATAGATAATCTTTTGAATCCCAATTTTATATGTTAAATATTTAGAAAAGTAATTTATTCAACATGCATTTATTTATCATCTGCCATTTTTTATGGCACAAGAGATATGTTGAGTACTCAGTGGAAGGCATATAAAAAAGTATGACACTATCATCACCATCAGGAAATTTATACTCTCTTTAGAGAAATATGACAAATGTAAAATTTAAAAAATAACTACATATCATGATATCCTTAAATGTCCAGATGAATAGCATAGAAAAATGACAGAATAAGAAAGAGATGTGATTTTGACAGTGTATTAGCATAGGTCAGATGCAAATACTGTCATTGCTAAAATGTCTTACATTAAGATATTGTATGTTATGTATTTATATTTATATATATATATATATTTGCCTCCCTTATTCTAATGTAAGCTTCTTGAGTGTGCTGACACTCTTGATTGATTGCCATTGTTTCCCCAGGGTATAGGTAAGGATTGAAGAAATCCATTCTGATGGTCTGTGAGACAATTTCTCTAGCTAGAAGAAAGAGCAATTTTGGAAAACAAAAAGAGAAATTTTAATAGATCATAGGTCACACTGCAGAGGCATTTGATGTAACATTATAGGCATTAACTTATCATTGTACATTTTTAATAGGAGAAAGGCATGATTAAAGTAATATTTTAGGAAAGATTAATCTGGCTATTATATGTGGGTAAATGGAATTAGTTCATCCTCTTTCATTGTTAGACTCTAGCCATCAGAAATATTGTCATCTACTTAGTGGGGAGGAGATTAGTTACCTACATGTGACAATAAGTAACAAATCAAGAACAAGAGACTGCTCTTTGGGCAGTTCAAAACAGTGTTGTGGCTGCCATTTGTCCACTTGAAAATTGAAGGTGGATGCAGGAAGTGACAGAAAGATATTATTTTTCAAATATGATGGTAACTTCCTGTGGAGGTAGGTTGGCACTTTGAACTTGGTGTTGAAGGATCTCTGCTGAGACCTCAGAAGGCTTCTCTCTGAATTGTCACATGGGTAAGTTAGGCTGACTTCCTTTCGCCTCCCTTGTTGTTTCTGGAGGCTCTACCCTCAAGGAGGCCTCTCTTGTCTCTCTAATTGTCAAAGGCCTTGTGGCTAGTTTAATTAACCTCTGTGTTCCTCTCATCCAGTCCAGACCTCTGGTATGGGCCAGATTTTCTCTCTCTTTCTATTTTCCTACCTTCAACCTTCCTAATTACAAATAAACTTCCATAAAAGCCATCCTGACTTGGGCCTATTCATTTGGAATCAAGTTAATTTGATTCCTGGTGACAATACCTTATATATCTAGTTTCCCTTCTTACATATGCAAAAGAAATTAACAAAGAGATGGTGGGAAGAAGGCCAATAGTAAGGCTAAACACATAGGACTTCTTGTGTGATAAAAATCAGCCAAAATGCATTTATTAAAAATTTCTTATATACTAGTCAGCATAAGTATTTGGGTTACAAAGATAAAAACAAAGGAACTTATATTCTAGTGAAGACAACAGGAACATTTTGAGCTTACACATAATATACTGTAAATGAATGCAAGACTTGTGAGGAATGCATGCAATGGTAATGTAAAGGAATATAAGAAAAAAGTTTAAAAGATAAGCAATAGCACTTGGTAAATAATCACATATAGAAAATGAAAGAGAGAATCATAAAGTTTTTTTTTTAACTCAAGAGACAGGTAGGATGGGCTAATATTCAAAGAGAATATAGTGTCTGATTCTCTTAAAGACTCAACCAACCAGACAACTTTAAATCTAAGATGTTGGGAAAAAAAAATTCATGATTTGAGAAAAAGTTCTGGAAAAATTTGAGAACTGCATGGCAAAAGTTGGGCATCTCTCTCCATAAATCAAGGTAAAGTCAAACAATTTAAACAATTTAGAAATAAAGGGTGATATCAAAAACAACCTAGGGGAGCACAAAATAGTGTACCTATCAGGACTATGGATAAAGGAAGAATATACGACAAACAAAAGATATAACATTATAAAATATAAAGGAGACAATTTTGACTACATTAAATTCAAAATTTTTTGTACAAACAAAGCAAATGTGATGAAGATTGAAAAGGAAACTATAAAATGGAAAAAAATTATAGCTTTCTCTTTGGTCTCCATGCCTCAAGTCTTTTCCCACTCCAGTGCATCCTTCAGTCAACTCTGAAAATGATCTGTCCAAAAAGCAAAGCCCACCATGTTTAACGCCTCCTCACCCCAGTCATTAAACTCCAAGGACTCCTTATCACCTTTGAGATAACATATAAAATTCTCTTTTGATTTGGAAAGTCCTTCATGATCTGGTGCCTTCCTACCTTTCCAGCCTCATTACTTTACTTCCTTCCACAAACCTTATGGTGCAATGAAACTAATCTCTTTGCTGTTCCTCACAGAAGACACCTCTCTTGATTGTCCATATTCACCGGATGTCCCTCATATCGGAAATTCTCTGCTTCCTGGCTTCCATGGCTTCTTTCAAGCCTCAGCTAAAAAAATCACCTTCTAGAGTAATTTGGAACCATGTTGTAAGGTATTTAAAACTTTGCATGTAATCTGACCAAGCAATACCATTGGAAATCTGGGAAAAGGAACTACTTGTACAAAAATATTTATAGTTCTTTTTGTTGTAGCGAAGAACTGGAAACCAAAGGGTTGTCCATCGATTGGGAAATGTTTGGAGAAGTTTTACGCTGTGACTGTAATGGAAAACTATTATACCATAAGAAATGACAAATAGGACAATCACACAAAACCTGGAAAAACTTATATGGAGTTATGCAAAGTGAAGTGAGCACAACCAGGGCAATGTTGTACACTAGTAATAGTAATAATGTATAATAATCAACCTCGAATGACAACTATTATTATCAATGCAAGGATCCAAGACAATTCTAAGAGACTCATAATGAGAAAGGTTATCCATCACCATAGAAGGAACAGATGGACGCTGAATGCAGATTGAAGCATAGCATTTTACATTTTATTTCCTTCATGATTTTTTTATCATATAAGTAACATATGTCTTTTTTCACAACATGATGAAATACATGCAAATATGTATTGCGTGATAGCACAGGTATAATCTTTATCATATTTCCTGCTGTTGTGGGGAGGAAGAAAAAATAGGAAGGAGGGTGTTCAATTCTTTTTGACCACTTATCAATTGGAGAATGATTTGATTTCTTATCACTTTGACTCAATTCTCTATATATTTGAGAAACGAGGTCTTTGTCAGAGATCCTTGTTATAATTTGCCCCAGTTTATTGTTTTACTTCTAATCTTGGTTGCTTTTACTTTGTTTATATGAAACCTTTTAAATTTAATGTAGTCAAAATTATTTATTTTACATCTTATAATTAGATGGTATTGCAAAATGTCAGAAAATTATTATTAAAAGTGTATCTACTAGAAGAAAAATATAAAACATTTTAAAGAAGAAAAGTGAGAAGCTAAAAAAAGATTAAAATAACCATATAAAGCTTTTCCTGATACTCCAAGTTTTTAATAGTCACATTGATCCTAACTTCTATGAAATTAATTCATATTTATATTGTCTGTATTTTATTTTCAGTTTTCTACATATCCATTCTCCTTTCTCCAATCACCAGCAGACAGAAAACTTTTCTGAGTTAGTGACCGTTTCACTTCTGTCTGGGTATTCCTGGCATCTTGGATGATGCCAAGGACATGAAATACTTATAGAAAAGAATTATTTAGGGAAGTGTGATCAATTCATTTGAGGACAGGTATATAAAGGAATAGTGGTATGTCCCAGGGCCAAGGAGAGAAGACTTGTAAGAAGGTGGGATTGAAGTAAAGCTGGCATGAGTGGTGAATATTTTTGGAAATCTCAGTAGAGAATAGAGGAGAGAGGTTCAGAAAATGGGTCATATGGAAGATATGGGGAATACAAACACAAAATGCTCATTTATTGTTATGCACCTTCCTAAAATGTTTCCCTTTTAGGTCTGTCTGTAAAAATGCCAATATACTTTTTGGGAGGGATTTTGAATATTCATGCACCTGAAACAAATACAGTTGACTTCATGAACCTCAAAACCTGTACATCCTTGGGCTTACCCTTTCACTCAGGCCTTTAATTGCCATCACTAGGATAAAGCATCTTTGTATTTGTATGATCCATTAGTCACCCTGCTCAGTGACTCATTTGTTTGATTAAAAGAAAATAAATAAAATAAATGAAGTACTTAAGCACCATAGCAATAAATATAGTCTAAGAAGTTAAATAAATACCAAAATACTTAACTGGTTGTTGGGTGTTTTCTTATTGACAATAGAATAGCAAATCTATGTCATACTTATGGCATCTTTCATGTAAAGAAAACCTATTCATGTCTCTTACAATCAAACTTGAGATAGTAACATAATTAAGTTAATAATGATTTTTATGATTTATCCTTCTCCCTTCTACAATCCCAAGGTCATCATTTTAATACTGCTTGATGCTACATAAAATGTTTGATTGAACTTCATGGTCAACTCTCCATTGTACTCTTCTTCCCATTTCAACTTTTTGCTCATTAGCTCATTCAGTAAGCTATATGTACCCTTTGGGGAGCCAAAGCAGATACTTCAAAATAACTATACCTTAAGTTTAAAAGTATAGGATAATTTTAAACCAGGTACTCAAGTGTGTAAATTTAGATTAAAAATACTATATGAAAATCATGTTTTAGGCCACTAGGCCATTTAGCCCTTTGAACTTCTGATATTAAAAAATAATCATTTCCACCTTTTCTATGAAGTCATCAAGGTGTTTTATTAAAGATGGCATTCTAAATTAGAGGCCTCTGTAATCCAAAATACAAGAAAAAAATGATAATACGACTTTTTCTTGAAGGCCTCCAGTGATATGAGATCCACAACTTGCCCATTTTATAATAAATTTTTAAAAATCCTTTCTTACCATATGTTGGTTCTAAGGAAGAAGAATGGTAAGGGTTAGGCAATGGGGGTTAAGTGGCCTTCCCAAGATTACACAACTGGGAAGTGTCAGAGGACAGATTTGAACCCAGGATCTCCTTCTTCCAGGCAGGCTCTCTATTCACTGAGTCATCTAGCTGCCTCCTCTACAAATCAATTTTAAAACAACTTTCATTGTGAGGATGTTTTCCCCAATATCCAGACTGAAGTTACCTCTTTGTATCTAACCCTATTGTTCTAAGTTCTGACCCCTGGGCCTGCAGAGAACAAGTCTAATCTCTGTTCCAAAGGTAGACATGAAAATATCTGAAAACAAAGAAACAACAAAGCTACCACTCCTCCCTTTTTCTCTTTCTCTAAGCTAAACATCCTTTCCTCCTTCAACTGATCTTACATGATATGGATATAAGGCCATTTTTATTTGCCTTCCTATTGACTTATAAATACTCCTAATATATAATTATTCTTCCTAAATGAAAGCATCCCAAATGAATACAAATTTTTTTCTGATCAAAGTACAGAAGAAAAATCAGACTCCATATCACTAGAAGGCATGCCTTTTGATGAAATCCCTAATTAATTATTTTTTTAACTCCCCAGAATAGTAAAAGGATGACAGAAGGAAAACAGGAATAATAAAGAAATCAGACTAATGGGAATATAGAATCCATGTGAAATATGAAAGGATTTGTGTCTTTTCCACATTTAAAAAACATATCATATTGGAAGTCATTAAAATACAAAGAGATGCAATCAGACCAAGCTCCAAGGAGCTTTATGATCTAATAATATTCATTGAAATTTATATGTCCCTTCAAGATTTATTGGGCAGTTTTCTCAGTTTCCTTATAGAGAAAGGCACTGGTAAGTATAGTATCACCATTTTATGGGTCAGGAAACTGAGAATCTGAGAAGTTATATGACTTGTGAAGAACAGAGAATTAATAAATGTTTGAAGAAGGATAACAGCTCTGATTCCAAGTCTTTCTTTCTATCTGCTGAGGCATATAATCCCTCTTTTCTAATATAGGAAGTTGTGGTCAATAACAATAATGATACAAAGGATGGATACAAAGAAGTCCAGGGAAATTTTTTCCAGAATTCTGAGATATAGTAGATTAATTTTTCCTATGGTTAAGGGATAGAAGAAAGTCACAGAATATTTTGTGGAAGTCACTTGTTAGGATTTGGTAAAGACAGAAACTTGGATAAACTGATAGAATCAGTTTATAAATGGCCTCCAACTAATGAGTTTGGTCTCAAAACAAAATAGGGAGTTACTGCATATCCCTGATCACAATAATCAGAGCATTTATTATCTAATTGGCATTTCCAAATGTCTTCTTTCTCAATTAAGGAATAATCCTCAGTTTGTTTCCACAGCTAATTTAGTAAGGGCAAAATGATTGAAATGACAGTTCTGGAACTCAGCTTCCCTGCCCTTCCAATTTATATAGTAAGTGGCAGTATGGATTGAGGAATGTCCTTATAATAAGGAAAACCTGGATTCAAATCCTACTCACACTAGTTATATGACTGTTGTCAAGTCATTTAGTATCCTTCTATTTTACTCAGGCTACACTCTAGAATGTATGTATTAAATTAAATGAGTTATATTTAAGTTTCTAGAGGTTTTCATACTGCCTTCACCACACTGAAAATTCATAAATCATGTATGCATGAATATATTTATGCAGAGAGTGATGGGAAGAGATAGAGAAAAGATCATAAATTTAGAGCTAGAAAACACAGGAATCCAAGATAGCTTAAGTTGACTTGTTCAAAGTCAAGCAACTAATAAACATGAAAAACATCATTTCTTTTCATGCTTCATTAACAAGATTTGCTAGTTGAATTTGAAAGTTTGTCATCTTAAAAAATAAACTATTTTTAATGATTTCAGCTAAAATTTGAACTTTAAGCTACTAATCTTTGAACTAGAAAATCAAAATGTGAGCCCTTATTCCAGTGATTGATTGTCAGTTATATAACCTTTGCCCAGTTTCTACTGCTTTCTGAGCTTCAATTGACTTATATGTACAAGAGGAATTAATATTTGCAGGGCCTACATCACAGGATTGTTGAGGGATCTCAGTAGATAATGCACCAACCCTTTACAACCATAAAACACATCAGTATAACCTATTACCATCATTTGTAATAAATAACTTTGTGTCTCTTAGAATTGAAGTATTCACTAGAACGTGTGTGTGTGTGTTTCTTGTCATCTCTCATATATGATTCATTACACAGGCAACCAGAGGCAATCAAAATAATAACTTGTGCCTAAGGAACATGTAAAATATGGTCACAAGAAAAATACTGAATACCCTTTAAATGTTACATACTTACATGCCTCATCATGGTAGAGGAGGGATTCTGGTTTCTTAAAGGATAATTTGGTTGGACTCACACTCCATCTCATGATTGTGCATTTCCCCAGACTTTCCCCCAGGAAAATTTTTCCATTTTTACATCCTGGTTTTATTGGCTTTCTTCCAGTTCCTGATAATACTTTGAATTCTATAAGAAATCTTTCCTAATCTTTCTTAGTTAGTGCCTTCTCTCTGTTGGTTATCAGGCTAACTTATTCTGTAAATATCTTGTTTACACATTATTTTTTGCATATTGTCTCCTTGTTAGAATGTGATCTCTTTGAGACAGCAATTGAATCTGCACTTTTTTTATCTCCAGATCTTAATAAAGTGCCTCCCTACGTATTTTCCACAGGAACTACCTAGATGAAAAGTCTTCAAATATAGCCCCAGAAATGAAATATATCTATAATTTGAGGACTAGTTGGTCTAAGTTGAGTATGACTCATTATTAGAAAATTGCTCTCTTTTTTATAAATTATTCATAACCACAGAAAAACATTATTCTTATGTGTAGGAGGATAGGAGATTTGTAGGGATTCATAAAATTTACTTCAACAAGAGGGAATATCTACATTGGTGGGAAAAAATAAAAAATAGCCATTTTTATGTGCGAGGGACTGTGGTAAATACTAAAGATACAAAAGAAACCACAAATACAAAAATGATAAAAAGGAAAAGTACAAATAAAAGAGATTGTTCCTACCCTCAAAAATAATGCACCCTAATAATAAGACAATACATATAATGGAGTGTATTTTGATCTGGAAATTAACAAAATTGGTGGGAGGAGCCAGAAATTGACAGGCTGACTTACTAACACAGCTTTCTAAGACTAGTAGTGACAATTTATTTCATCTTACAAGAGCTGGAGGTGGACAAATTAGGACCAGGGAGCGAAGGTACAGCAGTATGGAAAGGAACAGCAGTATGGAAAGAAAGAAATCTAAAGGACAGCACTGTAGTTCTGATTCAGGGCTAAGAATAGTGAAAACTCTGTAATAGGAATTCAAGGACCCCAGAACAAGAACTGAAGTGATTAGTCAGAGGCAGAGAACAAAGTACAAGAAAATAAAGTGTGGAAATGGCTGAGACTATTTAGAAATATTATATATATATATATGTATATATATATATATATGGATGTAGATAGATACTTGAACAGTTCAAAAATCCAGAAATTAAAATTTTCCTACTTTAAAATTGGCAAACCTGATCAGTTAATAATTCATTCCTCCCATATGGTTAGGACACTCTCCTGTCTCCTCCTTCTAGATCTATTTTCCTGTATTAGGACAGAGTCTAGGTAGCAGCAGATGTGGCATGAGGAGACAGGACTTGGAAAATTGAAATAATGCTTGAAATCTTGAAAGCAGATATCACATATCAGAGTAAGGCTGTGAGTCAGAATACAGCAGGCAAGCCCAAGCCAGGACACATGAAATGAGTGAAGATCTGGGTAAGCAGTGGGTTAGAAGCCAGATAGACAGGCAAGAACAAGGGAGAGAGAAATGCCAGAGGGCAGAGCAAGGTAGGGCCAAAGTAGGAAGATGTCAGATTCAGAGTCTGGGCACTGGCATTGTGGTATGCTGTCCCTAGTCAGTTTAGCCCTTGGGAAGGTCCCAGGCTGTGATATGGGGAGGGCCATTTGGTAAGATGCACAGTACTAAGTGAACCCTAAACTACTTAGGGAAGGATTTGTTTTTATGTGAGGAGGAGGGCAACAGGAAAGGTCCAGTGCCAACTAATAGTGAGGACACTAACACATAATCAGGAACGAAATGAAAAGGTCAGTAAATTAGAAAGAGGGAAGAAAAAGCAATTTCAAAAGCACAATGATCTAAACTTAAATTTCATAAGAAAGTAGAGGTTAAGGTGATATGATAGCTAGAGAAAAGATCTGGATTTCAGTTTTTAAGGGCCCAATACCAAGCAATCCAACTAGATAAAGAATAAAGATTCAATATCTTAATAAAATTTGTATACTTTATGGTTTAATGTCCAAGTAAGACCAAGACTAGGCAATTAAATATGAATGAAAGGTAAGAAAAACTGAGGTCCAGACATTGGGTTTTGGGTAGAGGAGCTATTTTAACAATAAGAACTTGGAGACATGGGTATAAGAAGATATCATAAACTGGAAAATTAGATTTAATATAAGGAATGCATGGAAATATCCTTTACAGAATTAATACCTTCCACCAAGGCAGTTAGCCCATTGATGGCTTATTAGATAAGCCCTAAAGATTCATCAGTGACTCAAAGATGGTAAGAATCTTACTCTGGGTTTGTTAACAGTAGTGCAAATTGAATCTAGGTTTCTTAGACTTCATGTCTACTAGTCTATCCACTAAGAGGAAACTGAGGTCAAAGAAATTAAAATAGCTTCCTCTGGTCAACCAGCTATTAAATATCAGAAGTCAAGGGGTTTATGGGGTATTCAGAAAAGACTAGTACCTCTGGGGGTGGGGTTTGCTGAGTCCTTTCCAGGGCTCCTTTCTTCCTTTGGTGTGCACCTGACACCCACTTCTCACCTGTAGCTTCAAGAAGCTACATTCAGAGTGGCCATACCCTGTTAAACCATCTTGGCAGCTTGGCTAAACCAGGCTGAGAGGAACTGACAGACCTCATTCCCATCAGTGAGTTAAGAGGTGTCCATTCCAAGCATGTAAAGACCTCTTCCCCCTTGGAGAGGAAGATGAGAAAAATTTATTCCAGTGGCAATTAAAGTGGCTGAAGGAGGTACTGTGGAGTTCTTATAGTTTGGTTAGAATTTGAAGAAGGCAAGATCTTCTACTACATCCTGAGCTATCACCAGTCCTCTTGATTTTTGTCTTGTCACTGCACTTGATTGACACTAGAAGAGAGGATGAAACACTCTGAGGGTGGGATCCAAACCACTAGGGTCACGGCTGAACCCCAACTCCCTTCAACATCCCTACTATAGCTTTGCCAGTTTGGGAACCTCTTTGAGTTTATTCCCTCATATGTCTTCCCCGGGGGGTGGGAGTGAGATGTTAACTATACTGGTCCATTGAAAGCTAACAAGGGGGGAGTCTAGATACAACCCCCCTACCATCAATACTCACCCTCATACAGATGTCATTTTGGTCCTCGTTGAGTACAAAGAGCAATGACCATCAGAAGTCATATACAAATAATATCTACCAAATTTGAATTTAAATTCAGTAGCTTAGTGACCTGCTGCTTGCTAAAAGGGAAAGGAGATATAAGATGTAAATATTGTAAACTATGATCAAAGCAGAAGGTAATTAATTCAGGATTAAAAAGAGTAATTTCCTAATCCTGATTCAGGGTTGTGAACTCATCATAACAAATGTGGGGCCCATATATAACAAATGTCTGAGGGGGAAGTTTAATATTGAGAGACCACCTGGGGAGCTAGATTATGGATATCTAAACATAAAAATGTGTTTATATGTATAGGAAAATATATCCTGTGACTCCCTATTATTTCCAGGTAAGGCCTTGTCATGAAGAATCAGGTCAGCTCTTACTCACCAAAGTAAAAATTCCCAGCCACTAGCATAGATTATGAGAGACAGTGTGAGATAGAAAGGGAACTAGCAAGTAAATCAGAGAAACCAACCTAATTCTAATGTTTTCCAGTTATAGAATTTTAAACAAATCATTTTCATTTCCATGGCATCACTATCTTTATCTATAAAATAAGCAATTCAGACTAGATAGTCTTTAATGGTCCTTCTAGATCTAAAGTTAATGGTCTATAAAACAAAGTCAGAGCAAAGCATATGTAAATCAAAGTCATAGAACTAGTGAGACTTGACTTCTTCTGTTTTTCCCATTCTTGACCAGAATCAGAAAAGTATGAAGCAGAAAGTCTAGACATGGAACAACCTATCAAGTCATGTTTTGGGGCATTGTGAGCAAAAATAGCAAAAAGATAAAAGGGATAAGAGAGGAAGGAGAAAGAAGAAAAGAGATATGGGCCATCAATAATCCTACTCCAACTTCCAATATCATTGATACTACTGTTTCCTCCCTAAATAGCCTCATTAGCTGAGGAAGAATACGTTTTCTACATCTTTTATTAGGGTTGTAGCCACTCAATTTATGAACATTCATTAAGCACCCACTATGCTAAATATTGAGATACAAAAACAGGTCAAAAAGCAACCATGGTCCTCAGGGAGCTTACAGTGTAATGAATGAGTCAACCAGCAAACAAATAAATATATGCAAATCAAAGAATATATATATACATATGTATGTACATATATGTTCATATATGTATGAATAATGTAAAATAATAGTAGAGAATACTTTCTATAAAAGATGAGATTTGCCTTGAAATGCCTTGGCCCTGGAACAGCAAAGAGACCAATGATCCTGGATTGAATAGTAACTATCAGGGATTAATGTATAAGAAGTTTGGAAAGGTAGGAGGGGTATAGGTTATAAGTTTGGTTTTTTATGCCCATCATAGGATTTTATGTTTGATCTTGGAGACAATATGAGATTCCTGGAGTTTACTGAGTAGGGTAGTAACATAGTCAGACCTGTGCTTTAAGAAAATCATGTTGATGGCCAAAGAGAAGATAGAATAGAGTCAGAAGAGACTTGAGGTAGACAGACATTATAATATTTCAGATATGAAGTAATAAGGACC
The DNA here is from genome assembly GCF_016433145.1 of Gracilinanus agilis. Lineage (NCBI taxonomy): Eukaryota > Metazoa > Chordata > Mammalia > Didelphimorphia > Didelphidae > Gracilinanus > Gracilinanus agilis. The sequence goes on along the minus strand of NC_058130.1, from coordinate 82,559,218 downwards.
TGTACCAAGGTGGTATCAGTGTGAGAGGAGAGAGGTAAGCACATTTGAGAGATGTTGCACAGATGAAGCTGACAGTTTTATCAAGAGCTTGGATATTGGGGTGAGGAGGAAGAGAGAGTGAAGAGTTAAGGATAATTTCTAGGTTGTGAGCCTGTCTGAGAGATTAGAATGATGCCATTGCCCTCTGCAGTAATAGAGTAATAAGGGAATGAAAGTTAAGGAGGAGAGATAATAAATTCTCTTTGGATCTCTTTAGCTAATCTTCCATCATAGAATAGGGTTGACAGTTGAGATAAAATTAAAGCACCTTTATGATTTTTTGAGTAGGTAAAAAAGAGCAGCAACGGAGAGGTAGATTTCAATGCAGATATAGTCTTACACCATTGCTTGAATCTTAAAAGAATATTTAATTCTTTACTCAAACCCATAAACTTACCTTCAGTATTCTCATTGCCCCAGAGGACCTACTATTAGCTACTTCTACCCCCAGGAAGATGGTGAGAACAGAGTAGTGCCTGTTCTGGGTGTAGGAGAAAGACTAGACCTAGAAACATGATTTAAAAGTCCTTTGCAATAGCCAATTTGAGGTGACAAGGGCCTAGAATAGGATGATGGCAGTACAAATTGAAACAAAGGGGCAGATCCTGAAATAGATTATAAAAGAAGAATGCTATAGAAAAAACAAAAGCATGAAGAAAGAAGTGTTACCATTTTGGAAATCACTGTTGACTTTCAAGAGAGTAGGAAGAGTAGAAGCCAGCTTGACATGTTAAGTAGAGAGGAGATAAAGAAAATAACTATACATGTTTAGGGTTTTCTTTTAAACTAAGACACTTAAGTCCACCTTAATCAGCAATCAGCAAAGTACCAGGACACAAAATATATAGGAATTATCAACATTTTTCTAGTGCTAACAAAAAGAAGAAAATACAATATTAATAAATTCCATTCAAATCACCAAAAATTGTACCAAATATTCAAAAGTTTATCTACATAGACAAGATACACATAAATGTGAATTTAAAAAAAAACACTCTAAAGAAATGAAGAGACAAATAACTAGAAAAATAATTTTCTATAGTTGAGCCATGATATAATAGAAATGGCAAAGCTACATAAAAAAGAATTTAAAGATTTTTGGCAATATCAATCAAATTATAGAAAAGATATTTTAGAAATAGAAAAAAAACTACAACTGGATTTATTTGCTAGAACAAAATGTTTATTTAGGATGTAAAGAGAAATTATTTAAAAAGGGACAGAGGGGAGAATAGCTTTACCTGATCTCATTATACAATAAAGCATAATCCAAACTATTTAGTGCTATAAAAACAAAACAAAACAAAAAGGAAACAAACACAAAAACAAAACTAACAAAATAAAACAGGTTAGGTTAGCAAGGAACAGAAGTAATCAATAATAGGTCAAGGTCTGAAAAATCCAGGAACATAAAAAGACTAGGGGACATCTTCCTTTTTGAGTCAAAATGCTAGGAAAATTTGATATACATTTGGCTGATATTAACAGTAAATTAATCAAATAGTAGGTAACTGCTTCTGAGTCAGGGTTTAGGGTACAGCATCAGTAATCCTAAGCGCTTTATGGAGTATGTACCTAATGTGGTTATCATAATGCTTTGATAGGCCATATCTCTTCCAATTCCCAGATTCTAAGCAGAAAGTATACCTAACATTTAAGTTACCATTGCATTTCTGTGGGAATATATGTTTTTAGGGGATTCTTTCCATACCTTCATTTTAAAGAAGTTTCAAAATCCTATCCCTTTCTTCATTTGTTACCAGTAACTTCACAAGTGGTTAACTAAATCATCATCATCTTCATCATCATGTCCCACCCAAGATAAGTTCATTAAAAGGAAACGGATTGTTTCAAGTTGCTTCTGAGTTTCTGAATAGAAGACTGCAAGGAGGAACAAAAATTTCTGTCCATAGCCTTCTATTTTTTTTAAACCCTTATCTTCTGCCTTAATATAGTGTATTGATTCTAAGGTAGAAGAGTGGTAAGGTCTAGGCCAGGGGTCAGCAACGTATGGTTCTTTCTGCAGGAGCCATAAAGTCAATTTTTTACAGGCACTGTTACAGGAGCACGCACTGTGAGCACTGTATGGCTCTCACAAAATTACATTTTTTTTTAAATCTGGCATTTGTGGCTCTCACAGCCAAAAAGGTTGCTGACCCCTGGTCTAGACAATGGGGTTAAGTGACTTGCCCAAGGTCATACAGCTAGGAAATGTCTGAGGCCAGAATTTATCCCAGGTCCTCCTCCCATCTTGGGGCCTGGTTCTCAATCCACTGAGCCACCCAGCTGTCTTAAATCCTTTTTATCTAGAAGACTCAAAATTCCAATTCATCCCTTCATTTGTAACCAGTTGGTCTATGTGGTTTTGCCTCCAAAATTGTCTCCTTCCTGTGAATACTCTATGGCATTAACCTCTTCCTCTTCTGCTTCCTATTATATGTTATCTTTTTTCCATTAAATTGTAAGTTCCTTGAAGTCATAGAAGGCCTTTGCTTTCTTATTTATTACTTTCAAATAAGAAAGAGCATAGAGACTTATAAACATAGTAAGCCAGTCACTTAATAAAAGTTTATATATCATATCACGTGGAAGAAAGTAGTTTATATAAGGCAGAAAATCGTCTGCTTATTGTGTATAAACTTCAGCCTGATCCCTAGTACACCTTGCTGAGAATTCAAGCAATTTTGTATCGTTGCAGATAGAGGAATGCTAAATTTCAAATCAAGAAACCTTTTTTTTCAGGTGCAGATTTGCCACTTGACAGTTGTGTGAGGTTAGATAAGTCATCTCCTATGTGGGTCTCATCTTCTTCAGCTATAAAATAAGAGAGATTGATTAATTTCTAAAGTCCCTTCCAACTCCAAAATTCAATGATTCTATAGCTATTCTTGACTTACACTTATGGATGTAATTATGAAGGTTATACAATTAGGACAATGTTTGCCTGGACTATAGGTTGCACAAGCAATAGCATAAGACCTCCACTGAGCCAAGGGAAAGCACAAGATAGGACAAGAAAGTATGCTAATGTGTACAAAGTAGGAAAAAGGTGAGTCCCTCCTGACCCCATAGCTATACATTGTGACAAGGTCCCATGTGTGTCCTCATTCTGAGGACTAGGTATTTTAGGAAATATAGTCAGGGAAGATTATTTTCAACTATCAGCAAGAGATTCTCCACCAATATATGGAGAATAAAGTGAGATCTGTGTAGGGTTATTGACCCTCTGCTTTCTGCCTAAAAGCTATAATTCATTCTTTATTATGCCAACAGTTCATAAGAAGTTTCTAAGAAGATGCATTTTCCTTTCAGGGACTGACTCTGATGAAATCACAATTCTGTTTTGTTTTTAATGGGATGGTGCCAATCAGAAGGATACATTGGTAAGCAAAAACAAAGAAGTTTTATCCAACATGTTTCAAATCTTTTCTCCAAGGGTAAAAGTGGTAGGATGCACTTTTCACCATATAAGCATAAGCAAATGTAAGACTTAATGGTGTGGAAGAGAAGGCAATGTCCTGGTTTGCACTAGATTTAACTAATTAGACTTTCCATAAAAGGGAACATTTCAACTCAGTTGAAAATGACTAGGAAAGGAAAGTTTAGAAGAGGAGGACTTGAAATGTAATCATCATCATCATCATCATCATCATCATCATCATCATCATCATCATCATCATCATCATCATCATCTGGCATTCATATACCCTTCAGAGTTTCTATATATGTTAACTAATTTAGTCCTCAAAATATCCTGGGAAGTTAGTGCTATTAGTATTCCCATTTTACACATAGAAACTGTGAGAAGATAAAGTGACTTGTTCAGGATTATGTAACTAAGATTCTTGAGGCCATACTGAAACTCACTTTTTCCATATTTCAAGTCCAATACTCTATCCACTATGCCACTTAGCTATCAAGAAGGGAGTGAAGGGTGGGGAGTTTGTGAAGAAATATTTGATGGTGAGAAAGTCAAGAATGAACAAAGAAATTTCCTTGGCTGAAGAAGAAAAACTTAGATAGGGCTATATTTTAGGGGGGAAATGTGAATAATAGGGTGGGAGCATTTGGAAGTCCTTTGAGTCACCTGACAATTTCCTCAGGCATCTCCTATGTCAAGGAATGTAGGGAACTATTATCATCTAGCAATTATAGTATCTAGTTCTTTATATATTTGCATTATTTACTTATCAGTAATTAATGATTTCTACAGAGATTTTTGTTAGACAAATACATCAAGGCAGACTACATCAAGCCAGAACACATTCCATAATCCACTTAAGGTTCATGACTGAAGAGATGACAACCACTGACTAAACAGTCATACAGATAATAGACAGTTGATCAGCAATAGGATGAAGAAATCACCTTTCCTTCCTTATCTCATTTTCTTTAGAAATGAATTATGAAATAATTTCTTATCCTCTTTTCTTAGGTGAATTTTCCATATTATATGAAATATTTACTATTAGCAATATTTAAAAAAAACATATCACATGCTGTTGCTAAGTACTAGGCAAAAAGCAGATTAGAACCAAGAACAAATTTATGGATTTTTATCACTGTTACTCTTCCCCCCCCCCTTCTTGATTTAAGATCAGTAATTAAATCAATTCTATCATTGTTTTGGAAATGGGAGACAATCAATTTCATTATATTTTGTCATTGTGGTAATGACTTTACAGGGAAAAAAATCCTCCTTAACCATTACTCACTTTATGACTTCTTTTCCATTATAAGACTATAAGCTTCTTGAGGGCAGAGGATTCTTTTTTTTTATTTGTATCCCCAGCTCCATTTGAAGCAGTGGGCCTTGGACTAAGTATGAAAAATCTTTGCAAGTTATGTGGTGATGTTAAAAGATGAAAGAGAAAGGTTTCATTTGTCTGTGGAATTTCTTTATATACTCTGAGTTCTACTTAAAAGTAATGAGTTATTTGGAATGAGATAATTCTAGAAATAGGAGTAATTATGTTTTTCCATTTATAAACGAGAAGGAATAACATGAGATGAATGAAAGAAAAGTCTAAGAGCCTTAGTAAGGTCTCCTCTATCCTCCCCACTAATCTCTACTTTTGGCTGTAGAGTTTTGGACTTCCCACTCTAATTTTTTTGTCCTGGAAGTGTCTTTTGGATCTGTTGATGGTCCTGTCTTCATTGAGAACAAAAGGTATTTATTCGCATCTTAATCAAGCTTGTAAATAACCATAGTAATTTAGTGTTTAATTAACATTTGCCAAAAAAATCTCCTGGTAAAATTGAAAAGCAGTTTGGAAGAAATTAGGTATAGGCTAACACCTCACATAGTATACCAATATAAGTTCAAAATGGATAAATGATTTAGATATAAAGGGCAATATCATAAACAATTTAGGGGGACATGGAAAAAACTCACCTATCAGATCTATAAAGTAAGAGTTTCTGGCTAAGCAAGAAATAGAGAGAATCATAGGAAATAAGAGATAATTTTGATTACATGAAATTAAAAAGGTTTTGTGTAAATAAATCTAATATGGGCAAAATTTAAAAAGAAGATGGAAGATAGGAAAAAAATAATTTACAGCAAATATCACTGGTAAAGGCTTCATTTTTCAAATATATAGGGAACTGAGATAAATTTATAATAAAAAAGAGCCTAAAACATAAATGATGGAAGAAAGTGAACAGTTATTTTTCAAAAAAGAAATCAAAACTATCAATAGCCACATGAAAAAATAACCTGTCACTACTGAACAAAGAAATGCAAATTAAATCAACTCTAAGATATTGCCTCTCATCTATCAGATTAGCTAACACAACACAAAAAAGGAAACTACAAATGCTACAGGAAATATAGAGAAATTATAACACTAATACACTGCTGATATAGTTATGAACTAATCCAACCATTCTTAAGAATAATTTAAAACTATCAGTATTAAGTCTATATCACAAAGAGATCAAAGAAAAGGGAAAAGGACCTATTTGCACAAAAATATTTATTTATATATAAAATTTACCTACAGCAACTCTTTTTGTGGTGGCAAAGAATTGATTACCCATCAATCTGGGAATAGCTGAAGAATTTGTGGCATATACTTGTGATGGAATACTATTGTGTCATAAGAAATGATGAGTATTATGAGATTTTTATGAACTCATAGAACGTGAAGTGAGCAAAACCAAGAAAATAAAAGAAGTCGCAGTTGAAGCAGCCTTGTCAGCAATCCTAACCTAAAGGCTGGTCACTCCTGACCTTTAAACACTGCTTCCCAATTCCAGGGGTATTTTAATTCTTAATTCAGGGAAGAAATGGCCTTATATCCAGTACCAAATGCTAAAATTACAAATTCCCCTTGGAATTCTAGACTGTTATTTCTGTAAACCTTCCATCAGAGAATTGTAGCACACCAATATAAGTTCTATTATGTTCTTTTTTAAGCCTTGTACTTTATAAGTATGTGTTATTTTCTTCCACTTGTACTCCTTTCCAATTCCATTCTAATCGTTCCCACTCATTTCCCCTCATTATCACCAAATAAGTATTGTCAATACTACTATCAAGCTTCTATAATTTTTGTGACACGATAATTTTTTGTTGTTGTTTTGAAATATTCTTTATTTAGTTTAATTAACAAATATTAAAGAAAATTTTCATGTCATGCATTGTTCTTGTCACTGTAGAACTTTAGACTACAAATATTTTTGATTACATGCATCTACAAATTCAAAAATAGAGCATGTCCTCCCAATATGTTCATTTAGATTTATTTTTGTTGATATCCATATGCTTCTAAATTAATAATGATATACATAACACATTACATAAACATTAAAAAGATAAGTATGAACCAATATTTATTTTATAGGTAATAATTATGTGCTATGATTAGGGAAAAAACATCAGATCTGAAATTTTGGGAAAATTGTTTTGATAGACATATGGAAGAGGGATCATAGAGGAGAAAAACTTTATCCAAAGGGATCAGTTAAAAGACTATTTCAATACTCCAAAGAAGAGGTAATGTGAATATGGGATTAATCCTACCCTACCTATTTTTAGATTAAATCACCAAAAGTGTAAACATTCCAATTAATTCTCAAGTTGAGTAGGTCTGTGACCCACATGTGCAAGAGTGGGTGTCAAATCAGAATTGACTGAGTCTCCCCTGGGCAGTCCTAAGCAAAGCCTTTGTTGTGATTGGTACATGTAAAATAGGACAAATACACAGGAAGTGATGCAAAAGAAGCCCCTTTAAAAGGGAGTTACAACTTCCTATGGGTTGACTTCTCCATTCTTTGGAGTTTGGAGTTTGAGTTGAAGGCTGATGAAGAATCTACTTACTGGACCTGAGACCTTGGACTTGGTGAGACTGTTTTTAAATCTTTACCTTTGAACCACCACATGATGAGTGAAAAAGACTGACTCCTTCCTGATTGTTCTGAAGAGATTCTCTTCTTAAGAGAGGCTTCATGACTGAAGATTTTGTTTTATTCATCCCCTGGCCTTTGGCCCTCAACCCTCAGCTCAAGGCTTAGGCTTCTCTGGTTGAGGACTAATTAGCCCTACCTGGGTTGAGCCAGGGGCCAGAGCAAAATACTTAGTGTGTTAGGTTAGATATCTTGCCCTATCCTCTCTAGGATTTTCTTACTTTCACTCTCTCTTCCAATTTTTAAATAAACTGCCATAAAAGACTCTTTCTGACTTGAGTCTTTCATTAGGAATTGAATCAATTCCTTGATGACCACCCTCTTGTATATTCAGTCAAACCATAATTTTCCCCTTTACATTGTGGCTGACCCGAAGATTGTGATGAGTGCCCTCAATCTTCCTAATTTTCTTGACTTCCTTTACTTTTATTACTATCCACAAGTCAGGTTTTTAATAGCTTGTTTTGGGTCTATGATTCACAGCAGCCAAATCAAGGTAAGTTTAAACATATTTTTTCTTTCTCCTTAAAATAAATAGAATGCAGCTGTTTTAATTTTAGTGGCAGGGCCCTAAAGCCTCCCCCAGGGTACTGTTTCCAACCCCCTTGCCTTAGGTGAAAAGCAATCCAAATTAGCCAACCCTCAGGTTTTCACCTGAGGAGAGATTCTATCTTTCAGCTACCTTGCCAGCAGTAAGCTGGCTGATTTGCCTTACCATCAGCAAAGAGGCTGCTTTGTTTCTTGACTAACTATGAGGGCCACACCTGGGGAAAAACTTTCAATCCTTCTCAGAAGGAAAGCAGCCCTAATCAGTACCCAAATAGAATTCCATATTGTAGTGAAAAAATCTCCAGAAAGAAACTGAAGAAAGTCACTGAACTTAGCTTAGTTGCTTGATATTAGTGATTTTTAATCTTAAATTAACAAAGTTTTAGGTTTCTTTACTCCTAAAAATCTACTTTCATTTTTTCTAAGCCCCATGTGTCTCTAGAATTGACTTAAGTAAGAAATGAAACCTGGGGAGATTAGTCAGGAAGAACAGCATTAAAGTAAAAAACCAGTCCTTTTTACCCTTAGAGGCTTTTAGAGCCTAAATAAGGGAGAAATAAATTTATAAAAACTCTTTTTGCCCCAGGACAACTTAGAAAAGCAGTGTTTTGCCAAAGAGGAAGCACATGGTCAGAAAGCACACATTTGAAATTCATATCATAGTCCATGCATGCCTTCTTATCCTGCGTGACTATCCTACCCAATATGGAAAGGGTGGAAGTAGGGCTCTTGTTGAAAAGTCATTACTTCTAAGGGCAGGAACTCTTTCTCTGAATGGTACCTTCCATAACTAGTGATCTGGTGGGAAAGAGGGGGAACAGGAAGGGAGCTTGAGGAGTAAGTTGTAATAGTAGAATCTTGATAATGGCAACTGTACAGCTGCTGACTGTAGCAGTTCATTTAAGTAATAAGTGACCTAAGGAGCAATATAAAACTTAGAAAGAGGTTGTTGGAATCTACTGTGTGGGGAATTAAGTGATTGTTTGGGGGCAAGTGTAGGTGTAGATATATTGGAGATAAGACTTTTCATTGATTATTGCATAAAGGCCCTCCTGTCTCTCAGTTGAAATAATTAATCCAAGGCCTGAAGGTGGCCCTGACCCTAACATTGAAGATCAGTATTTTAAAAGATATAACACATTTAGAAAACAAGATTTCTGCTTTCAAGCATTTCAGAAAGAACAAGAACTACATATTTGTGACTACTAGTGAATTCATATGGGTTATTGGGTTCAGTTCTTTGGACAATTTAAGAAGAACACTGATCAGCTTAACAGTATTCAAGCTTTGTTGAATTCTATCAGTGATTTCTATACAGTAAAATCTATTTAAAAATTCTATCAGTAAAGTGAAAGATCTTAAGCCCTCCAATATTAGGATTGGTTCAAGAAAATGTATGTTTAGGCCAAGAAGGAAAAATTCAAGGAGAACATGATAGCAATCTCTAATATTTAGAGAGTTGTTATGTGCAGAAAGGATTGGACTTGTCATATTTGACCCCAGAATGTACAACCAGAACCAATTAAAAGTTTGCAAAGAGACAAATTTAGGTTTGATGTCATAAGATAAGAACTAACAATTGAACATTTTCTAAATCTTACATAATTGTCTCTAAATATGATGAATTTCCTTTTTTCAAACCCTCACAACTTGGAAATAATTCATCAAGCAACGTCTAGACCAGGGGTCTGCAATGTATGGCTTTAAAGCCATATCTGGCTCTTTTGAGGGCCAGATATGGCTCTTTCTGCAAGAGCCATGAAGTCAAATTTTTTCAGGCTCTGTTACAGGAGCTCACACTGTGAGCACTGTATGGTTCTCACGAAATTACATTTTAAAAAATATGGGGCTTCCAGGGTAAGATGGCAGCAGAGTAAAAAGTAGAGCTTAACCTCTCCTAACTGAAACATACAGGACTCCTCAAGGGGACATAAAAACAAATCCAGACAAATTGAGGGACCCCAAAACAGGGCACAGTGTGGAAGGTATGTGGAATCGGGGCATTTCCGTGCTATAAAGGGGTGAAACAGCTCTCACTAAATTGCTGGCTGAGCAACCACCACCCACACACACACCACCTACAATGCCAAAGCCAGCTCAAAAGAAATAGAGCAAGTTTGGGGCACCCATTGAGTCACTGGCAGTTCCAGGGCCTGTTCCTGAGAGCAGCAAGACTTAGGACCCCAAATGGCTAAAGAACGCGCACGGACTTTGAGCATGGACATGGAGCACAGGCACGAGTGGAGCTGGACACAGGCTCGAGCAAAGGCTCTGAAACCCTGAGTGGGGAACCAGTGCAGATGGGTATACAACTGTGGAAGCAGCGCCCTGAGACTTGTAAAGGAACCTCCAGCAGAGGATCAAGCAAGGGAGTCCAACAGGAGGCTTGACCTTGAGAACAACCAGACCTGAGACCTCAGGAGCCTAAAGAGAGCAGACAGACCCTGAGCATGAGGCTAAAGTTGGGAAGGGGCTGGGCTAACAACAATGGCAACCCAGAATCAGGAAGCCCAGAAGAGAAAGATTAACAACAAGAGGAAGAAATCTTTAATACTCGACAACTTTTACACAGAGAAAATCCAGACAACTGAGCAAACAGAAGAGAACAAACAAGCAATCACATCCGGACCCTCCCAAAATAATGAAAACTGGTCACAAGCTCTTGAAGAGTTCAAATCTGAGATGACAAGGAAATTAGAAAAGATTTTGCTAGAGAAATTGGAAATAGCTCAGACGGAAAACCAGGCAAGAAAATAACAGTTTAAAAGGCAGAATTTTACAATTGGAAAGTGAGGCTCAGAAATCAAATAAACTGATAAGCAAATTGAACACCAGAAATGACCGGATTGAAAAGGAAAACCAGTCCAAAAAGTCTAGAATTGAACAATTAGAAGCTAATGATCTCTCAAGACAGTAAAAACAAATAAAAGAAAGCCAAAAGACTGAAAAAATAGAAGGAAACATGAAATATCTCAATGAGAAACTGACAGACCAAGAAAAAAAGTCTAGAAGGGACAATTTGAAAATCATTGGTCTCCCTGAAAAAAGCAGAAATTAATAGAAAGTTAGACTCCATACTAAAAGAAATTATTCATCAAAATTGCCCTGAAGTTCTACAACAAGAGGGTAATATAGACATTGAAAGGATTCATAGATCACCCTCTACACTAGACACAGAAAAGACAATGCCCAAGAATATAATAGCCAAATTCAAGAGCTTCCAAGTAAAAGAAAAAATTTTACAAGAAGCCAGAAAGAGACAAGTCAGATATCAAGGAGCATCAATCACGATCACACAGGATCTGGCAGCCTCAACGTTAAAGACTGCAAGACTTGGAATATGATATTCAGAAAGGCAAGAGAGCTGGACCTTTACCCACAGATCAATTACCCATCAAATTGACTATATAATTCCAGGGGAAAGTATGAGCATTGAAGATTTCCAAGTATTTGCACAGAAAAGACCAGGACTGAATGGAAAGTTTGATATCCAATCACAAAAATAAAGAGAAACATGAAATGGTAAATAAGAAACAGAGGGGAAAGAAAGAAAACTCATAATTTTTAAATTTGCCTTTTTAAGGGCCTCAGTAAGATCTAATTATCTGTATTCCTATGTGGAGAAATGCTATGTATAATTCTCTGTAGTGAACTCTCTTCACTATTATAATATTCACTATTATATTAATCAGAAGAATAATTCATAGGGAGAGGGTGGAATACTAAATGGTCTAAGATGATATGGGAGGGTGGGAAAGGGGGGGGTGAATAGCAGGGGACACCAAGAGAAATTTGAGAGAATAAGAAAAATAGGATATTCTATTACTCACAAAGAGGGCATGGGAAGGGGAAAGGATAAATATTATTATGAGAAGGAGGGAAAAAGTGCATTAAGAGGTAATAATTAAACTTTACTCTCAGTGTAATCAACCTGGAGAGGGAAGAGTAGCTATATTATCCATTGGGATATAAAACTCTATCTAATCCTACTGAGAAAGTCAAAAGGGATAAACCAAGGGGAGTAGGGGAGTGGGGAGGTCAAAAATGGAAGGGGTGAAAAAGGGGGAGGGAATTCATTAGGCCTTTAAAAATAAAAAGAAGGGAATAATAAGGGAGGGGGTAGAAAGGGAAGTTAATCAAGGGAGGGGATAAGGGATAATGGCTTAAAGCAAACCACTGGTTTAAAAGGAAATAGTTTAAGAAGAAGGGGTGAGAATAGGGGTGGATACGAAAATGTAAGGGAATGTACAACTGATAATTATAACTGAATGTGAATGGAATGAACTTGCTCTAAAATGGAAGCAAATAGCAGAGTAGATTATGTTGTCTACAAGAAACACATATGAGGCAGGTGGACATACACAAGTTTAAGGTTAAGGGCTTGAGCAAAATCTTTTGGGCATCAAATGAGAAAAAGAAGGCAGGAGTGGCTATTATGATTTCTGACAAAGCCAAAGTAAAAATAGATATGATTAAAAAAGACAGGAAGGTCATTACATCCTGATTAAAGGCAGTATAAAAAGAACACTGCTCATTATGTATGCGCCAAGAGGCATAGCATCCAAATTCATAAAGGAGAAAGTGGCAGAGCTGAAGAAGGAAATAGATAGTAAAACCATAATAGTGGGAGATCTAAATATTTCTCTTTCAGATCTAGATAAATCAAACCAAAAAATAAATAAGAAAGAGGTAAGAGAGGTGAATGAAGTCCTAGAAAAATTAGATTTAATTGATATGTGGAGAAAAATAAATAGGGACAAAAAGGAATACACCTTTTCAGCTGCACATGGTACATTCTCAAAGATTGACCATGTAATAAGGCATAGAAACATTACAAACAAATGCAAAAGAGCAGAAATAATAAATATAACCTTCTCAGATCATAATGCAATAAAAATAATAATTAGTAAGGGCACCTTGACAGGCAAATCAAAAACTAATTGGAAATTAAATATTATGATTCTCCAAAACCAGCTAGTCAAAGAAGAAATCATAGAAACAATCAATAATTTCATTGAAAAGAATGACAATGATGAGACATCCTACCAAACTCTGTGGGATGCAGCCAAGGCAGTACTCAGGGGAAAATTTATATCCTTGAGTGCATATATTAACAAATTAAGGAGGGCAGAGATTAATGAATTGGGCATGCAACTCAAAAAATTAGATAGCAAGCAAATTAAAAAACCCCAGATGAAAATTCAATTAGAAATACTAAATATCAAGGGAGAAATCAATAAAATTGAAACTAAAAGAACTATTGAATTAATAAATAAGACTAGAAGCTGATATTTTGAAAAAACAGATAAAATAGACAAAGTACTGTCAATTTAAAAAAAAAAGGAAAGAAGAAAACCAAATTGACAATATCAAAGATGAAAAGAGAGATCTCACCTCTAATGAAGGGGAAATTAAGGCAATCATTAAAAACTATTTCTCCCAATTATATGGCAATAAATATAACAATTTAGGAGATATGGATGAATATTTACAAAAATATAAATTACCTAGATTAACAGAGGAAGAAATAGAATACCTAAATAATCCTATATCAGAAAAAGAAATTGAACAATCCATCAAAGGACTCCCCAAGGAATATTAGAAAAGAAATTGAACAAGCCATCAAAGAACTCCCTGAGAAAAAATCGCCAGGGCCTGATGGATTCACAAGTAAATTCTATCAGACATTCAAAGAGCAACTAATCCCAATACTATACAATTTATTTGATATGATAAGCAAAGAACGAGTCCTACAAAATTCCTTTTATGACACAAATATGGTACTGATTCCAAAGCTAGGGAGATCAAAAACAAAGAAAGAAAACTACAGACCAATCTCCCTAATGAACATAGATGCAAAAATCTTAAATAGAATACTAGCAAAGAATCCAGCAAGTAATTAAGAAGATGATCCTCCATGATCAGGTGGGATTTATACAATGGAATGCAAGGATGGTTCAACATTAGGAGAACCATCCACATAATTGACCATATCAACAGTCTAACAAACAAAAATGACATGATTATCTCAATAGATGCTGAAAAAGCCTTTGACAAAATACAGCATCCATTCCTATTGAAAATATTGAAAACTATAGGAATAGAATGAACTTTCCTAAAAATAATAAACAGTATATACCTAAAACCATCAACAAACATCATATGCAATGGGGATAAATTAGAAGCCTTCCCAATAAGATCAGGAGTCAAACAAGGATGCCCATTATCACCTCTATTATTCAACATTGTACTAGAAACACTAACAGTAGCAATTAGAGAAGAAAAAAGAAATTGAAGGTATCAAAATAGGCAATGAAAAGACTAAGCTATCACTCTTTGCAGATGATATGATGGTCTACTTAAAAAATCCTAGAGAATCAACTAAGAAGCTTGTAGAAATAATCAACAACTTTAGCAAAGTTGTAGGATACAAAATAAATGCACATAAATCATCAGCATTTTTATACATTTCCAAAACATTAGAGCAGCAAGATGTAGAAAGAGAAACACCATTTAAAATCACCCTAGACAATATAAAATACTTAGGAATCTATGTACCAAAACAAACACAGCAATTATACAAAAACAACCACAAAACACTTTCCAAACAAATAAAACTGGATCTAAACAATTGGAAAGCCATTGGTTGCTCAAGGGTAGGAGAGCTAACATAATAAAAATGACCATTCTACCCAAATTAATTTACCTATTTAGCACCATACCTATCAAACTACCAAAAAACTTCTTTCCTGAAATAGAAAAAACTATAACAAATTTCATTTGGAATAACAAAAGATCAAGAATATCAAGGGAAATAATGAAAAAAATGTGAAGGAAGGGGGCCTAGCAGTACCAGATATTAAACTATACTATAAAGCAGCAGTCATCAAAACAATATGGTATTGGCTAAGAGACAGAAGGGAGGATCAGTGGAATAGACTTGGGGTTAATGACATCAGCAAGACAGTGTATAATAAACCCAAAGAGCCCAACTTTTGGGACATGAATCGACTATTTGACAAAAAGTGCTGGGAAATTTGGAAAACAATATGGGAGAGATTAGGTTTAGATCAACATCTCACACTCTACAACAAGATAAATTCAGAATGGGTGAATGACTTGAATATAAAGAGGGAAACTATAAATAAGTTAAGTGAACACAGAATAGTCTACTTGTCAGATCTCTGGGAAAAGAAAGATTTTAAAACCAAGCAAGAGTTAGAGAAAATAAAAAATGTAAATTTAGTGATTTTGATTATATTAAACTAAAAAGCTTTTTTACAAACAAAAACAATGTAGTCAAAATCAGAAGGGAAACAACAAATTTGGAAAAGATCTTTATTAAAAAAACTCTGACAGGGGTCTAATTACTCAAATACACAAGGAGCTAAATCAATTGTATAAAAAATCAAGCCATTCCCCAATTGATAAATGGGCAAGAGACATGAATAGGCATTTTTCAGGTAAAGAAATCAAAAGTATCAATAAACACATGAGAAAGTGATCTAAATCTCTAATAATTAGAGAAATGCATTTCAAGACAACTCTGAGGTATCACCTCACACCTTGCAGATTGGCTAAAATGAAAGAAGGGGAGAGTAACGAATGCTGTAGGGGATGTGGCAAAATTGGGACATTAATGCATTGCTGGTGGAGCTGTGAATGGATCCAGCCATTCTGGCTGGCAATTTGGAATCATGCTCAAAGGGCCATAAAAGAATGTCTGCCCTTTGATCCAGTCATACCATTGTTGGGTTTGTACCCCAAAGAGATCATACATAAACAGACTTACACGAAAATATTTATAGCTGTGCTTTTTATGGTGACAAAAAAACTGGAAAAGGAGGGTATGCCCTTCAATTAGGGAATGGCTGAACAAATTGTGGTATATGTTGGTAAAGGAATACTATTGAGCTCAAAGGAATAATAAACTGGAGGAGTTCCAGGTGAACTGGAAAGACCTCCAGGAACTGATGCAGAGTGAAAGGAGCAGAGCCAGAAGAACATTTTACACTGAGACTGATATACTATGGTAAAATCGAATGTAATGGACTTCTGTACTAGCAGCAATGCAATGACCCAGGACAGCTCTGAGGCATTTATGGAAAAGAACTCTACCCACATTCAGAGAAAGGACTGCAGGAGAGGAAACATATAAGAAAAACAACTGCTTGAATGCTTGGTTGGGGTGGACATGATTGGGGATGTAGACTCTAAACTACCACACCAATGCAACTATCAACAATTTGGAAATAGGTCTTGATCAATGACACACGTTAAAACCAGTGGAAATGTGCATTGGCCATGGGTGGGGGGGGAGTGTGGGGCGTGAAGGGAAAAGTAGAAGCATGAATCGTGTAACCATGTTAAAAACGAATATTAATAAATGTTTTAAAAAAATATGGCATTTATGGCTCTCACGGCTAAAAATGTTGCTGACCCCTGGTCTAGACAACCAATTGAGTATGGTCAAATAGGAATTCCTTTTGTGCATTGCTGAAATGAAAAATTCTTTCAGATCTCTTCTAACTCTGAAATTCTGTAATTTTATGAAATCATAGCCAGTTTTATAAGTACATATATGATTATATTATATGGACATTACACACGTGTTATTTTGCTATTCAGGAGGAATCATGTTTTTGCTAAAGTATACTTATCATTTTTATGCTATTATGTTTAGTATGTGTATATGGACACACCTCACTTTTTACTAACCCTTAAACCAAGTTTCCTACCTCATATCTTCATAGATAAAATGGAGAAATATAGGCTAGATTATATCAAATTAAATAGATTAATAGTTGGTTGAATATTCATACCAAAATATGGCTGATTGGTATTGGAAAGTCAACAAGAAGAGGGTTTATTACTAGTCTTTCACAAATTCATACAGATTATTAGAGAGCCAGGTCTGAAGTCAGAGTTCAAATCTGGCCATAGACATTTACTAGATAAGTGACCTAGGGCAAGTCACTTAACTGTTGGCCTCCATTTCTTCCTTTATAAAATGAGCCAGAGAAGGAAATAGTATACCACTCCAGTATCTTTGCATGACTAATACTGAAATGTAATCAGCACCAGTATGACAATTAGTATAGAATAAAATTCTTTGTCATCATTTTTTTCTGTTGATTTGGATTTTTTATTTTAATAACAAATTTACATATAAATTTTCTAAAATTCTGTAATCCAGATTGTTTCCATCCCTTCTTCCCTCTCAACTCCCAGAGCTGGCAATCAATCAATCTGGGATATACATATCCCCAGAGAGGTATTAATCATTATTATACACATGTATATATTAACACAGAAACATATTTCCATGTTATTTATTTTTGTAAGTGAATAATTTATTTTACATTTTCTAATTTTCTCTAACTCTTTCTTGGATTTAAAATCTTTCCATTCCCAGAGATCTGACAGGTGTACTATTCTGTGTTCATTTAACTTATTTATAGTTTCCCTCTTTACATTCAAGTCATTCACCCATTCTGAATTTATTTTGCTTTAGGGTGTGAGATGTTGATCTAAACCAGGGGTCAGCAACCTTTTTGGCCTTGAGAAGCATAAATGCCACATTTTTTAAAATATAAGTTCATGAGAGCCATACAGTGCTCACAGTGCGCGTTCCTGTAACAGCTCAAGCTCTTGTAACAGCTCCTAAAAAATGACTTTACGGCTACTGCAGAAAGAGCCATATCTGGCCCTCAAAAGAGCAAGAAATGGCTTGAGAGGCATACGTTGCCAACCCCTGATATAAACCTAATCTCTCCCATATTGTTTTCCAATTTTCCCAGCAGTTTTTGTCAAATAGTGGATTCATGTCCCAAAAGTTGGGCTCTTTGGGTTTATCATACACTGTTTTGCTGATATCATTTACCCCAAGTCTATTCCACTGATCCTCCCTTCTGTATCTTAGCCAGTACCATACCTTTTTGATGACTGCTGCTTTATAGTACAGTTTAATATCTGGTACAGCTAGGCCACCTTCCTTGACATTTTTTTCATTATTTCCCTTGATATTCTTGATCTTTTCTTATTCCAAATGAACTTTGTTATAGATTTTTCTAATTCAGTAAAAAAGTTTTTTGGTAGTTTGAAAGGTATGGAGCTAAATAGGTAAATTGATTTGGGTAGAATGGTCATTTTTATTATGTTATCTCATCCTACCCATGAGCAATCATTGTTTTTTCCAGTTGTTTAGATCTAGTTTTAATTGTTTGGAAAGTGTTTTGTAGTTATGTTTGTATAATTCCTGTGTTTTTTGGGTAGATAGATTCCTAAGTATTTTATATTGTCTAGGGTGATTTTAAATGGTGTTTTTCCTTCTACCTCTTGCAGCTGTGGTGTGTTGGAAATATATAGAAATGCTGATGATTTATGTGCATTTATTTTGTATCCTGCAACGTTGCTAAAGTTGTTAATTATTTCTACAAGCTTCTTAGTTGATTCTCTAGGATTTTTTAAGTATACCATCATATCATCTGCAAAGAGTGATAGTTTAGTCTCCTGTAATGGGGATAATTTGAGGAAAGGTGTTTGGGATAAGGAAATTTGGAAGTTGTCAGAGACTTGCTAAATGAGTAATCTAGGTTACAGGTAGGCTGGGATTAAGGAGATTCAGAATATAATAGGGCTGAAGTCAGGAGTATAACACAGAAGGGAAACAGAGATCTTCAGGGAGAGGAGAAATTAAACTAAATAGACAAACAGCAGGCTTTTCAGACTGGGACTTAGGCTCAAACACTGGCAGAGAGAAATAGACTATACTGAAATTAACAACAGGCTTAGTTAATTTCACAGGAAGGGACTTGTTTTGAAGATACACCTTCCTCCAAGATGGATACCTCGGCTTCCCTTCAAGCCCAGAGTATGTTGGTTCTTTCCCTCTTCTTCCCTCTCTTGATAACTAACAGACAAATTATACTAATGGGTCTGTTGAAACACAAAAGGGTTTATTATCTTTAAAGGATGATTTATCAGGAAAGTGGATCAAAGGAAAGCCCTAACAGTTGTCTCAGGAACCTCAGGTGGGGAAGTGTGACAAAGATGGAGTTTGAGTAAGGACCAGCCTTTTACTCAGCTTACAAAATACTATTGATAACTAAAGGGAATAAAAGATGATTGACTAGTTTCTCTATATCTAATATTGTAAAATAAACAATTAACCCTACACAGATTTTGAACTCCTCTCTAATCACTCTCCTTATTAACTCCACTGACATATAAGGTAAGGGAGGGAAGGTAGAAATAATATTAGGGAAGGAAGATATAAAGGGTTTATCCAAAATAATAATTTCTTAAGTAAATATATCAAAGCTTGGCTAAATTTCAATACTATAGCTAGGTAATGAGGCAGCTCGGCTGATCAGACTACCTCCCTCCACGGGAGACCCTCATCAACCATCTCTTCCTCAAGATTCCAAACCCTAACTGATTTAAAACTCAGCCAAAGCTAGAAAAAAACTATATGACCCCCCACCCCCACTATTTATATTACAAATGCCCCTTTTCTTTTTAAAATGTGCAACTAGCACCATTTTAATAGTTACTAAAGTCTAAGGGATTACTACTCTTATACTAAGCTAAATTCTTACTAAACTCTTATCCCTAAGTTTGCAAAATAATAAAAGGTTGCTATCTCCTAAGCTATGCTATAACTAAACTAAGCTAAAACTAAGATGGGATAAGGTAAAGCATAGGAGAGGAATGGGGATTTCAGTTTTTCAAAAAAACTTTGAACAGAAAGGAAAACAATTACATTTTAAACATTCACACATATTTAAGGCTAATTTTTTTTCTAACTAGAACAAAGTAATGAATCTTATCTATGCATCTACCTAATTTTATGAACTAATCATATAATATTAAATAAGAAAAGTTTTGCAAATATTATTTTTTTTGCAAATAAACTTCTAAATTCTAGTTCTCTTGCTAAAGTTAGTGTATAAATAGGTTAGTACACTTATGTCTATATTAGAAATGTTAGTAATAATAAGTAAGCCTATATATTTTGTAAGTCTATTGGTTAAACCATAGACCTTTGCTATGTACAATATTTACAAAGAAAATTTTAGACAAATATGTCCCTGTACTAACTTACTAAAGTAACTAAACTGTCCCTGAGTGTTAGTAAAACTTATTGCTAATGGTTAGTAAGCAAAATTACATATGTACATGGACATGTCAGGTGATTTGAGTAGAACGGTGTCTATACCAGAGTAAGAGACTTTCTTTTACTAAGGCAGATACACCCTTCTCTCTTAAGTGTAAGTTTTATGTTTCACATGTAAATGTGAAGGCAGGAAAATGTTTTATGTGTTGTCTAGTGACTTATCCATGTAATGATGTGTTACATACTTACTCCACCGGAATTCTTTTGCAATTAGCATGTACTGCTTGGATGGAATCTAGTGTTGTGTGCAGTGAGAATTCTGTTGGGTGTAAGTTCACTCTTTCCAAATACATGTGTCCAATGCTGATCCGATGTTCCTCTTCACAGTGTGGATATCCTTCTTATGATAGATGTATTTGGTCACGGATGTCTTTGTAGTTCTCAGTTTTGCTGTCCTCGTGAAGATCTGCGAAGTCAGCAACAAGTGATGCTTTTGATGCACCCGCGCTTGTCAACTTCTGACTTGTGTTGTTTTGATGCACCAGTGCTTGTCAACTTCTGACTTGTTTCATTTGATGCACCAGCGTTTGTCATCTTCTGACTTGTGTCAGGAACAAATTTTTAAATGTCTATCATATATGATTATTTTCTCTTCTTCTTTCCTTTTGTGATTTTAATAGAGATGATTATTATAGGTAACAAAAAAAAGAGTTTGTGATTAAGTCTTTGTGCTTTCATTCATTCATCATCATCATTTTCTAAATCTGGTATTGATTGTAAATCTAATGTTATGTCTTCTTCTTTCATTGATTCTTTTCCATTGTCATAATTATTTACAGATGATTTTTCTAAGTGATTGAGATTGGGATAATCATTTGCGTGTAAAATTTGATTGTTTATTGGCTCTTGATCTACTTCTGCTTCTGACTCATGCTCTGATTGTTGTTCTGATTGTTGCTCTGTTTCTATGGTCTTATGTATAGATTTTAGATTTACTGAGGACTTGCTTAATTGATCAGTTGGTGCTAATTGATTTTTGTGTTCTATAGTTTCTGGGTCTTGTGGTCGTTGTTGTTGGGACATGTCTTTAGCTGGCTTGACATGGGTGACATGGAACCACGAATCTTTTCCTTCAATTTTGATTGCACTTGGAGTTGTTAATATTATTTGGAAAGGTCCAAGCCACTTGGGTTCTAACACAGACTTCCTAGTGAAGTTTCTGGTGTAAACATAATCTCCGGGTTGGAAGTTGTGAAGATCAAAATCAAAAGGTACTCTTTGATGTATCAAGCCTAATCTGTGAAGTTGATTTAATCGTTGCTTAAGCAATTTGATATATTCATATAGCTTGCATTCCATACCTAGGTGTGATAATTTGTGAATGCTTTAAGGTGCTTTGCCATGGAATGGTGGATGTCCATATAGCATTTCAAATGGTAATATATGTGTGATGCTGTTGGGTTGGCTTCTTAGGTAGAATAGTGCTAATGGCAATGCATCAGGCCATTTCATATGAGATTCTGCATATAATTTTGCCACAAGTTTTTTTAGAGATCTATTCACTCGTTCAATCTGTCCACTGGACTGGGGTCTAAATATTGAGTGAAGATGTCTTTTAATTCCTAATGTTTCATAAACTGTAGCTAGAATCTTATTTGTGAAATGGGACCCAGAATCTAATGCAATCTGCAATGGTATAGAGAATCTAGGTATTAATTCTCTTAGCAAGATTTTTCACAACAAAAGCTGAGGTGTTACACTTTGCTGGAAAAGCTTCTGTCCATTTAATCTATCCACTATTACTAAAGCATATCTATAACCGTTAGTCCTTGGCATTGTGATGTAATCAATTTGAAAGCATTCAAATGGTGTGTATGCTAAAGGTTTTCCTCCCAGACTATGAACTTTTGTGATTGTCTGCTTGTAATGCATACAAATTTTGCACCTCTGTGAAATTCTCATAGCAACTTCATATATGCCCCTTGCATTCCAATAACTATTTATAGAATCTGCCATGCCCAGAGTTCCATAATGCCCTTTCTGGTGTAGTGCATTGCAAAATGTGTAATATAAGGATTTAGGTAACATCGGTTTTCCATTTGCTCCTAACCAAACTCCAATAACAAGATATGCACCATGATGTTTCTTCCAATCCTTCACTTCCTTTGGGGAGTAGGCATTTTTGAGATCTTCTTCCTCCACCAAAGATAAGTTCAGAATTTTCAAAGGTCAATATTTTGCTGCATATCTGGCTGTCACGTCCGCTCGTTTGTTCCCTAATTCCACTGGTCCTTGGGTTTTTGTATGAGCTTTGCAATGGATGACTGACACTTGGGCTGGTAATTGGATTGCATCCAACAACTGATTAATTAAATTGCCATACGCTATTCGTTTGCCATTTGATGTAATGAAACCTCAATTTTTCCAAATTATAGCAGAATGATGGACCCTTGAAAAAGCATAACAAGAATCGGTAAAAATGTTAGCTTTGAGATTTTTTGAAATTTTTAGAGCGTAGATTAGGCCAATCAATTCTGCTGCTAGAGCACTCATGGTAGATGGTAATGATGAGTACCAAAGGGTTTCAGAGGCTGTCACTGTGGCTGCTCCGGTATATCTCAGATTGTCTACTACATATGACGATCCATCTGTGAATAAGGTAATATTGGGGTCTTTCATTGGCTTATCGTCTAAATCAGGTCTTGTTTTATGCATGATGTTAAGTGCATCTTCACAGATGTGTAGACTTTCTCCTTCCAGAGGTAAATCTGGAATCAGAGTAGCAGGATTTAAGTTTCTGCACCGGTGAAAAGTTATATTTTCATTACCCAACAAGATCACTTGGTATCTCGATAATCTCTGAGAAGTGAATGCCTGTAAGTTGGTGTTTCTCAAAGTAGATTCCACTTGGTGTTGGGAAAATACTTTCAGTTCACTCCCTAATACCAAGTATGAAGACTTTCTAATCATGATGGCTACAGCAGCTATGGCTTTTAAACAACGAGGCATACCACAAATCACTGAATCTAGCTTAGAGCTGTAGTAAGCAACTGGTCTAAGTCTATTTCCAAATGTTTGTGTGAGAACACCGGAGGCTATCCCTTTGTCTTCATGCACATAAAGTAGGAATGGTTTGTCATGATCAGGGATACCTAGGGCTGGAGCTGATAGAGTAAGTGATTTCAATTTCTCTAATTCATGGATATGTTCTTATTCAGCTTTAACGGTTCTGGAACTTCCTTCTTGGTTAGCTCTATCAGAGGTCTTGCGATGTGAGCATAACCTGGAATCCAGTTTCTACAGAAGCTCGTTATTCCTATGATTTCCCTGAGTTGCTTTTTGGTCTTAGGCAAACTCAAATTTTGTATATCTTGTGTTCTCTTTTGGGAAATTCTTCTGGAGCCTTTCTCTAGGATGAATCCTAAATAATTTACTTTTTCCTTCACAAATTGAAGTTTCAATTTGGAAATTTTATGGCCCCTTTTGCCTAGCTCTTTGATCAAGTGTACGCTATCAGTATAACAGGCTTCAGCAGATGGTGACATTAGCAAGATGTCATCAACATAATGTACCATTTTGCTGTCAAGGGATGTTATTGACTCAAGGTCTTTCTGCAGAATTTGGCAAAAGAGTGAAACTGAATCTGCAAATCCTTGGGGCAAATGCGTCCAAAAGACGGATTTACCCTCCCAAGAGAAAGCAAACAGCTTCTGGCTCTCTCTGTGCAGGGGAACAGAGAAGTATGCAGAGCTCAGGTCCAGAACAGTAAACCAAGCAGCTTCAGGTGGAATGGCTGCAATGATTTGTGATGGACTTGGTACCAAAGCATAGGTCTTTTGCACATGGTCATTTATTACTCTGAGATCTTGAACTAAACGCCATTGAGTCTTCCAATCAGGAGTTAATTTTGCTTTCTTTATTGGCATGATTGGTATATTGTATTGTGAAAATCCATATTTTAATATGCCCTGCTCCAATAAACTTTCTATGATGGGTTTCACTCCTTCTATCGCTTCTTGACTAAGTCTGAACTGAGGAATTCTTGGAGGTAAGCCTTCTTTCACCTCTATCTTTACTGGTTCCACTGACAATATCCTGCCCACCTCATTTGAATTTTTAGCCCACACAAAATCTGGAATATCATCTGGAACCTCATAGATGTTATCAGTTGATTGGTATGATGGTTCCTCACTACATGTGTCTAAAAATAAAATGGGATGTTGTTTCAGAGATCTCTTGGGTATGTGTAAATAAATTTGTCCATCCGGTTGGCATTGGATGGTTGCGGCCAATTTGTAAAAAAGATCTCTTCCCACGAGGTTTGAAGGACATGATGGCATCAATAGTAAGGTGTGTTCAAGAGTCAGAGGTCCAAATTTTAACATTTTAACTTTTAGCTTTGGGACTTGTTGTGCTACCCCAGAAGTTCCTCTTACTCATAAACTGCCTTGAAATTGACATCCTTCAGGTGGTTCTCGTAGTAAGGAACAAGTTGCCCCCGTGTCCAGTAATCCCTCATAGTGTACCTCCTCCCTCCCCACCCCCCACGATTTCTAGAGTAACTAAGGGTTATCCACTGTCATTGGACTTCACTGGCACTAAGGGTAATAAAGAATCCTCAGTATTTTGTGTACACTTGTCACTGATTCTGTTGCGTATGGTCTTTTGTCTCTAAACCCAAACTTCCTATAGCACCATTAGGCAAGTTCAGTTTAGAATCAGGATTACAGAAAGCAGGCTTAAAGAGCATACTCTCATTGAGAGTTTGTAAGTCATTGTCACTATTGCAAATTCCATGTTGTCTTTCATTAAGGGCTTCAGAAATGGAGATGTGATTTGATTTATCTTCCACTCTGCTCTTTAAAGAACTATCTAGCCTCAAATCAGCAATCTTTCCTTCAGTAGTCTCCAGGATTGTATGATAGTTAGATTGTGTTCCCTTCAACACTTCAGGTTAAACTACTGATTCAAAAGCTGACTGATGTTCCCTATTTTGCCCTACTGTTTTTGTGACTGACATTAGATGATTTTTATTATCAATCACAGCAACAGTCTTAATGTTATGTTTAGCTACACTGATTGTAGATGAAGACATCTGTTCCCTATTTCTTCCCCAAAGTTTAGGATGAAATTCTGTAGCTAAGGGGTTGAGAAAGGTGGATTTTGACTTTCCTACACTGCTGCTATCATCTCTTAAATCAGGGGGTCGTTTCTTTAAAATCAAGTTCTTGCCAACATCTAGACTTTTTTGCTCTTTAACCTCTAACTGTGACTTTGTATCTAAAGCAATTGAATGGGAAAGAATTGTTGCTTCTAATTCCCCCGAGGTTAATGAAAATGTTCCTTTCTGGAAACTTGGTAAATCCTCGTCATATTCTTTATCCAAATTGTATCTTTGCCTTATACTTGGAATAAAGAGAGGAATTTTATTTTTTGATGATTCCAAACCCGTTTGCAAATTTTCTTGATGTGATTCTTTGCAATAGTTTGATTCATGCTTCCCACCCAATGTGTGTGATATGGAATGAGAAAGCTGATCTCTTATATAATCATCCTCCTTAATGCCAAAGATTTCTTTGCGCATTTGCATTATTTCTTCCCATTGCTCATTATCTATCACAGACCTATGTGTATCCTCTGTGTAGATTACTTTAGACACTTTTTCTATTTTGCCCAGATTTCTCATTTTGCTTTCCTCATTTCTTTTAGACTCTGCCACACCCAAATTACACTGATTTATAGGTTTTAAATTAGAAATCTCGATTCATAATGATTTTTTCGGTTTCATTCCCATTTGTATATATCTCTCCATATCATCTAACGAAGGTATTTGACTGTACTTTTTGCATGTATGATTGCAGCAAGTACCCTCATGTTTTTCTTCATGCCTTTTTGATTCATTATTCCTAGCCCATTTTGAATTATAAAATGTCTTTCTATTATCTCTTTGATTATTGGGTTTTGAAAAATTTATTTGTTGCTTATATCTACATAAACAAATCACGTGCCCGATCTTCCCACACCAGTAGCATTGGGGTGCTGATTTTGATTTTGGGGTGGGTGTTGTTGGCATGTTGTCTAAATTGATTTCTACTCCTTTGAAGAGCAAAATTCTTCACCTCTTCAATTTCTTTCTCCCGTTTTGACTGCTTTAATCACCTCTTCAAGTCTGCTATGATCTTATCTTTCTCATTGTCAGATTGCCTAGCCATTCTCACTTCTTTCTGTCTGGAATCATGTATATATGCTGTATCATTCCTAATATCCTCCAGTGGTAATGATTCCCACTGGGGACAACTTTGCCTGAAATAATTTTGTATCGGGATTGAGGTTCCCTTTACAAATTGTCTCCTTATATGATCAATTGTATCCTGGGCATGAGTGTCTCTAAGTCCTAATATCGTTTCTGCTGCTTCAATAACTCTGTCTAGAAAACTGCTCGGGTGTTCTTCTTCCCCTTGCCTCAGTTTCTCAAATTTCTGCCAAGCATTTGGCCTTTTTGCAAATGATCTCATTGCTTCGATAAGATCAGCCCTGCATCTTAACAAGTACCTCATGTTTGTGTGTTGAGTGAAATCTAGATCTTGATGCATTAATGGCCATGATTCTAAATTGGGGTTCGTCCTAGTTTCATTCAGGAATTTTTCCTTTTCCGAGGGAGTGTAAAATTCCCCCAAAAGAAATTCGACATCGTCGACCTAGGGTTAAAAAGTGTGAACACCCTTTTAATTCTTTTAGGCTCTTGTAAGGCTTTTCGTAGAATCTGGGAAAACGGCGTTTTAAAACCTCCATATCACTAGGAGTGAATGCCTTGTATGTTTTGACATGCACCACCCCCTCACCAGCCTGTACAATAGTCCCGTCTACTATTGGTAGAACAGAGACCACTGCATTCTGAATTGGTTGTTCTTTCTCTGGTTCCTTTTGCCCCAAAAACTTTGATTCTACAATTTCCAGTTGCAATATGGTATGCTTATCGAGTTCCTTTCCTTCATGTATTTGCCTCAACACTTGGAACAGTAGTTTGATGTTTTCTACTAGTTCCTTGTTATCATTATCTTGTTTTCGATGAGATGCCTTATAATAATTAAATAGATGAGTCAAGACCACTTTTGAAATTGTCAAAAAATGCCATAGAGACAGAACAATTGTCACTGCTGTTGGTATGAAGCATATGCATGCAGCTAAAGTGAATGCAAACCATTTGTAATAGTCATAGATTTCAATTAATTGTTGTATCAAGTTTGGTACTTTTACCAGCCAAAACACATAAACTCCCTGCATAAAAGACCAAATAAGCAGTGACAGACTGCTTAATACAAAGATCATTCTTGTGAAATTCATTTTCTTTTTCTTCAGAAGATAGTAGGTTTCATTTGACTTGGCTCGCCAGTTGTAATGGGGATAATTTGAGGAAAGGTGTTTGGAATAAGGGAATTTGGAAGGAAGTTGTCAGAGACTTGCTAAATGAGTAATCTAGGTTACAGGTAGGCTGGAATTAAGGAGATTCAGAATATAATAGGGCTGAAGTCAGGAGTATAACACAGAAGGGAAACAGAGATCTTCAGGGTCTGTGTTCAAAGTCCTTGAGTTCTTTAGCCTCTTGGGGTCTTAAGTCTTTCTTCTCTCAGGAGCAGGCCCCTGTGAGCTGCCAATGACTTAAAGGGTGCCCCAAACTTGCTCTAACTCTTTTGACCTGGCTTTGGCACTGTAGATGGTGAGGGGAATTGCTCAGCTCACATTTTAGTGAGAGCTGTTTCATCCCTTTATAGCATAGAAATGCCCCGATTCCATATACCTTCAATGCTGCACCCTGTTGTAGGGTCCCTTCGTTCATCTGGATTTGTTTTTATGTCTTCTTGAGGAGTTCTATATGCATTGGTTAGGAGAGGTCAAGTAGCTTCTTTTTACTTTGCTGCCATCTTAACCCAGAAACCTAGTCCAATAATTCCTAAATTGTCTCTCCTAGATCTGTTTTCCAAATCAGTAGCTTTTTCAATGAGAGATTTCATATTTTCTTTCATTTTTCATTCTTTTGATTTTGTTTTATTGCTTCTTGTTGTCTTATAAAGTCATTAGCTTCTATTTGCTCAATTCTAATTTTTAAAGAATGAATTTCATCTATGACCTTTTAATCTTCCTTTTCCACTTGATCTATTCTATTATTCACTAAAATCTTTTCTACATTGGATTGTTTTGTTTCTTTTTCCAACAGGTCAATTCTGTTTCATAAAAAACTCTTTTCTTTATTAGATTCTTGTGCATCTTTTCCCATTGACCAATTTTGTTTTTTAAGCTATTTTCTTTTCCCATTACTTTTATTTTTTTTCCATTTTTCTTTGATCTGTCTTATTAGGTTTTTGAATTCCTTTTTGAGTTCTTACAGAATCTGAGACTGATTCCCATTTTTATTTGAACTTTTGCAAGTACTTACTTGGATTTCACTAGGCAAATTTTCTAGATTTAGGTATTTCTATTGCAGTTTGCCCATTTTCTCTACATTTTCTTTCTTTTGCCCATGGACTGGCAGTTTTGAAAGGTGCTGATTCTATCTCTTCTACTGATCATTTGCAGGTTTCAGGACTCAGAGCTATTTTGCCCTGGGGCTAAGGACTTCACCAAACCACAGACTTGAAAGGGTCAAGTACTAAGAACTTCAGGTCCTCACTGGAGGCTGGGGTCAAGACCTAGAATTTCAAGGGGTGTGTTCTGAGGTGCTCTGTCATTAATGGCATAGGCAAGGCCCTGGAATCCCAATGTTGGACTATGTCCAGTCTTGGAAGCTGATTCATCAGATGTGGTGGATTGGGGTATGTATCCAGAGATATTCTGTGTGTCATTTTGCTTCATTTTCCATTATCCTGTGAAAATCCCATGAAAATCAACTCCTTTTGTCTACCATTCAAGTTGTGTTCAGTGGGAGAGGCCTCTCTTTCCATTTTGCTATTGGTTTTTTACTGTTGTTGTTTTAAGGCTCTTTTTAAATTTTGGAAGAATTGTCAGAGTAGTTTCAGATTTCAGCTATCACTGCTACTAAGCCTCCATCTTGACTCCACCCTTTGTCATTCTTTAGACCTAAGGCGAAGGAGTCTCTAGATTGCATTGGAAGAATATGCTAGGTTTGTTTCAAATTATATCCATATTCTTCTAGGTTACACTGAAAAAGAATAAGCCAACAAGAATACTTTCCACCTTCTCCATTCCCTTGTATTAAATCAGTAATGTCAAACTATAAAAATAGTATAACAAAACAATTACATAAAGAAAAAACATGTATTCAATAACTTTTTAATCCATAGTGAAGTCAGTTAAATTTTTTATCTTTATTTGTTCATCTCTAAAATGGAGGGGATGATATTGTCATAAATTTGTGAAGACAATCTTGAATAGAAATCAAAATTTCATATAAATAAATTAGTAATAGTAATAGTAGTAGCAGTAGTAATAATGTCAATAGTAATAAAAGTAAAACTATTATATTTACTTCCAAACCAAAAAATGAAGTGTATTTTTTCTCTAAACAGAAGAAACTAGAGACATTTAACAATTATCTGAGATCTTTAAGTGATTTTTATCCAATTACATTTATTAATTATCAACTCTGCCTAATGAATGACACAATGCTTATATGAAGAATAATAAAAAATGAGTGACACATATGACATGTTTTATTGTCAAATGATAATTATCTTAAGGAAGATGGGGACTATAACTGATGCAATTATTGTTATAACTACTAATGGAATTCTTCCTTAAATTTCAGTAGAAATTGCCCAGTTCAAATAGATAGTGATTATATGAAATTATCCACAGATTCTTACAAGTCACCATACTTTGGTCCTTAGAAAATATGTCTAGAGTATGTTATGGTATTTGTTTTGTGTCATCAGAAGCACATTATGTCAAGGAATTTAAAAAGCGACTAACCAAGTAAGCCCAATAAGCTTCAACATAACACTTTTGTCAGGTAGTTTTAAGTTCTTTTATATAATTATATATATATATATATACATATATATGTGTGTGTGTGTATGAATATGTATATATGTATATATGTATGTATATATATATATAATTTCTCTAGTGTTATTCCACTTTCCATTATTTATTTATTTTTACAATACATAGCAAGTCATGTTGTCAACACTTCAAATAAGACCTTATGATAGATGTAATATTTCCTTATCTAAATGTATATCACATTCTTTAGAGACACTGTAAGAAAAGCCCATTAGCAGTTTTATTATGTATCTTGTTAATTAAAAACAACTGTCGCTGGTTGGTGGAATTTGATTTGTGAATTATTTTTGTAGAGTAAAAGGGACCAAAGGGTCTTTGATTTCCAATGAAACTGATAACATATAACTAATTATATAGTAATAATAATTATCATGATGAAAATAGTAATAATAACAACAACTAACATTTATATAATACCTTTCATAAATATTATCTCATTTGATTCTCATAATAATCCTGGGAGATAGGTACTATTATTATTGCCTTTTTATAGACAAGAAAACTGAGCCAGGTAGAAGTGACTTGCTTAGAGTTCCATAGCTACTTATATGCCTGAGGCAAAAATTTGAACTCATGTGTTCTTGATTCCATGCCCAGCACTCTATCCACTCTGCCACCTAGCTGACCACTTAGAGATTATTTTTTTTTTTACTTTGAAGATCGAGAAGAGCAAACTGGCTATTACTTTTTCAGTCCCATTTTATCTCTTTGTTGCATTTGAGAGCCATTAACTGAACCAAAAAAAGGCTACATATATTTATGAGAGAGTCAGAAGAAGCCATTTAATCAAATTCTTTCTTTTGAAGGAGAGAGCTGGCACACAGATTGGTTTATAACTTTTCCAAATTCACACAGGTACTGAGAGGTTGAAGCAAGATTTTCATCCAAATTCTCTGACTTCAGAGCTAGTGCTTTTTCTAGTATAGCAATCTTATTCTGAAGGAGGAGCAGAGTAGGAAATAGTAGGATTTCCTTTGATTGGATTCTCCAATCAAAGGTTGCCAGGGACCAATGCCACTCACTCCCAGCAGGGTAGTAAAGTAGAGATCAGCCCCATGTCTGGCCTGCATGTGCTTTGTGTAGATTAGGCATGCCTCTAATGTCTGGCAGTTCTATCTGGATGAGCACCAAAGTCAGGCATGTTTATCTAGTGCTCTGCCAGAATTCTCAGGTCTGCAAAATTAGGTTGGAAATATCAAGAGAACAGGCATTCCTGTGGGATTTCTTGTACTTCCTCTTTCTAGTTAGGCCCAAGAATCCAAAAGAACAACTGCTAGAGACAGAACGTTGGTACATTTCAGTTTCCCTGTCCAGTGGGAACAGGAAGTATGAAAATTTTTAACTTAAACAACTAATGAGCATAGAATAATAAATTTGTATTTCTCTACTTTCCCTTTCTACTCACACCTTTAGATAATGCTGGCTTTATCCACTGGGTGGGCAGAGATTCAAAAATCAGTTATGATACTTTTGAACTGACATCCCTAGTATTTAATCACCTAAAGGTTATTTGATTAAAGGAGTTGTTAACACAAAGAGCCTATTCCAATAATAAGAATTTAAAATTCAAATCTCATGACCTGAACAAAAGCAAACATCTGTCTAGCAAATCTCTAGGTCTCAGTCTTATTTATTATTTGTTTCTCCACCTCTCTCCAAGGACATGCATATCTAAAGTACCTGCTTGCCATGAATCACATTTTCCAAAATGGATAAATGTTAAATAAAATGTCCATTGTTTTATACAACAAAGCAGGGAATACATTTTTAGGAAGCAAATATTTTGGAATGTGTGACCTGTTCAGCATTTTGTCTGCTATTTTGGCATTTTAGATTCTTAGTTCTTAATCTACATTAGCCTACTATTTTTCCTAATTTTGTATTTCCAAAATGGCTCAATGTAATTGCTTAATAAATACATGTTATTACCTGACTGTGGACTAGCAAAATTACTGAGTTCTACACTGTGCTTGGTCCTATCTATTGTCTAAACATGATTCATCATCTAAGAAAGCAGAATTGGATAGCAGGCTAGGAGAAGAGAGAGCAGAGTTAAAAGGAAAATGCATGAAGATAAACCATTATACATCTTAAGAAGAAAGGATCTTCTATAGTTTTATACAACAGTGAAATTTTTTGTAAGTATTTTGGTATATAAATGAAAAATACTTAAAAATTGTTTGTAATTATTACATATAGGACAATTTCTCATATATTAGAGGGATTAGATTTATTTTGCTGGGCCTAGGTGAGGTGAATGAGGAGTGATTCATGAAAGGAAGGAGAGGTAAATTTTGACTGGAGGGGAAAAGAAACAAACTTACTAACAACTCTGCTTGTTAGCAGAATGGGCTCTCTCTGCAGATGGTAAGTAACCTATCTATTGTGATCTTGGAGAAAAGCCTGGATGACCATTCATGTGGAGGTGATTCATGCTTTAGGCATGACCTCTTAGCTCAATTCGATTCTGACAATTTGTGATTTTAAAATCAAAATTCATCTTATCATAAGCCCCTTGTAAGAAGGGAGACTAGATATTTAAGGTGTGATTAACTCGTTTTCAAAATAAAATAGACTTCAGTCAGG
Organism: Gracilinanus agilis; assembly: GCF_016433145.1. Lineage (NCBI taxonomy): Eukaryota > Metazoa > Chordata > Mammalia > Didelphimorphia > Didelphidae > Gracilinanus > Gracilinanus agilis. The sequence continues at coordinate 82,526,496 of NC_058130.1, read as the reverse complement.
ATGACTTTTATGGTGGTTTATTTATAATTAGGAAGGTTGAAGGTAGGGAAATTGAGAGAGAGAGAAATTCTGGCCTGGACAAGAGGCCCAAACCAGGTAGGAATTTAGAGACCCCAGCAAAGGGACACAGGTGAATTTAACAAGGTTTCTAGCCACAAGGTCTCCTCTAAGAAGAGAGGCCTCCTTAAGACTAGAGCCTCCAGAAATGCCTAGGGAAGAGAAAGAGAGTCAGCCTAACTTACCCACGTGACAATTCAAAGAGAAGCAGTCTGAGGTCTCACCAGAGATCCTTCCACACCAAGTTCAAAGCACCAATTGCCCTCCACAGAAAGTTACCATCATATTTAAAAGATTTAAAAGATATTTCCTTACTTCCTACATCCACAAGTGGACAAATGGCAGCCTCAACACTGTTTTGGACTGCCCAAAGGTCAGTCTCTTGTTTTTGATTTGTCACTTACTATCATGTGTGGATAACAGATCAACCCTTGCCCATGTAATTCTTTTTTTTAATTTTTTTACTTTTAGAAAAATTTTCCATGGTAACATAATTTATGATTTTACTTTACCCTTCACCCCCTCAAACACCACTGCCACCCCCCAACCCCGTAGCTAACTTGCATTTCCACTGGTTTTAACGTGTGTGGTCAGTCAAGACTTTTACATTGATGTGGTCTTTTCAGGTCTACATCCCCAATCATGGCCTCATCAACACAAGTGTTCAAGCAGTTGCTTTTCTTCTGTGTTTCCACTCCTGCAAATCTTCCTCTGAATGTGGGTAGCATTCTTTTCCATAAATCCCTCAGAATTGTCTTGGGTCATTGCATTGCTGCTAGTACGGATGTCAATTACGTTCAATTTTACCACAGTGTATCAGTCTCTCTGTGTTCAATGTTCTTCTGGCTCTCCTCCTTTCACTGTGCATGAATTCCTGGAGGTCTTTCCAATTCACATGGAACTACTCCAGTTTATTATTCCTTTTAGCACAATAGTATTCCATCACCAGCATATACCACAATTTGTTCAGCCATTCCCCAATTGAAGGACATACCCTCCTTTTCCAGTTCTTTGCCACCACAAAAAGCGCAGCTATAAATATTTTCCTACAAGTCTGTTTATTTATGATCTCTTTGGGGTACAAACCCAACAATGGTATGGCTGGATCAAAGGGTAGACATTCTTTTATAGCCCTTTGACCATAGTTCCAAATTGTCAGCCAGAATGGTTGGATCAATTCACAACTCCACCAGCAATGCATTAATGTCCCAATTTTGCCACATCCCCTCCAGCATTGATTACTCTCCCCTTCTTTCATTTTAGCCAATCTGCTAGGTGTGAGGTCATACCTCAGAGTTGTTTTGATTTGCATTTCTCTAATTATTAGAGATTTAGACCACTTTCTCATGTGCTTATTGATACTTTTGATTTCTTTTTCTGAAAATTGCCTATTCATGTGCCTTGCCCATTTATTAATTGGGGAATGGCTTGATTTTTATACAATTGATTTAGCTCCTTGTATATTTGAGTAATTAGACCTCGGTCAGAATTTTTTGTTATAAAGATTTTTTCCCAGTTTGTTGTTTCCCTTCTGATTTTGGTTGCATTGTTTTTGTTTGTACAAAAACTTTTTAATTTAATATAATTAAAATTATTTATTTTATATTTCGTAATTTTTTCAAACTCTTGCTTGGTTTTAAAATCTTTCCTTTCCCAGAGATCTTACAGGTATACTATTCTGTGTTCACCTAATTTTCTTACAGTTTCCTTCTTTATATTCAAGTCATTCACCCATTCTGAATTTATCTTGGTATAGGGTGTGAGATGTTGATCTAAACCTAATCTCTCCCAAGTTGTTTTCCAAATTTCCCAGCAGTTTTTGTCAAGTAGTGGATTTTTGTCCCAAAAGTTGGGCTCTTTGGGTTTATGATACACTGTTTTGCTGATGTCACTTACCCCAGGTCTATTCATCTGATCCTCCCTTCTATATCATAGCCAGTACCATATTGTTTTGATGACTGTTGCTTTATAGTATAGCTTAATATCTGGTACTGCTAGGCCACCTTCATTCATGGTTTTTTTTTATTATTTCCCTTGATAGTCTTGATATTTTGTTCTTCCAAATAAAATTTGTTATAATTTTTTTTATTTTGCAGTCAAAAAGGTTTTTGGTAGTTTGATAGGTATGGCACTAAATAAGTAAATTAATTTGGGTAGAATGGTCATTTTTATTATGTTAGTTCGTCCTATCCAAGAGCAATCAATGTTGTTCCAGTTGTTTAGGTCTAGTTTTACTTTTTTGGAAAGTGTTTTGTAGTTCTTTTCGTATAATTGCTGTGTTTGTTTTGGTAGATAGATTCCCAAGTATTTTATATTGTCTAGGGTGATTTTAAATGGTGTTTCTCTTTCTACCTCTTGCTGCTGTGATGTGTTGGAAATATATATAAATGCTAATGATTTATGTGCATTTATTTTTTATCCTGCAACTTTGCTAAAGTTGTTGATTATTTCTATCTTTTTAATTGTCTGGGATTTTTTAGGTAGACCATCATATCATCTGCAAAGAATGATAGCTTAGTCTTCTCATTGCCTATTTTAATACCTTCAATTTATTTTTCTTATTGCTACTGCTAGTGTGTCTAGTACAATGTTAAATAATAGAGGTGATAATAGGCATCCTTGTTTTACACTTGATCTTGTTCGAAAGGCTTCTAATTTAGCCCCATTGCATATGATGCTTGTTGATGGTTTAAGATTTATACTGTTTATTAATTTTAGGAAAGGACTTTCTATTCCTATATTTTCTAGTGTTTTCAGTAGGAAGGGGTGTTGTATTTTGTCAAAGGCTTTTTCATAATCTATTGAGATAATCATGTGGTTTTTGTTGGTTTACTTGTTGATATGGTCAATTATGTGGATGGTTTTCCTAATATTGAACTATCCTTGCATTCCTGGTATAAATCCCACCTGATCATGATGAATAACCATCTTGATTACTTGCTGGAGTTTTTTTGCTAGTATTCTATTTAAGATTTTTGCATCTATGTTCATTAGGGAGATTGGTCTGTAATTTTCTTTTTCTGTTTTCAATCTACCTGGCTTTGGAATGAGTACCATATTTGTGTCATAAAAGGAGTTTGGTAAGACTCCTTCTTTGCTTATTATGTCAAATAATTTTTATAGCTGGGGTTAATTGTCCTTTGATTGTTTGATAGAATTCACTTGTGAACCCATCAGGCCCTGGGGATAATTTTTCTTAGGGAGTTCTTTAATGGCCTGTTTAATTCCTTTTTCTGATATTGGATTATTTAAGTATTCTCTTTCTTCTGCTGTTAATCTAGGCAATTTATATTTTTGCAAATATTCATCCATATCATCTAGATTGCTAAATTTATTGTCATATAATTGGGCAAAACAGTTTTTAATGATTGCCTTAATTTCCTCTTCATTAGAGGTGAGGTCTCCCTTTTCATCTTTGATACTATTAATTTGCTTTTCTTCTTTCCTTTTTTTTTATTAGATTGACCAGTACTTTGTCTATTTTATCTGTTTTTTCAAAAATACCAGCTTCTAGTCTTATTTATTAATTCAATAGTTCTTTTACTTTCGATTTCATTAATTTCTCCTTTGATTTTTAGTATTTCTAATTTAGTTTTCATCTGCGGATTTTTAATTTGTTCATTTTCTAGTTTTTTTAAGTTGCATGCCCAATTCATTAACCTCTGACCTCCCTAATTTGTTAATATATGCACTCAGTGATATAAATTTTCCCCTTAGAACTTCTTTGTCTGCATCCCATAGGTTTGGGTAAGATGTCTCATCATTGACATTGTCTTCAATGAAATTATTAATTGTTTCTGTGATTTGTTCTTTCACTAAATTATTTTGGAGAATAATATTATTTAATTTCAAAATAGTTTTTGGTTTGCCTCTCCATGTATTCTTACTAATAACTATTTTATTGCATTGTGATCTGAGAAGGTTACATTTGTTATTTCTGATGTTTTGCATTTATTTGCCATGTTTCTGTCCCCTATTACATGGTCTATCTTTGTGAATGTTCCATGTGCTGCTGAAAAGGTGTATTCCTTTTTGTCTCTATTTATTTTTCTCCATATATCTAGTAACTCTAATTTTTCTAGGATTTCATTCACCTCTCTTATCTCTTTCTTATTTATTTTTTGGTTTGATTTATCTAGATCCGATAGGGGAAGGTTGAGGTCCCCACTAGTATGGTTTTGCTATCTATTTCCTCCTTGTGCTCCTCTAGCTTCTCCTTTAGAAATTTGGAAGCTATGCCTCTTTGTGCATAAATATTGAGTACTGATATTTCTTCATTGTTTATACTGCCTTTTATTAAGATGTAGATACCTTCCCTATCTCTTTTAACCTCATCTATTTTTACTTTGGCTCTGTCAGAGATCATGATAGCCACCCCTGCCTTCTTTTTCTCATTTTAAGCCTAAAATATTTTGCTCCATCCTCTTATTTTCACTCTATGTCTGTCTGTCTCATGTGTGTTTCTTGTAGGCAACATATGGTTGGGTTTTGGTTTCTAATCCACTCTGCTATTTGCTTCTGTGTTATGGACGAGTTCATCCTATTCACATTCAGAGTTATAATTATCAACTGTGCATTCCCAGACATTTTGATTCTCTCTCCTAGTCCTGTCCTTTCTTCTTTCACAATTTCTTTCTATACCAGTGTTTTGTTTTTAATCAGTTCCTATAATCCCCTCCCTTGTTGTACTTCCCTTCTTCCCCCCTCCCTTTTTATCCCCCTCTTATTGTTCTTTAAAGCCATGTGGTGCTCCCCCCCAAAGCCCTCTCCCTCCCCAGTATTGCTTCACTCCCCGCCAGTCTGTTTGTTACCCTTCTACTTCTCTATAGGGTGTGAATCAATTCTCTGCCCCTGATTTCAATACACTTAAGTATTGAATATTTCCTCTCTCTAACCTCTTTACCCTTACAGCATATTGTTATTTTCCCCTCTTGATCCCATGTGCTTCTTTATGAAATATAAATTCATTCCTTTTTGCTTGTTTTCCTATTTTTCTTATTATTATCATCTTTGCCCCCAGTTTTGTATATATTTATACCTACCAACTACATACATACATATATACATACATACATACATATATATATATATATATATATATATATATATATATTTATAGATCTCTTGACATTTCATCCTATACAGTTGTCCCTGTTCCCTCTATGTAAACTTCTTCTAGTTACCCTGTTCGTAATAATAATTTTTAATATTTGCCAATGCCTTCTTTTCTTCTTGGGATATAAATTGATTGAACTTGTGTCCCTTAAAGAAAAGAATTTTTTTCTCCTCCCCCCATTCTCTTAATTACCTTATGTTGATTCTCTTGAGTTCTGGGTTTGGGCAGCAAACTCTCTGTTAATGTCCAGTTTTTTCTTGATGAATGTTTGGAAGTCCTCAATTTTATTGAATGACAATACTTTCCTCTGTAATGATATAGTTAGTGTTGCTGGATAGTTGATTATTGTTTATAGACCCAGTTCTCTTGCTTTCCTGAATATTGTGTTCTATGCCTTCTGGTCCTTCAATGTAGATGCAGCCAGATCCTGTGTTATCCTAACTGTGGTTCCCTGATATCTGAATGACTTCTTTTTAGCAGCTTGTAATATTTTTTCCTTGGTCTGGTAGTTTTTGAATTTGGCTATAATATTCCTGGAAGTTGTCAGTTGTGGATTAAATGTAGGAGGTGATCTGTGGATCCTGTTGATTTCCACTTTTCCCTCTTGTTCAAGAATCTCTGGGCAATTTTCTCTTATAATTTCTTGTAAAATGCTATCTAAACTTTTTCTTTTATCATGATGTTCTGGTAAACCAATAATTCTTAAGTTGTCTCTTCTAGCTCTGTTCTCCAGATCTTTGGTTGAATCAATGAGGTGTTTCATATTCTCCTCAAATTTTTCATTTTTTAAAATTTTGTTTAATATGTTCTTGCTGCCTTGTGAAGTCACTTGCTTCTAGTTGTTGAGTTCTGTTTTTTAAAGACTGAATTTCATCCCTGGCTTTTTGGTCATCCTTCTCTTTCTGGTCTTATTTTCTTTGTAGATCATCTTTTGCCTTCTTTGATTCATTTTCAAGCTGGCCAATTCTGGCTTTTAAGACTTTATTTTCTTGTTTTAGTTTATGTATTTCCTTTTTCAAATTGTCTTCAACCGGGGCAGCTGGGTTTCTCAGTGGATTGAGAGTCAGGCCTAGAGACGTGAGGTCCTAGTTTAAAATCTGACCTCAGACATTTCCCAGCTGTGTGACCCTGGGCAAGTCACTTGACCCCCATTGCCCACCCTTACCACTCTTCCACCTAGGAGTCAATACACAAAAGTTAAGGGTTTAAAAAAAATGTAAAAAAAAATGTCTTCAACCTCTCTTAATTGCTTTTTGAGTTCCTGAAGTTCTTGAGTTAATTGAATTTTGAGATCTTCCAAAGACTGTGTCCAGTTCACTGGAACTACGTCCTCTTCTTCTATTTCTGTTTCATTTGCTCTCTTTTCACTTCCTTAAAAGAAGCTGTCAATTGTCATTTCTTTTCTCTTTTTCTGTTGCTTACTCATGTTTTTTCCCTTCCTTCTTCTGCTAGTTTGAGCAGATGTATTTAAGGATCTTTGATGAAATATTCAGCTGGTAATGGAGGTTTGTAGTTACTTTCTCTGCTCTCTGAAGTCTTCTTGTTTGTTCTATTGTTGGGATTAATCCTCTATTGATTGGATTAATCTTACTGCTTTATCTGCCCTGAGGCTAAAACCTAGAGGAGAGGTAAAAACAAATAAACACAAACACACACACAAAAATACACACACACACACACACACACACACACACACACACACACAACCCATGGGGTGACATAAAGGAGAGTTTTCCCTGAACTGATCTCTCCAGCAGTGGAGTCCCTCTGCCTGTCCAGTGTGTTTGATCTGGTTTTCTTTCCTCTTGAAGCCCTGTGTTCTCTATCTCAGCATGAGGAAGCCAGGCTGTCTAAGGTCTGGGGTTTGGCTCTCTCTAAGCCACCATCTTCTGGGTTTTTTTGCTGTGTTTCTCTGGTTTTCTCCTCCAGTCACCTCTCCAGTGCCTGTGTTTGACTCCCTGAGTCCAATGCCAACAAGGCCCTCTCTCCCAACCAGTGTGCCCACTTGCCCTAAGATTTACTGGGCTGCTTGAGAAACTGCGTAGTCCTGGGATCCTGGGATTCCCCTTCTTTGCCCTCAGGCCCAACAGTTCAAGAATTGAAGCCTTTTTCTTGGTGTACCTCTTTAGTTATGCTGCAGTAGGGTTCCTCCTGTTCTGTCCCATTATTAGATTTGGTCCTTTTTCTTCTCAAAGTGCATTATTTTCTATCTCAGTGTGTAAGGTTGCGGAGGTTTTAAGATTTGCTCCGTCTACACTGCCATCTTCCTGGAAGTTCACACAACACTTTTCCTACTTAATTCTAAGTTGGGTGAGGTGACATTATTCCTGGTGGCTAGAGTCTGAAGAATAAATGAGGGTGAGCTAATTCCATTTACACACACTTCTCTTTAATCAGTTCTGTACATGATCCATTGAATGGAACTTTCTGTTCCTTCTCCTAAAATATCTCCACTTTTTAAAATTTTATCTGTGTTGACCCAAATCAGTGTTCTATTTGCTTACCCATTTGTTTAAATTTATATGTGTATATGTCTTAGATGTTGTTATTAAATTTATATGGATTAATAGGTGGTAGAGTGGAAAGAGTGCTCAGCCAAAAGTCAGAAAAACTCATCTCTCTGAATTGCAATCTAGTTTTAGATACTTACCAACTGCATGGCTCTGGGCAATTAACTTAACTTTGCTTGCCTTCATTTCCTCATCAGTAAAATGAGCTAGAGAAGAAAGGGAATGGCAAACCACTCTAATATTTCTGCAAAGAAAATCCCAATAGGATCAAGAGTTGGACATGACTGAAAAATGACTGAATAGCACCAATCATGTGTATCAATTCCTACAGATAATTGAATAGACACACTCTGTACTCTAGGTAGATGACTACCAAATCTATCTCTTATTGCTTTAAGGGCATTTCTGTATAGAGATACTGCCAATACTTAAAATATATATATATAAAACCTTAATTAGCCTCTTGTTCAAAATTTGTTATCAATGATTTGAAGAAAAGCATAAATATCATACTTATGACACTGATCAGAACAGAAAGAGATATGTAACATGCTGGATGAGAAAATGGGAAGTCAAAAAAATCTTGGAAAATTGGAATGATGAGTCAAATCTATTAAAATGAAAAAAGAATGTGAATTATGTGTTTGCATAAACAAGTGCTCATATGTTGTTTTTATCATATAAATATATAAAGGGGATACATGACTAGATAATAGTGTGTCTAATGCTAGTGATGGTCCCATATTATATACCTCTGGAGAGATCACACTTGAAGACCACCTCTTAAAAAGGACATAGACAAACCAGAAGCCTTACAGAGGTAAATGTGAGAATTAGAGTCTACTCTATCCTGTACTCTCAGTTGGAACCTCAAGAGATATATGGTCTAGAACAGAAAAAGATATAAAGTGATATGATGGTTCTTCACAAATTTTTGAAAGCCTATTCTATGGAAAAGCTTATATTTTTTCCATTTAGTCATATAAAACACAACTAGGAGTAATGGGTAAAGGATTCAGATATGAAAATTTTAGCTGAAGGTAAAGAAAATCTTTCTAATTATGAGTTGTCCCAAAGCAAAATGTCCAAACTCATTTCCCTAACAATAAGCTCTACCATTATCATGCACTCTATATTCATTATATTCTTTCTTTTTCAAATGCACCAAACAAGTGTCTTAGCTCATTTTCCTGCCTGAAGTGCTTTTATCCCTTAATTCATTAAAAAAATGTATCCATCTTTTAAATCCCAATTCAAATGTTGCCTTGTCCCCCAATTCTCTTGGTAACCTGGTTAGTAATTGTCTTCTTCCTACAAACTTGTACAGTACTGTGTTTTTACTCTTGGTGCCTATTAGTAATATCTACTTAGGTCTGTCTCACAGGAAGGAAGGAATCTATATCTCCTGGGCCTCCTTCTGTCCACCTTTCTCCTACAGAGACTCTGATTTCTTCCAAGTCACAGAGCAAATGATTGGGAATAAGAAACGCTAGTCATTCTGATTTCTGCAAAGAAAGAAACACAGCTAGAATTATGTCAATCCGCTCTCTTAAGTACAATTAGCATAAGGAAACTTTTTTTTTTACATTTGGATGAATTCTTGACTTCTTGACTGCTATTCCTTAATGTATCAGGAGTATCCCAAGTTATACATACAAAATATGATTCCTTTTCCAACAAATGGCAGATCCTCAAAGATGACATGTAGTGAATAGCAAATAAACTCATTTAACCAAACTAATAACAAACAGAAATTAGAGAAGGTACAGAAATTATATTATATCAGACAATAGACAGAATGAATGAATTATCTAAGATATCTTAGTTCAATGAACAGAGAGAAAACCCCAGATTGCATCCAAGGGGAAATCTCACAAAATCTGTAGTATAGCAAGCCCACAATATGGACATGATCAAATTTCTAGGTCCTCTATATGTAAGCTTATTCCCAATCTTTCTTTTCCTTCAGGGACTTCTTTCTGAGGAGAAAATGAAACCACCTGTCTTTAGTCTCAAAGAGTTGAAAGCCAGTAGTACAGGATTTGTCTTCTTCCCAGTTCTTGGCAACTCTTTTCCTCATATAGGCATGGAACATTAATCAATCTCTGCCAACAAAATTCTTTGAGGAGAAGAGGGTCATGAACTAAGGTTTCCAGAGAAAGAAATAGAGAGAGAGGCACACATAGAGACCAAGAGAAATGTATTTATATAACAAATTTATTTCTCATGTACTTCTCAGAACTTCATTTTTCTTCTCTGTAAAATGGAAAAAAAGCTACTTAATCCACCTACTACCACAACAGAGCTGTTACGAGTATAAAGAAAAAGATACCGTTCAAATATTAGAGGTGGTGGTGATGATCCTTTTGAATTTTCTTTCTTTCTAATAATCAGTCACTTAACTAGATTTTACTAAGTGTATAGTAGGAGCCTTGCACAGTACCTTAGTACTTAGTGCTGGAGATACAAAGACAAAAACAAAACAATACAAAACAGCTCTTGTCAAGGAGATCGCATTTTAACAAGGGAGACTGATACATTACTGGTAATAATAATGTATTTAAAATAAACTCATAGATCAAAGAAAAATATTTAAAAGATTAGAAAAGCACTGTAACTTTTCACAGCTAGGAGTTAGGATAAAAATGCCTAATAAAAGGATGAAAATGATCACAAAAGGATAAAATATCTTATTACACAAATATATTTGATCTGGCTATTTTCCTATTTCTTTTTTGCCCTTTGTAGCCAAACTTCTCAAAAAGGTCATGTGGCGGTGCCTCCACTTTCTTTCCTCTCACTCTCTTATTACCTTTACAATTTGGATTCAACCTTGATACACTCTTTTCTCTTTTATTTAAACATCATTCTGTTCTGCTTTTCCTACTGTTTATCTAACCACAACTCTATCTTTTTTGTTGGATACTCCTCTCGGTTAATTCCTCCAACTGTAGATGTTCTTCTCCTCCTCTGCCTCTATACTACTTCACTTGGTGACTTTATCAGCTCCCTTGGATTTAATTTCTTTCTCTATGCTGATGATTATCTCTATCCTGATAATTGTCAAATTTGCCTTTTTTCTACTGTTATAAGTAAAATTTGAGACTTTGATGAGTACATGAAGGCTTTATTTTATTCTTGCAAGAATGGGCACTGAACTGCAAAAAGTGGCCCAAGCATGGACTTGTCACAGCAGGTTATATTTTCTCCCTAATCCAAAAATAGTCTCATCTTCTCTTTTCTCCATTGACTAGGAACTAGGAGATGCACAATCTTCTTGACCCACCTCTACATATTTCCCCTTGATGTGTTCCCCTCCCTTTACATACATTACTTGTATAGAGAATGGCTGCCACCCCGCTTAGTGGGCATGTCAGTCAATATGCATGAGCTACTTATGCAAAGTTAGTTTGGTAAAGAATTTAATAGTTTAAGGGAGATGAGTTGAAAACTGGTTCAAACCCAACTGATAATTTAGCAATGTGTCCTTGGCTGATAATGTGTTCCTTATCTGGTCTCAGGCATGCCATTTTTTATGAGGCAAACAGCATTTTTCTGTTTCAACTTCTCTTTCATCTACCAAACTCTCTACCAATTTATATTCTTCAATCTCCAACTACATTTCAGACATTTTGATCCTAATGTCCAGTAAAAATCTTAAACTTACTATACCTCTAGCAGAACACTTCAGCTTTCCCTCTGAATCTCTTCCTTCCCACCTTCCCTTTGTTGTAGAGGGTAACCCCATCCTCTGAGTCCCTCAAGCTTACAGCTCAGGAGTTATCTTAAATTCCTCAGAACCACTTATCCTCATTCCCAAGACAAAGCCTGTGAAATTCACCTTGGCAATATCTCTAGAATATATCCCTCACTCTCTTCGGACACTGAACATATTAGTTCAGATTCTCCTCACCTCATGAAATGATTACTGTAATAGTTTGCTAGTGAGTTTGCCTGCCTTAAGTCTTTCTTCACTCCAATCCATTATATTTTAGGAATGAAGTGCCTTCTTTCACAATGTGGCATACAGGGAAATATGTATTATATGATATTATATATATACATATATATACATATATATATCCCATATATCCTAGATATCATATTACCTAACTTCTTGCATAGGGCAAAGGGAGGGGGAAAATAATAAAACACATTTTTGGATATAGCTAATGGGGCCTTTATAAAATGATCTAGGATGTCTCTCTCATTTTTATTTGAAGAAACTGTAAACAAAAGAATTTGATATATTTCCTACTGATAAAAATACATTTGTGACATTTGTGTGAAAGACAGTATATCACCTTTTATTAAAGGGTTTTTCCTTTGTATTTGTTACTATTCATTCATTCATTCATTCATTTGTTTATTTATTTATTTAAAAAAAAAAAAAAACCTTACCTTCAATCTTGGAGTCAATGCTGTGTATTGGCTCCAAGGCAGGAGTGGTAAAGGTTAGGCAATGAGGGTCAAGTGACTTGCCCAGGGTCACACAGCTAGGAAGTGCCTGAGGCCACATTTGAACCTGGGACCTCCCATCACTCAGCCTGGCTTTCAATCCACTGACCCACCCAGCTGCCCTCTTTCCTTTGTATTTGTGAAGAGCTGCTCTGGTTAATTACTGTACAAAGAAATGCATTACTAATGTACTTTTTAATTAATTTTCATTACTTCCTAAATTAAGTAATTATTGATTTCATTTGTTTTTGTTTTTGTTAATCAGTACTTTCAACTCTTAGTGACCCCATTTAGGATTTTCTTGTCAAAAGCCTAATTTGCTATTTCCTTCTCCAACTCATTTTACAGATGTGGAAACTGAGGCAAATGGGGTTAAGTCACTTGCCCAGAGTCACGTAGCTAGTAAATTTCTCAGGCCAGGCTTGAATTCATAAAAATCAGTTCTTGACCACAGACCCAGTACTTTATCCACTGCCCCTTAAATTACTGACTAGTTAAGCTTAAAGCCTTTATTCTCTATTTCACATCTTTCTTAATTAATAAGGCCTGCTCCACATAGCTAACCTTTTGTCTAATACTGGCAGTTTACCAAGACCCATGATTATCTTTTATCAAAATAAATTACTCATCAAGGTTGCTGAATTTTCTTAATATTTTGTAATCTTCAACTTAATATTATTAGAAATATTAAAATAACATTTTATTTGAGGAGTGTGTTCCAATAAGGAAATATGTCACTTCATCTCTTCTTTCTGACCATTTGATTGAGAATTAGTGAGAGAACTTTTCAACTCACTACAGAGACATCTAACTCTGGATAAACACATGAAAGTCAGAATGAAGCAGGTTTGTGATCAATAGGAAAAAACACTTTGTAAAAGTATTGTTTTCAGCTATTCATTGATGTCATAAAACCCTGACAAATAATGAAATAAACAATAATGATGGATAACATTTATAAAGCACCTTAAAGTCTGCAAAATACTTTAGAAATATTGTCACCTTTTTTGGTGCTACTGTTATCCATAATTTACATATGGGGAAACTGAGGGGAAGAGACTTGTCTGAGGTCACATAACTAGTCATATCAGATTTGTACTCAGGTTTGTCTAAATCCAAAAGCAGTACTCTACCCACTGAGCAACCTAACAGTTCTAATTAAAATAACTCAGAAAGAGGATTCATAATCATATAGCTTCTTTAAGAATTTATGAATTCTTGCTTAGAGTAGGAGTTTGTAGTAAACAACCACTGATTTCTCTTCTCTGGGATTCTACAATATTATTGAATTCATCTCTTCTGATTAATATTTTCATCTTGTATATATGTCCTCATACCTTTTAAACCTGTTCATAATATACATATATAAAAATGCAAAATAAAAATGAGAAAATGAATAGCTGAAATAATCAAAACATTCCTTCCTCATCTCATGAATTAAGTTTTCTTCTCCCCTCATCTATCCAAACATTTGAAAGTTCTGAGACTAGAAAGTTCAATGACTAGTCCAGGCTAAATTAAATGGTATAAAAAAATTTGAACTCAGTCAAATCTTCTGACCCCAGAGGCAGTATTTTTGTACTGTATTCTTCTAATTTCCTTGAGTCCCTTTCCAATGATGGGCAAACTATGGCCCCACCATGGGCCAGATGCAGTCCCCTGAAATATTCTATCTAGCTGAGAGACATTATTACTAATCTGACGAATACAATGAGTAGGATACAGTACAATGAAACTTTGAAAGAGTCGCCTTAGAAACAGATTGACAGATGAGCATTTTCTTTCCTTTGGCTCCCTCTTTAAAAAGTTTGCCCATCACTGGGTTATACCATGATATTTTGAGGTTTCAGGAGGAAGAAGAGATGTTAATCCTTCTTGTCAACTTTTCCCCAAAAGCAGCATTCTGTTGGGCCTACAGTTTACTACTTAACCCCACCAATCAAGATTCCAGCCTGTCACATGTATAAGAAACAATGAATTATTCTTGATAACTATGTACACATGTAAATAGGAGGCTATCATTTGAGAATATTTTTTGTTCTATTTGGATTTGGGAAGGGATTAGTACCCACTCTCAAGCACTGACCTTTAAAATGATGTCCTAGGGTCTCTATTTTACCCTAATTGGAGAGGTTCAGCTTCTTTTATCCACCCCTACTCCTTCTTTATGTTTCCTGCCCTGTCCAATTTTGGTGCTAAATTTCTTTTAAAGCTCTCTTAATAGGTATAGATGTACCTATGACATCATAGGCCCTCTAACTTAAATTTATGAAGTTTTTAAAGACTCACATGCCCGATTGTTGAAAACTAAATATATATTTATTGCATCTATAATTATATAAATTAATTTAATTAGAGAGATTAACTATATATTATTAAATCCCTAATTACAACTCGTGCTCTTATCTAAGAATGAAGGTTAATTCTGATTAGCATCATATAATGGAGGTGCTTAACAAACATTTCTAGAATTTTAACTAAATGGAAGAATTCAATAAAAGGTCTAATTTGTAAAACTCTGTGTCAAAAATTACCTCTTAGGTAATATTAAGAAAGAACTTAATTCTAGTAATGATAGTTTTATAGAATTATAATTTTCATAGTGATGATAGTTTTATAGAATTATATAGTATCAAAGCTATAGAAACCCTAGAATTCACTTAGTAAAATCCCTTATTTGGCAATATGATATCAGACCTACAAACTGGAAATGAGATAGTTAACAGCAGAGTGAGAATTAGAACTAGGACTCTGCATTCCCAGGTCATTGTTCAGTCTAATTGTTTTGTAGTTCAGATTTAAAATTATAGTTTTCTTTAGTTCTCCATCATCTCATGATGTTTTGTATCATATTTTTGTTTTGTTTTGTTGTTCACTATTTGTTCTGAGAGAGACGACATTTCCTAGAACTATAATATCACAGTATAGGTAAACCCTACTATGGAAATTCCCCTTCTTCAACTTCTCATCCTCACATAGTTTAGTTTTAGAGAATTGAGTGGGACACTCAGAGGTTAAGTGACTTGCCCATGGTCACACTGCTAGTATGTGGAAGAGGCAGAATTGAAAAGCAGACCTTTATGAATCCAATCTTTGTCCATTATCTAGTATGTCATACTATCTCTCAGATTCTGTTTAACATTAGTTTAAGTGATTACTTTAGATATGTGTTTTAAATCATGCCATGTATATATAGTGTATCTTAGTGTCTACATTTTTGTAAATCAGAGTCAGAAACTAAATAAATATAAGCCTTTTGAGTCAAAACAAAGCTTTCAGGATTATCCTTAAACATTTATAAAAGTATTTCTCTAAGTCTCAAATTGATAGATGGAGTTAAAGGCATGCATGCAATGTTGCGTGTAGCCATGAATGATATTGGATTAAAGAAGATATAATAGTTGGACAAATGTTACTGGGTTAACATGAAGATTTCAAACAGTGGAAAATATAATGGCTAACAGCAGATGCAGTACCCATCTGGAATCAGTAGACAAAGTGGCAAAGTATTATAGGAAAACATGGTAAATGCTGAGGGAATGTATTGGGAATTGGGATGATTCTTTTTGATAAAAAAAAATGATGGTTAAAAAGGGGGGGAATTCATACTTTTCCTATTTCCTTTCTTTTTTGTTTTTTTTTTCCATTCTAAAACAAGAATAGGAAGTTGGGGTGAGGGAGTATGGAAGAAGAGCTAGACCTTTGGAATTATTTTGGATCCTAAAATGATCTGGATGCTATATCTTTTACACCCTCATCAACTTCATTAAAAAAATTCCATAAGTGATTCACCAAGGGTTTCCCAGTAAACATTTGTTCTGTTATTCAAAAATATTTATTGAGGATCCTCAGTGTCTAGGAGCATTACTAAATGTTGTGAAGGACACAAAATGAAGAAATATAATACTTGCCCCACTAAAATTTGTAATCTAGAGTGGAAGGAAGTTAGATACACAATTTATTATAATATTAATCAATCTTTCAGCAAGAAGAGATAATGGAGAATGTGTTCTCAATGAAAGAGATGATGTAATCAAATGCATAGAGGTGTGAAGTTTCTAACTATATATGGGAAATAACTGACAATTCCATTTCAAACACATAGAAAAAGTATTGGTAAATAGTGGAAGGTAGAGTATAAAAAGTAGGTCAAATGGGATCATGGAAATCCCTGAATGCCATGCAAAGGAGTTTAAAAATTATAGGAGACAATGTAGTAAAGGGGAAAAGAGTATTGGAATTAGCATCCAGAGGGTTTGAATTTAACTTCTACCTTCGTCATTTATTAAACTACATGGCCATGAGACATCATTAAGGTCTAATATGCATAGTGCTTTAAGGATGACAAAGCACTTTTATATATACCTTATCACATTTGATCCTTATAATAAACATAGTGTGAGTGTAAAGCCCCTATCCCCTTTTATGATTATAATAGTATTAGCCTCTATGATAATTTCAATAACATAAGCATTAGACTTGAGTTAATAGCCAAATAATATAGTTTGTTTTACAAGAATTATAAACATTAGCAAAGAAAAATCTTGTTTAGGGTGGTATCAAATCCTGTTTACAGGCATTTTTACCTTAAGCCTATAACCCAAGAGTTTCCACTTAGCGTACCATACCCTTCTCTGTGTATGACAGGATAGTCAGACAGCCAGAAGGTGGAGGACTCTTCTTGGGTATATGACAGGATAGTCAGACAGCCACCCAACTGCAGACTCCTAATATTATACCATGATGGTCAATAAAAATATTTAGACCCTGACTGCAGATCCTTAGAAAGATCAGCCATAATAATAGACATAGGCTACCACCCATGGTGATTATTTTTGTTCTTTCCAGCTTAACCAGCATTTGCATGATTGATTAAGAACTGCTGATATGAAAGATTTTGCCTACATTCTATTTTAATTTTGATTGTATTTTCTGTCACTGTGTCATCAGAATTCTTGGCATAAAAAAGGCTATTCTTGACCAGAGTCTGACTTTATTGTGAGACTAGCATCTTCTCAATAAACCTATCATTCAGCTTGGAAACTATATTGGTGGGATTTCACCACAATAGGAGGAAGATACTCTTATTTTCCCCATTTTACTGGTGATGAATTAGAGACTGGGAGGCAATAAGTAACTTGCCCTGAATCATTCAAATATCATTCTCTGAGGCAGGATTTGAAATCAAGTCTTCTTGACTTCCAGTCCATTGCTTTATGTTGGCATTTAGCTGTTTCACTTCCCACTCTGAACCTTTGTTTTCCCATCTGTAAATTGAGTGAGTTGGACATTGAGGACCTCTTAAATTATCTTCTAGATATAAATCTATAATTCAAAGCTCTAAACTTTTGGTCTATGAGAGCTCATGAAGTTTCTTGAGCAATGCTAAATTTAGAAAGACAAATCTGCAACAGGAAGAACAAAATATTGGCAAGAAGACTGATGTGGATTCAAAGATTCCAATAGCTCAGGTTGGAGTCCCAGCTCTACCATTTATGAGCTGAGAGGTTCTAGGCAAATCATTTTGGCTCTACTTCTCAGCTTTCTTACAAGTAAAAGTCAGGAATTGAGAGAAATGACTTTTAAGATCCCTTCAAACTCTAATATTCTATGTGGAATGTATAAAAAGAGACATTAAAGGCAACTCCAGTTACAAAGCTCATACAGTAGTACAGATGAGACTAATAATTATCTAAACCAGAATTGTAGCAAAAAGTATTTGAATATAAACACTAGATGCAAAGGAGATTTTAAAGGAAAGCTTAACATGGCAAATGATGGGTGTGGGAGTACAAGGCAAGGAAAGAGGAAGGGATAATTGGAGAATGGAAATGTATTAGGTCAATGGGAGAATGGTAGCAAGAGAAATCAAGAAATCCATAGGGGGCACAGGATAGAAGCAGAGTGGAAATTATGAGTTTGAATTCCTTGGGCATCCTGAGCTTTTGATGACAGAAGAGTATCCAAGAAGAAATAGACATCAGGAAATTGGGACAATAGGGCTATATTTCTTTCATTTCAGTTACTGCAATATGCATCAAAAATAATTTAAGAATAATTATAAAGCCTGGGTTAGGGTGGGAGAAAGAAATTGCAAGTGAGTAAAAAGATAGGGATGTACAAAGACAATGCTCAGGAATCTATGCTTAACTTTGTTTTAACATTTTTTCCAATGGCTTGTACAAGAGGCCTGTTTATCCCTTTTTAGATGTCACCAGTTAGAGGATAACTGATAACTGATAAAGGATACAAAAATATCTTCATAGAATAATTAAATAATATATAGTTTAATAGGAATAAATATAATATATTATAATTAGGTTCTTAAACAATTAAATTCATCAGTAAAATATTGGAGATTTATGGCTAGAGAGTAGTTTCTCTGAAAAAAATGGTGTGGGGAAGTATATTTTTAATATGAATCAGCAACAGGAATGGCCAGCCAAGAAAGATACCAAAATCTTAGGCTACCTATAGAGATATAGCTTCCAGGAATAAGAATCCTATTTTAGCCTTCCCTGGTCATGGAATGGTCCCTGTATCCATGGAATTGGGCACCACATTTTAAGAAGGACATGGATAAGAGTATAGGGAAGACAACAAACAAGAGTGAGATCATGTCATTTAATAACATTTAATGGCACAAGACTTAGATCTGTGATTTAATTGGTATAGGGAATGTCTCAGTGAAGAAGCTCCCTCTACTAATATAGGCAAGAACCTTCTCTGAAAGTTGCCCAGAAAAATGAGTAGTTAAATAATTTGCAAAGGGTCACATAGCTAGTACATATCAGAAGCAGAACTTGAATAGAGGTCTTCCTCCTGGGTTTGAAGCTGGCTGCTTATTCACTGTCATGCTGCTTCACATAATAAAGGGACAAAAAGATGGGTGATGTTATCTATCATCTGCAGAGGTAAATCCAAGGTGAAAAAAAGTGCTTCTATAAATATAGATTAGCATCTTTTCTGCATTTCAGAGTCCTAGAGAGTTTCCACCCTAGGGAAGTTAAGTAACTTATCTGGAATCACATAGATGTATCAGAGAAGCATTTTTAGCTTAGGAAAGTGTTGCTTCTGAATGTGGGTAGCATTCTTTTCCATAAATCCCTCAGAATTGTCCTGGGACATTGCATTGCTGCTAGTACAGAAGTCCATTACACAGTCTCTGTGTACAACATTCTTCTGGTTCTGCTCCTTTCACTCTGCATCCATTCCTGGAGGTCATTTCAGTTCACGTGGAATTCCTCCAGTTTATTATTCCTTTGAGCACAGTAGTATTCCATCACAAGCATACACCACAATTTGTTCAGGCTTTCCCCAATTGAAGGGCATACCCTTGTTTTCTACTTTTTTGCCACTACAAAAAGCACAGTTATAAATATTTTTGTACAAGTCTTTTTATCTATGATCTCTTTGGGATACAAACCCAGCAATGGTATGGCTGGATGAAAGGGCAGGCAGTCTTTTAGAGCTCTTTGGGCATAGTTCCAATTTGCCATTCAGAATGGCTGGATAAATTCACAACTCCACCAGCAATGCATTAATGTCTTAATTTTGCCACATCCCCTCCAACATTCATTACTTTCCTTTGCTGTCATATTAGTCAATCTGCTAGATGTGAGGTGATACCTCAGAGGTGTTTTGATTTGCATTTCTCTAATAGAGATTTAGAACACTTTCTCATGTGCTTATTGATAGTTTTGATTTCTTTATCTGAAAATTGCCTATTCTAGCTCAGACCAGTTACATTTTCTCTTATTCAAGTCTCCCACAGCTAGAATAGCACTGAGCATAGTCCTTACATGGGATGTAACCCATGTAGCAAGAATGCTTGATGTTATCATAAAGAGTCTCAAATCCATACACTGCCCAAATAAAAATCAAAGCAAAAAGGATTAAAGATTAAGAGAACACACCTTTAATTAACCATGAAGGTTGATCTTAACTCAGTATAGTGTTTTGTAATAGGGTTATCAGGAAAGGATTTGTCCAAATCTTTTAGTCCCCCAGTCAACTCATGATTATAGGGTGTGAATCTTTGTCAGAAGGAACATATCCCTTACAGGTAAATTTGCCCTAGAGAAAGAATTCACTTAACTTTTATTTAGTTTATGGACCTATTGGGGATTAAGGTAAAGCCTGTGGACCTATTCTTAGAATGTTTAAATTTATCTAAGTTTATAATGGAAAAAAATGCTAAATTTCAATTGTAGTCAAATGAAAATAAATGCCATTTTTCCTCCATCTAATTTTACAAAATTCCTGAAATCTATCTATTGACCCCTTCGGTCCATGGTTAAGAACACCTACCTTATCCTCTTTCTATGAAGATATAGAGTGATAGAAGTTATAGAGTGATATAAGAGAATAATCACTAGATCTGGGGTAATTTTTCAATAAAATGATAATTTTTTTTAATTCTTGGCTCTGTCACTTGGTTACCATCTGATTTCACACGCCCTACAAAACTGGAAAAGATCTTAGGATAGACTGAATAACACACTGTGTACTGTCATCTGAAGACTAGTCTTTCTAAAATTTGAAATGGTCATTACCAGATTAGTTTTGTGGTGATGATTTTTTTAATGCAAGAAAATTCTTGAAGATTATCTGGGAAATTATAGGAAATTTTCATGGTAGTAGGTGGATGTAGAACCATTGATAAAATTATACATCATCGAAATAATGGATTTATTGAAGGATTATGACTTGATAAAATGAAATAATATTTGTAAAGCACTTAGAACAATGCTTGGAACATAGCTGGTGCTTAATAAATGATTATTCCCTCTCATTCCCTTCCCATTTAATGCAAAATGCTTGAAACATTTCATGGCAGGATTTTTTGAGGGGCTGTACCTCTTCTATTCTTTGTCATGAGTTTTACTTTTTCCTTTCTATATTTGATTCCTAATACCTGTACTCTTCTGGCTTTTTTCAATTCATTTCAATTATAGAGGGGAAAAGGGTTTTTCATTGATAAATGACAATATTTCTGAGTCTCAATTTCCTCATCTGTAAAGTGAAGTCAATAACATTTGCTCTGATAATTTAACATAATTATTATGAAGATCAAATAAGAAAATCTATGTCAAAATCATGGAAACCTAAATATGCTAAGCAAATATAAAATAATTTTAAAATAGGATTTCATTATGTTTCCTGACCTTTTTACGCCCTGGCACAGATATTTCTTATGTCTGCTGAGCTATTTGCTTAAAAAAGCATCTCAGGCATTCTTACTATTAAATGTTTTTTATTAATGTCCCAAATTTTTTGGAATCTGCTTCTTGGATTTGTCTCCTGTCCTAAATGATCAATTTGAATAAATGTTTCCTACTTTAATTCCTAAGTGTTTATTAGCACCAAAGAAAATAATCAGTTCTGGGGGATGCCTCTGTCTTCTGGATGGCATGGCACATTGTCTCTATCACAATAGGGAAAATGTACTGGAAAATCCGTCATTCATTTTTGCCCCACTAAAATAAAGCCCCTCATATTTGAAGAATCCCTTTGTCATCCTGAGTGTTTGAATAAAATTCCCAAATTTGTTTCTGATGGAAGTATATTATACAGATTAACAGGGGGTAATCAGGAGAACCTTTAATGTATTTAATAATTTTATAGGGTATGAACCTTTAAAGAAGTGATAAATCCTATGGAAGTAGAAATGTTCTCTAGTCATTTCTTGAGAAAACAGAGTACCTCTATAATGGCTTGTTATGATTGATTCTGCCTGAAATATGAGTTGAGATTGAGAATCAAGTAGGGTTTTGTTGGAAGAACTCAAACTTGTCCAAGTATATAAGAAGTTGCGAACTGGCCCCTCTTTTAATTCCTTTTACTTTTTATCTTTTTGACTCTTTTTCTTCACTTAAACTTTAGGTAATTTACTAAGATTGCAAATTCTTTCATAGAGCTTAAGAGGAAAGATTTGAAGAAAAAGCTTCCAGTGCTTCCTTTTGCAAATAATGATTTTTTTTATGTTAGATAAATATTTTATGGTTCTTCTTTACTTGCATTTTTTTTCATTTTCTTGTTTTTAGCATAAATGTGTTGTACTTTCCTCCCTACATTTACAGTATTAATATAATATAATTATATGGATAGTTTTTATATAAGTGTATCAAATATAATAATATTAACCATCTTTGAATATATTTTAGAAATTTAATTGGTAATGAGTATTTTCAGAGGTTACTTTAGTATTTTTGCTTAACATTTTATTTCTTTTTTATATCAATATTCATTAGATATATAGCATTTCTATTTTTTCTTTACTTTATTTCACCCAGGTCTGTGTTTTAGGATCATATTTGTCCCATGGAAAATGTTTGATTGAATCCGTCCTTCCTTCCTTCTTCCTTCTTTGATTTGATCCTTCCTTCCTCCATCCCTCCATCCCTCCCTCCATCCCTTCCTTCCCTCTTTCCTTCCTTCCTCTTTCTTTCCTTCCTTCCTTCCTTCCTTCCTTCTTTCCTTTCTTTCTTTCTTTCTTTCTTTCTTTCTTTCTTTCTTTCTTTCTTTCTTCCTTCCTTCCTTCCTTCCTTCCTTCCTTCCTTCCTTCCTTCCTTCCTTCCTTCCTTGTTATATCATTTATTTAAGTATTTGTATCATTGTATAAGTATATCTATATATATATACTTATACATGTATAAATATCATTGATACTTAAATAGTTTTTAATCCACTACTAAGTCTCTCTAGATGAAAGTCCCTTTGTTCTTCACCTTGTTTATAGCTAATTCAATTTTATTTTCTGAAGATCAGGTTGTTTAGTACCCACTTTTGTATACTATTATCATGTATATCTTTTATTTCTGTAGGCAATCATTGACTACTTTTTAATTCTCAGGTTTATTAGCACATGATTGTATATGGCATGTTCTAGTAATCTTATTTATTCTCTTTTGTAGTTTTATTTTATTAATTTTTTTGTAATTTGATTTCTTCATCAAACAGTTCAGCTAAGAGTTTTTTGTTTTACAAATTTTTTTCAAAGATATTTTAGTTTTGTGAGTCATTGCTATAGTTTTTAGGTTTTTTCTATTTTATCTATTTTCTCTTTATTTACAAGATTGTCCTTTGTTTTATTTTGTTTTTTGTTGTTGTTGTTTATATGTCAGTGTGAAAATTGCATATTCAGTTGATTAATCTTTAATGTATATATTCAGAATGATTTATTCTTCCTCCCCATTATTTAGGATATCATTATTATCTCTCTATGTTTACATATCCTTTGTTTATGTTCCCTGTACAAAGAACTTTTTTATTATTTTAGACTCTAAAGGATGTATTAAGTATTTCTGACTTTTAAATTGTATTTATAATATCTCTGAAGTCTACTCCATGTTCAATTTTTACAAAGATGAGTAATACATAGTACTTAGCAAAACTAATATTCCCAATATTCCCATTAAGAATATTTTAAAAGTCTTTTAGATGGAAGTCTTTGAACATTGGTAAGTCTCCTTGCCTTAGGTGCTATATTTTACTCTTTTAAAAAAGATTGATCTAACCCTCTCTGAAAGAGAAGGAAGGGGAGCATAATTTTTAGTATCTAATATGTGCCAGGCAAAGTGCTAAGTGCTTTTCAAGTACTATCTCATTTGATTCTCACAACAACTCTGGGAGATGGGTGCCATTATTACTCTCATTTTACAGTTGAGGAAACAGAGACAGACAGAAAGATAAGTGACTTGCCTAGTCACATGGTAAGGGTCTGAGGCTATATTTGACCTAAAGTATTCCTGACTTTAGGTTCACATTATGCATTGCAACAAGAAAGGGGAAAATGGAAGTCCCTATACAAGAGTCCCTTTTGCAGTTAAGTCTACCTTTTCCTTTATACCATTCATTAGATTTCTGTAATTTACTATATAATTGTAAAAATATAATTTATTTCCACTTCCAAATTTTCTCCCTCTCTTCATCTCCTCCCCAATATTGAAGCCAGAAATATACCCATTTATATGACATTATGTAAAACATATTTCCACATTAGCCATGTTCTCACAAAAAAGAATGAAGGAGAAGAAAAACAAAGAGGTAAAAATGATTCAAACTGAAATCTAAATGTATCAGTTCTCTAACTGGAGATATAGAACATTTTTGATCATGAGACCCCTGAAGTTGTCATGGATCTCTGTAACTGATAATTACCAAGCCTTTCATAGTTGAGTATCGCAATAAAATTACTATTACTGTCTATTTTCATTTTCTTTTATTTTATATCTGTTCATATAAGTCTTCCCAGGTTTTTTTAAACCATCTCCATCATTTCATGTACCACAATAGTATTACATCATAATCATATTCCATAATTTGTTCAGTCATCTCCCTTGGTTTCTATAAGAAGAATTGTTATAAATATATATTTTTACATATAGGCCCTTTTCCTTTTTCTTTGATCTCTTTGGAAACTAATCCATATTTTAAAAAAATGTTTAGCAACAGAAGATTGGCCTTCACATACAAGTCACTTCACCATTCACAGCTCAATTGTGTTTTTTGACAATAAAGGGATTGGACTAGATTATCTCTTAAATTTCCTTTTATCTCTAAATCCCATGGTCCTAGGTAGTAATCCTTTTTGCTCCAGTAACTTAGAAACACTGCCTACTAAGCTTGAGAGTAATGGTGAACTGAATAATTTGAGGAAATACTGGAACTAAGAAAAAGCTAGATCTTCTGAGTATTGAAATAATAGTATAGAAATACATCATCTCCAAATATTGACTATATCATTTTAAATTAGATTTTATTGGAAGGTAATAAATATATCAAAATGCATGAAAAATAGTATTTATTCTAGCCACATTTAAGTTTTATACAATCCAGACTGTGGAGACTGGGGGGATAGAAGGTTGAGGTTAGTACATATGATAATCACATAAATAAAGTATTCAAATTGCACCTGGATTCTACACTGATTATGCTATCACCAGCTGTTGGCTTTTAAATGGGGAGGAGGAGAGGAAGACTGCTATCCCACTTATAAAATGAGCCAAATGACACCACCAGCTGTCCTTTGCTACATGCCAATGGATTATTGGGATTCAGGAAAAAGAATAACTATGTGATGCATTACTCTAGTGAACAAAAGATGCCTAAGTACTACTAATATCTTAAGATTATACTGTCTCTGACAAAAATATTTTTTGCCATGCATAACCATTTCTTAGCTAAAATGCATTTTAAAAACAACTTTCTCTCATTGGCCTTTGTAATAATAATAATTATAATAATAATAAATTCATTTTTGTGTATCAAACCAACTGGTCTAAATACAAGTGTTGACTTATATTTCTTTTTTTTTCAAATTTTGTTGACTAATTTAATGAACAATTAGCTCTTTTTTTTTTAAACCCTTACCTTCCATCTTGGAGTCAATACTGTGTATTGGCTCCAAAGCAGAAGGGCTAGGAAATGGGAGTTAAGAGAGTTGCCCAGGGTCACACAGCTAAGAAGTGTCCAAGGCCAGATTTGAACCTAGGACCTCCCATCTCTAGGCCTGGTTCTCAATACACTGAGCTATCCAGCTGCCCCCACAATTAGCTCTTAACAGGTATTTCCCAGTTCATGGTAAATTCATGAACACTGATGACTGCAAGAAGAGATTCTTCACATATTCCTTTATCTAAAATATTCAAGAAGAAACGAATCAGTAGTTTAATCTGGTCCATTGGTTTCCCTTCTCCTGCCAAAGAGTATTGCATGTTTTCTCTTCTATTTTTGTTTTTATCTCTTTCAGTCTCTATCCCTTTTTGTCTCTGTATTGTCTCACTTACTCTCTTCCTCTCTTTGCCTGTTCCTTTATCTTTCACTCTCCCTCTCTTCTTTCTAGTCTTTCCTTCTTTCTAAGTTGCTCTCCTTTTCAGGCCCTTTATCTTACTATCTCATTCTTCTCTGTCCCTCTCTTTTTTTCCTCTCCCTTCTATGCCTCACCCTCTTCATCCTTCACATTGTCTGCTTGCCCCTTCTTTCCTTCCAAAAGCTAAATGTAGCTATGTTCTGTTGTGTGCAGATACAAAGCATATAGAACTGAATGGAATAATATAATCCCAATATAATTTACCTTTTTTATCTAGTTCTCCTCACTTGCCTCATCCTAGCATCAAGGTGATCCTAGCCTCTCAAATGTAATGCCAGCAGAACACAAGATATGGCAGGTTCTAACAAGCTAGGAAGGCTTTAGGTATGGGCTGGTTGATGGACTATGTCTGTCATCTGAGCCTAGCTCAGCAAAGTTAAGAAGCTCATCACCATAAGGTAGGCCCCAAGGTAATGATTTTTGTACTCCACAGCAACTCACAAAACCTGTCTAGGAAAGTTTAGAGGAGTTGTGATCTGTGCAGTTAGAGGGAGTAGCCATCCTGATGACATATGGCTCTTTTGAAGCACTGTAATATAATATTCCTCGCTTTACATAATACTTGCTCCCCAGGCACTCAAAGTGCTTATGAGTTTATCATATTTTCCTTCATTATCTGCCTATGAAGTACATATGGGAAGATACTAAGATTTTTCATTTTATAGTCCTATAATTTCTCATGTCCAGACTGGTTGCATGAATTAGCCAAGGCCATCCTATTGGGAATGGAGTTGGCAAGATTTAGAATACAAAATAAGTTCCAGTAATGCCCTTAACTATGTAACTAAGAAACCTCCATTTCTTAGAGCCTGAAAATCTTAATGTTCTAAATATTCATTGTTTAGAAACATTTTCTTAATTTTGTAAAGTCTCTTCCCTTAATAGGACTGTGCCCTTAGTCTGCTTCCTTTACTTTTGGGGCCTTTGGTCACTCATCTATGAGATGAAATTACTATAATAGATGATATTCAACATATACACCAGTTTAAAATTCTATTTTTTTTCTATAAAACCAAAGTAGCATAGTGAATAAGGTAATAAACTAAGAGTTCAGCAGATCCATGCTTGAATCCTGATACTGCTATATATTGAATTTGTGATTCTGGATATTACATTTAAATGCTATTTACCTCAAGGAATTTCATAGGATTTACCTACTGCCACTGTGGGAGTGAAATCCACATCCTTGAAGGAAATTCCCTACATTCACAATCAAAGATTCATTGCTTTCTAGGGAATAATCTACTCCCTTTGGACAGAATCCTCTATCTGGAATCATAAAACATGGATTCTGTCCTAACCTAGTGTGCTAAAGAAGAAAGAACTACAAGAATACAGGCTAAAATCTTGCTGCCTATGTGGTCTTGGCCAAGCAACCTACTATCCCTGGGCTTAAGCATCCTTAACTTTAAAATGAATGAGTTAGGGGCAGCCAGGTGGTTCAGTGGATTGAGAGCCAGGCCTAGAGATAGGAGGTTCTAGATTCAAATCTGGGCTCAGACACTTCCTAGCTGCATGAGTCTGAGCAAGTCACTTAACCTCCATTGCCTAGCCCTTGCCACTCTTCTGCCTTGGATTCAATACCTAGTATTGATTCCAAGGCAGAAGGTAAAGGTTTAAAGAAATGAAAATAAATTTAAAAAAGTAAAATGAATGAGGCACCAAGATTTTTTCTTAAGCCCTTTCCCAAAAGAGATCTATGATTCAATTATCTACTACTTACAAATGACCTTGTATACATCACAGCAGCCACTGAAGAATCAGGTAAGAAATGAGAATGCTTGCACTATTTAATTTAATCTAATTTAATTTTAATGTTTAAGTTTCAAAGTATGAGGAAAGTACTTTTAAATTGGAAATCACTCTATAATTAGGATCTTTCAACTTTCTCTTCCTCCTCATCAACACCTTAGAGTACTATTTTATGTCTTCCATACTCTTGTTTTTTTCCAGGAGAAAGCACATTAGAGTGAATAAAAAAAGTTCTGGGTTTCAGTTGCAGATTTACTATTAGCTATATGACCTTGAGCAAGTTACTCTGATCAAAAAATCAATTAACTAGCATCTATTAAAAATGTACTATGAGCTAGGCATTGGGGATACAAAGTTAGACAAAGGTAAAATATAATTCCTGTCATCAAGAAGCTTACCAGAGGAGCAGCTAGGTGGGTCAGTGGACTGAGTGCAAGGCCCAGAGATGAGAGGTCCTGGGTTCAAATTTGACCTCAGATATATACAAGCTCTATGATCCTGTGCAAGTCATTTTAAACTATTGCCTAGTCATTCTTATGATTTAGAACCAAAACACAGTGTTGATTCTAAGATGGAAAGTAAGAGTTTTTTAAAAAAGAGATATTTACTAGAGATAAGGAGGCCAGTTATAAGGCTTTATATCTCTGTTATTCATTTTCCTTATTTATAAATATTGGAGGTTAGGTTATATTACCAAGTTCCCTTCCATCTCCAATATTATTTTATTCACCACATCAAAAGATCTATGATTCCACTGTTGTGAATACTTTATAAATTTAGAGCTGTGGGGAAATTTAGAGAGAGTTTAGCACTCAATATCTCCACTTTCCCAAAGGGAAAACTGATCTAAAGAGGTTGAATGTCTTGCCAAGGTCTCACAATTAGTCACTATTCAAAAGAAAATCCTCTGACTCCAAATTCTTTGCTTTTTCAACATTATAATGCTGTATCATATTAACAATCTTGTCACACATTATTGATTTCTTATGAGTTGATATGGAAAATATTTAACATTTCGGGGTCAACTATCTGATGATGTACCTTTCCAAATGAGCAACACTGGTTCTCAGATGATAAATATGTAATCACTACTCAAGGTATGAGCTCAAATCCTTTTCAATTTGATTGTATTCTTTAGAAATAATCTTTGAATATCTAAAGTGACCTTTTTTGCAACATCATTGACAGACTTAGATGGATGATCTGCCAAATAAGTCCATTAGAATAACAGATAATACGTTTAGCTTATAATAAAGAACTGATCAAATTGGATTAAATCTTTACCATTGTGCAGTGGATTCAGTAATCCTAAACTGCTCAACACCATCATCTTTTTAACACTTTTTTCCCTCTTCAGATGTCATATGTTTTTTTAAATCATTCAATATAATGAACACAGGAGAATTAACCTTACAAATAACTCACAGGATTTTTTTTGTAAAACTAATAAGAAGCCACTAGACTTTATTTAATATGGCAATGATATAGCAAATATTTTATATATGCATAATTACATATATGTTATATATAAATATATATTGATATATTATTTAGTATTGCTATGTAGAAATCAATATGGCCTAGTGGGATATAAATTTTACATTTAAAAATTCAAACTTGAAATAGTTTAGTAATGCCATGAAAACTTATATTATCCCCTTTGGAGATTTGTATATGTTGCCATTTTATTTGAAAATGGCAGGTTGACCTTTAAGTACAATTTAAAGTTTATCTTGATATCCTTTAATAGTGTGCCTGATTTAATTAGTTAGTCACCATCTCTAAAATCTTATCATGAAACAAACAAGCAAGGAGACTTGACTGGACTGATTCTTGGAATTTGTTTGCTGAAGCATTTTTGTGAGTAAGAACAATTAGTCAATGAAGAACTATTGCACATTATATTCATGCCTTCCAAAGTGAATACCCCAAATTTGATAATAAAAATAGAAAAGTCACCATGCCTAAAAAAAAGAATTCTAAATTATGTTATGATAAAGGACTAACAAGAACCAAGTTTAAATGAAAATGATTTTATATATACATATATATTTGTATATTAAATATAATATGAATAAATACACATATTTTGTAGATTTCACTAACAAAATCTCCAAAAGTGTTTTAAAAGAAACTTTAGAAATTATAAGTAGAAATTAAATCCTCAATTGCATTGAATTAAAGTCACCTTAATAATAAACAGAATTCTTTCATTATAACCCTGTTTGCCACAGTTAATATTTTTAATAACAATGACATACAAGTATAATTATCTTCAATGACCTTCACTGATCTGTTATCAACATTCCCCTCATCTTATTTTTTTATTCTTTAATCTTATTTCCACAGCATCTTCCAATTCACTAAAACACCAGAGATGGTAAACTCACTACCTGTTAAAATGGTATCTTTCCTTTCGAATAACACGATAAAGAATAACACTATTAATTGAGTTGAAGTATACTTTCCTGAAACTTCTATTTCTGGCCTAAGACTTAATTATCAATCCTTTGCCATCACAAAAAAGTGCTATCATACTCATATATCCATACATACATTGGTATTGTTGAATCAAAGGGTATGCATAGTTTTATAGCTCTTTGGGCTTGCTTACAAATTGTTCTCCAGAATGGCTGGAATAGTTATACCACCACCAATAGTGCATTTGTGTCCCTATTTTTCCACATCCCATCAACATTCATTATTTTCTTCTCTGACATGTCAAGCAAATTGATAGATATGAAGTGATACCTAAGAATTATTGTAATATGAATTTTTCTAAAGCATAGTGATTATTTATTCTTATGATTGTAGATCTCTTTGATTTATTTTTCTGAAAACTTCCTTTCCATATCCATTGATCATTTATGAATTGGAGTTTGACTCATATTCTCACAAATTTAACTTGGTTTTCTAGGTATTTGAGAAATAAGATCTTTGTCAGAAAAATTTATACATATATATGTACATGTATGTGTATGTAGGAATGTATATATAGCTCCAGTTTCCCAGTTTTCTTCCAATCTTGTTGCTATTGGGTTTTTGGTGCAAAATATTTATAATTTAGTATAATCAAAAGTATCCATTTTACTCCTCTGATTTTCTCTGACTTTCATTTATCTGACAGGTGAAATTTTTCCATGCTCTATTAGGTTTTTATTTTTAATTTTAAAATATTAATTAATTAGTTAATTAAAATATTCCTTTAATTAATTGGTTTAATTAATTCAGAATATTTTTCTATGGTTACATGATTCATGTTATTTTCTTGCCCTCCCCCTCTCAGGGCCAATGAATAATTCCACTGGGTTTTACATGTATCATTGTTTGAAACCTATTTCCATATTATTACTATTTGCAAACAAGTATTAATTGAAAGTCAACATCCCCAATAATATCTCCATTGAACCCTGTGATCAATCATATGTTATCTTTTGAGTTTCTACTCCCACAGTTCTATCTCTGGTTGTAGATAGGGTTCTTTCTCATAAGTCCCTCAGAATTGTCCTGGATCATTGCATTGCTGCTAGTAGTAGTAGGAGTAGTAGTAGTAGTAGTAGTAGTAGTAGTAGTAGTAGTAGTAGTAGTAGTAGTAGTAGTAGTAGTAGTAGTAGTAGTAGTAGTCCATTACATTTGATTTTACTACAGTGAATTCATCTCTATGTATAATGTTCTCCTGGCAGTTTATATTTTTATAAATATGGGGCAGCTGGGTAGCTCAGTGGAGTGAGAGTCAGGCCTAGAGACAGGAGGTCCTAGGTTCAAACCTGGCCTCAGCCACTTCCCAGCTGTGTGACCCTGGGCAAGTCACTTGACCCCCATTGCCCACCCTTACCAATCTTCCACCTATGAGACAATACACTGAAGTACAAGGGTTTAAAAAAAAACACAATATATTTTTATAAATATACACCCATTTCACCTACATAATTTTTTTTGCTAACCTTCTTATTTTGTTTTTGCTAACCTTCTTATTGATTGTTGTTTCGTTTCTGAAATATTCCCATATTACCTAATGATGTATTCCAAAACACTGCCAGAAATAAAAGTTAAAGTCATGGGATCATAATTTAAAATATCCATCCCTTTCCTTTTTTTTAATTTAAAAAATAAATCTAGAACAGTATTCTTCTCCAGTCTCATCACCACTCTTTATCTCTACTGTCTCTTAAAAATCACCAACATTATCTCAGATCTCAGTAATTATACCCACTAACACTTCCCATACCTTGAAATGTAGCATTTCTAAGCCTACTGTCTTGAATTCATTGAAAGCAGCTAAGTGCTTTCTTAATCTACTGATTCTGAATTCATGAAGAGCCAGCTAGGTATTACGGTAGACAGAACACTGGGTCTGGAATCAGGAAGATCTGAGTTTAACTCTGACCTCAAACACTTACCGGCTTGTGATCCTAGGCAGATAATTTAGTCTTTTCTTGCTTTAGTTCCTCAAACTGTAAAATGGAGATAATACTAGAACCTACCTGCCCAGGGTTTTTATGAGAATCAAACAGGATAAAGTTCTTGAAGTGCTTTGTACAGTGTCTCGGTCACAAAAAAAATATTTTAAAAATGTTAATTTTCTCTCTCTGTCATCCCAATATAAATTCCTTTTTAACAGTGAGTAGGTTCTAGTCAGTAGAGAGTTGCTGGTCTGAGACATGTTTTAGACTCCCTGGGCAAGAAAAGGATGAATGATCAGAGGAGAAAGAGTCATGGGGTAGTCAGAACAGAATCTTTCATGGCACTGGTACTAATGTGCGTCATGGTACCGTAAGAGTCCAGATAATGTGGGAAAGGGAGGTTGGCAATAAGAAAGTCTGAGTTCATGAAGAGCCCAAGGCAAGGAGCTGGATTGTATGCCTAGTGGATGAGGTCAGTTACCAGGTTGTCAAGCACTGAACTGAGGAGGGGTCAGAGGCAGCGAAGCATGTCAATATATCAGTTACATTCAGCAACAATGAGTCAGTGGAATCCAAGGGAGAGGGAGCTGGCAGAAACAACAAGCCAAGGCCATCATCTGGGTCAGCAAAGCTGAATAAAGGGCAGGTCAAATAAAGGGCCTGAGCTCATACAAAAAGTTCCCACAATTTGTCCCACACCTGTGGCTTTTTACATTGGGGTAGAGGGACTAGCTCCCCTCCCTGGCCCCTACCATCCTCCCCAATGAGTCACAGCTGTGTGCCATTTTCATTTTCCTCCCAAGCCTGCTGAATGGGAGGCAGCTGTGTCCCAGTAGTTGTGGATGTGATGAGATAAGGCAGTTGCTGCATATTTAGTCCAGTTTCCTATAGTTTAACATTATTAGCACTCAAATAATACATTTTTTATGTTCTTCATCTCCTAAAATAATTTTAATAAATTATTTCAGAACTGTCTTTTGATTTTGTTCATTTTCAATTAAAATAATTATTATATGGAATCATTTTGATTAAGATAGAACTTTAATAATTAGAAGCAGAATTTTTATTGGAAAATCCAAGAAAGCATGTTTTAGGGAAGAAAAAACATAATGTCACATATGTATTTAGAGTTATCTTTAGTAGTTTGTGAAGAAACTTTTGGTAAAATCTTAACTATGGTTAGAAATTCATTTACAAATACCTACAAAAGAGAATGTTTTTGAAAGAGAAATTACTTCCTCATCATTTTAAAGGCTTTAGTCTATGTCCTGAATTGAATGTGGGCTAAATACAGGAATTAAAACCTGCAGGGATCTGAAGGATATACTGAAACCCACTACACTGTGGCCTTTCCTCCAGCTTGGCCTGGAAATCACTAAGAGAGGATTGACTGGGTCTCCAGATGGTCTCCATGGTGACTGTGAGAGAGTCCCATCTTGATTCCAATAACAAAGAGAAAGCTGTTGGGACAATGATTCTCCTAGAGAGAGGACAGAGTTATTCTCCAGACTGTCTAGGTGAAATCTAAATGGTAGGCAGCCCTATTAACTAACAGAGGCACTTGGCTATTAGCTGAATGTGCTGAGTTTCAAAATCCTTTTAAAAGTCAGGAAAGGGGAGCCAGATGCTTAGGGAGTATGGGACTTTGCTGCTGGAAAAGAGAACAAAAGTGGAAAACTCACTG
Source organism: Gracilinanus agilis (assembly GCF_016433145.1). Classification (NCBI taxonomy): domain Eukaryota; kingdom Metazoa; phylum Chordata; class Mammalia; order Didelphimorphia; family Didelphidae; genus Gracilinanus; species Gracilinanus agilis. The sequence continues at coordinate 82,492,643 of NC_058130.1, read as the reverse complement.
ATTGTTGGTCTTCAGCCTAATTAAACGAATTGTGCTTTGCTTGCATTGCCAATGATAAATAACTTCACTTTTGTGAAGGTCGGTCTTTTATAAGAAAAATAAAATTAGTGAACCTTATAATTAGTTTTTAAAGAAATTCAAAGCAAAAATCCACAATTTGTTTAATGTTTCCAAATCCTGTGAATAACAAACACCAGGTAGAAAGTTGTTGAAAGATGAGTCAGAATAGGATTGGGTGAAGTTAGCTAAGGTTGAGATTCAAAAATTAGCCTCAAACTTTTTTTTCAGTTAATCGTAAAAGAACTTATTCAATGCTTAGCTGATTCTTACTTATCCATTCAGCCATTTGATCTGATACTCAAGAGTTGTATAAGAATCTACATTATCCCTTCCAATAGGATAATTTACTTTTTGGTTTCTATGAAAGTAAAATTCATTCAAATGAATGTCATTGGCTGGAAAGAAATTGGCACCCATAATAAATAAGAAGCTATAATCTCATATCTCTGAGCCAAAAATCCAGCTTCTGAGCATATGTACAAAGATCAAGGACAGAAAATAATCCTCATATATCAAAATATTTATAGTACAACATGTGTGTTTGTATGTGTGTGTGTATCTGTGTGGTAGCAAAGAATTAGAAAAAAATATAGATGTCCATAAATTGGGGAATAGATAAACTAAGCTATAGATGATGACAACAACAATAACAAAGGACATGAAGAAATCAAATATGTGAGGATCAGGGAAGACCTAGATGAACTGACATATAAAAGTTAGAAGAATGTCAAAAATAAATTTTTGCGTTAGAACACAAAGCAATATATATAGTAAAAATTATACAAACATAAAGACAAACAATTATATTAAAAGCTGGATTATTTTAATGAACAAGTTTAGCCCTAGGGAAGAGCTGAAAAAATGCACTTTTCTCCCTTAATTAAAGATGGCTGGAAGGGAGGCTACAGATGTAGGAAATTATATATACTGTTGCGCATGAATGTTGTATTGATTATTTTTCTGATTTTTTCTTTTTAAATATCTATTTCCCTGGACAATAAAAGGTAGAGGAATATGGTCATTTATTTATTTATTTGTTTATTCATTCATTCTTTTATTTGTTTATTAAATATTTATTAATTTATTTATTAAAATAGGAATATTTATTGTAATAAATATGATATAAAACCTTAGTATCAATAAATGTGAGAATATTTTAAAACTAAAATTAATTTTACTGGCATGCTTACTTTGACTGGCTTCTAAATGTAATCTGTATTGAATGAAGAATAAAAAGCATAGAATATGTATTTGTATGTGGGTTGTATTATGAAAATCCGGTATGATAGTCACATTATTACTGAAGAAAATTGTTCAAATCATTATATATTGTGTATAACTATAATTCATAACCTATTACAATTAGCTGGAAGAGTCACTCTCTCAGATCCAGGGTAGTGCAAAGTAAGACAAAAACACACACATACACACACATACACACACACACATGAAGAGAGGGAAAGGGAGAAAAAAAAAGAGAGAGAGAGAGAGAGAGATGGAGGGAAAGATGGAGGGAGAGAGAAATTGTAGAGATGAGCTTTTCTCAGGATGAGGAATTTTTATTTGGGACTTTTATTATATCTCTCTAAAGAGTAGAGGTTCTTAACTTTCATTGATATTGTGGACCTCTTTGGCAGTTCAGTGATTCCTATAATGGATTCTTCTCACACTAATGATTTTAAATTTATTTTTTAAATACTTAAAATTACAAAAGAAAATATTTATATTGAAATACAGTTATTAAAATATATTATAAGAAATCAAATATCCCAGGCTAAAATTCCATTCTATACAGAATATATTTATGTTAATTGACAATGTTATTGAGGAGTGTTTCTAACTAGGACATATCCAGCAAGAATTCCTTAAGTTTTACTCAATGGGAATGAAAAAAAAAATTAGGCCAAGATGATGATTTTTAGATAGAGGTCAGTGAGGTCAAACTCAAGTAGAAACAAGGATCTCTGCAGCATATGTAAATATCCCTGCAGGCTTCAAATTGACTTGATTTTAAATGTAACGTTATGTATTTTATTGAATTAAAATATTTATACCTGTGCTCTTTGTGATGGCAAAAAACTGGAAAGCGAGGGTATGCCCTCCAATTGGGGAATGGCTGAACAAATTGTGGTATATGTTGGTGATGGAATACTATTGTGCTCAAAGGAATAATAAACTGGAGGAATTTCATATGAACTGGAAAGACCTCCAGGAATTGATATAGAGTGAAAGGAGCAGAGCCAGAAGAATGTTGTACACAGAGGCTGATACACTAGTAAAATTGAATGTAATGGACCTCTGTACTAGCAGCAATGCAATGACGCAGGACAATTCTGAGGGATTTATGGAAAAGAACATTACCCACATTCAGAGGAAGAACTACAGGAGAGGTAACACAGAAGAAATACAACTGCTTGAATACTTGGGTTGATGAGGACATGATTGGGTACGTAGACCCAAAAGGACCACACCAATGTAACTATCAATAATATGTAAATAAGTCTTGACTAACCACACATGTTAAAACTAGTGTAAATGAGAGTTAGCTATGGGGGGTGGGGAGCTTGAAGGGGTGAAGGGTAAAGTAAAAATATGAATTATGTAACCATGGAACATTTTTCTAAAAATAAAAATAATTAATTAATAAACATTTCCTATCTGGGGAACTTGCAGCAAAGATTTTTCGTCCTAGTTCTCTACTTCCTTCCTACCTCTATCTGCATTGGTTTTGTTTTTAAAATAATGTCTTAAACTTTTTTGTGATCAAAATTGTCTATTTTATCTTCTGAGCCTCTATCCCCTGTTTGGTCACAGAGCCTTCCTTTATATCAGTGATTCCCAAAGTGGGCGCCACCGCCCCCAGGTGAGTGCTGCAGGGATCCAGAGGAGGTGGTGATGGCCCCAGGTAAATTTATCTTTCCTATTAATTGCTATTAAAATTTTTTAAAAATTAATTTCCAGGGCGCTAAGTAATATTTTTTCTGGAAAGGGGGCGGTAGGCCAAAAAAGTTTGGGAACCACTGCTTTATATGTAGATCTGAAAGATAATTTCTTTATAATGTCTCCCTTTATGTCTAAGTTATGTATCCATTTGGACTTGATATAAGATGAGAGACATCAGTCTGCACCAAGAGTGTTTTTCTAATTTTCCCAGACGCTTTTGTCAAACAATGAGTTCCTTACCCAGCAGCTGAGGTTTTCAGGCTTATCAAATACTAGGCTACTCTGTTAATTTGCTTCTACATGTTGTGTATCTAATATTGAACACCTTTTCTATTTCTTAAGCTGTATCAAATAAAATTTTAAACCTTAAAAGAAAAACATTTCCCAATTACATTTTTATCTGGCTAAGGCTAAACTGGGGAATATTATTGTCTATAAAGTGTGGATCACATCATTGACACATCTAAAGCATTTTCTGGATGATGTTAAGTTTGAAGATAAATGAAATAGAATGTTAGCATTGAATATTAGGAATTATTTGGAATTCCAGGAACCAGAGGAAAAGGGCTAGTGAAGTATATTTGCCTAAAGCCCAGATGAGCGAGAAATAGAAATTATTTTATCATTGGAGTATAGTATAAAACACCTTGATTGAAACAAGAGATATATCAGGAGTTGGGGGTGGGGGATGGAGACATGAAGTTAACCAGGGCATAGAGTCAAGATTCAATTCTGATGGAGGACATAGATTATTAATACACATGCTGGAGTTTTATCTTTGCCCAAAGCAGGAGGCATTGAGTTACTTGGTGACAAACTTTAATGATGATTTCATACTTTGAACCAACAAATGGAAATGTTATTCTGGATCTGATTTTCTCTAAAATGAAATGATAGAGAAACTGATAAGGGTATGATGTATTATTCATTCCAGAGTTTATGGTAAAAGAGAAGAAATTTGGGTATATTCTGGCATATACACCAAATTTGAAGAAAGTAGATTTCAGAGATCAGGGGGAAAAGAGTCAGGTTTTTATGGACTAAAACACTTCAGGGGCAATTGGCCCCCAGAGGATGGGTGGGGGATGATTAAGAATTTCATTTTGAATTTATTAAGGGAAACAATTGCATTGAAAAAGAAATGGTATTTTTTTCCCTTAAAGAAATTTTATTGGACATGTAGTGATCTTGGTAACCAATTTTGATTTTAAAAAACAAATATACAGAAGGTGAAAGTAAGGCCAGATAAAAGAAAGTGAACAGAAAATCCTGCTAAGGTACATTATCACAAACATGTCAAGAATTCAAAGCTAGGAAATAAAACTCAAAATGAACTGAGTTGATGAGAGAAGCTAAGAAAATAGAAAGGGGATTTTTTCCTGAAAAATCCATTGGATTGTATTTAACTCTACTCCATCCCCCACCCATGGAAGGGGTAGGATTAAAGGATGTATAGGAGCTTTTCTTGAGGTGATTGACAGGGGGACACATATTTTTTCCATTTTATTTGCAAAACAGAATGACTTATTCACCTATACCGGACAGAAATAAAATGACAAATTAGAGACACCAACCCAACCAAACTCTCTCATAATTCCCTTCCAAACAATTTTAAAATAGCATCTCAAATTAAATTTTGAATCAAAAGAGCAAAAAAAAAAGTCAGAGTGAGAATCTTTTGTAGCCTATGGCAATTTAAAATGTTGGTAAGAGAGGTCTATGATATTGGGGTAGGGGTTGGCCAGGGGCACAGTTTGGCAAAACTAGTGATAGAAATTGAAGGCAACCATGATAGTAGTGGCTGCAGTAGAAACAGACTTGGGAGCTTTCAGGGAAGATATAGTAAAGGGGTCCAACAAGTGGTCAGAAATATTGCAGAGCACCTTTTGCTGGTACTGAGTGCAGTAAGCAAATATTGGCAAATAATTCTGGGTCACAGTCTCAGGGCAGAGAAGACTACTTGCAATTGGCCAGAAGGGAGTAGGGGTCCTTGTGGCACTTCAAAGACAGAGAGGAACATTAGAATTTGTGGCTACAGGAAAATGGGTACATGGTCACAGGTCCAGAGCCAAGAACAGCAATAGCCCTTGCAGCTGCAGAGGGGCAGCGACTCTTCCTGGTTAAATATCTGAGCACAGGCCAGGAGAAGAGTGAACATACTTCAACTCAGATCATACTACTTTGGAAGCACTGAAAACCTGCAGATCCTCAAACTACCTCTGAAAACAGCAGCATGAAAAAGCCTGAAGTTTGGGGCAATTCTCCTCACTTCTAGGTGAACAGAGCCCAATTTTAGCATAATTCACAAAGTCAAGACAAAGACTAGAAAATGAGCAAACAATAGCAACAGTAACAAAGAACTTGACCATAAAAACTACTATAGTGACAGGAAAGACAAAGACACAAATTTAGAGGAAGACAACATGTGAAAACATCTACAAGCAAAACCTCAAAAGAAAATACTGAGGGGGCAGCTGGGTAGCTCAGTGGAGTGAGAGTCAGGCCTAGAGACAGGAGGTCCTAGGTTCAAACCCAGCCTCAGCCACTTCCCAGCTGTGTGACCCTGGGCAAGTCACTTGACCCCCATTGCCCACCCTTACCAATCTTCCACCTATGAGACAATACACCGAAGTACAAGCGTTTAAAAAAAAAAAAAGAAAATACTGTTTGGATCCAAGTCCACAAAAATTACTCTGAGTTAAAGTGATGAGAGAGATGAAGGAGAAAGTGTGGAAAGAAATGAAAGTGATGCAAGAAAATTATAAAAAATATAACTAACAGTTTAATAAAGAGGTACTTCCCAAAAAATACTAAAGAAAAATTTTTTTTTAATCCTGGGACTCCATTCTGGGAGCATAGGGCCACAACCAGTAGGCAATGGGACACACAGTCGCTCAGGGTCACCCAGCTGGGAAGTATCTGAGCCCGGACTTAAACCTAGGACCTTTCGTCTCTAGGCCTGGCTCTCAATCCACTGAGCTAGCCCAGCTGCCCCTACTTTAGGTTGCAGTTTCTTTAGCAGATGTAGTTTTTACAGGGTGGGGTTGCTAGCCCCACGCCCAACCCTCCTCCTTTTTTCATCCAGGCTAGGGACCGTCCTTGGCCCAGGAGTGGTAAGGGTGGGCAAAGAAACTGCAACCTAAAGTAGGGGCACCTGGGCTAGCTCAGTGGATTGAGAGCCAGGCCTAGAGACGAAAGGTCCTAGGTTCAAGCCCGGGCTCAGACACTAAAGAAAATAATACTGTAAAAAACAAACAAAAAGAATTAGCCTGATGGTAAAAGAGGCACAAAAACTGAACATTCAGAAAAGAACTGAAAAGAACACTTTAAAAAGCATAATTGGCCAAATGGGAAAAAATTCAAAAGTTTACTGAAGAATATAATTCTTTAAAATTTCAAGTCATGAAAAAGTAGAAACTTGTGACTTCTTGAGATATGGAGAAATATTAAAACAAAGTTAAAAGAATGAAAAATATATAAAATATCTTGATGGGAAAACAATTGATTTAGAAATAGATCAAGGAGAGATAATTTAAGAATTACTAGACTACCTGAAAATCATAGTAAAAAAAGAGACTAGAATTATATTTCAAGAAATTATCCAGAAAAATTCCCCTGAAATTTTAGAATCACAGGATAAAATACAAATTGAAAGAATCCACTGGTCATTTCTCTAAAGATATATATCTAATAAAGGCTCCTTTGCAAACATGTAGGGAACTGAGTCAAATTTATAAAAATAAGAATCATTTCTCTACTGACAAATTATCAAGTGATATGAACAGATGTTTTAAGAAGAAATAAAAATATTTGTAGTCATATGAAAAAATGCTTTAAGTCACCACTGATTAGAGAAAAGTAATTTAAGGCATCCTCATATAAGAAATAACAATAGTTGAAAGGGTTTAGGGGAAATAGTTATACTAACAAACTGTTCATAGATTTGTGAACTGGTACAACCATTCTGGAGAAGAATTTTGAATTATACCAAAAGGACTCTAAAACTTTCCATACCCTTTGACCCAGCAATAACATTACTAGTTCTGTAGCCTAAAGAAATAAAAGAGAAAGGAAAGGGCACATATACAACAATATTTATAGCAAGTCTTGTGATGGCAAAGAATTGATCATTCATGGGATGCCCATCAACTGAGGAATGGCAGAATGATTTGTGGCATGTGATTGTGATGGAGTACTATTGTGTTCATAAGAAATGACAAGGGGAATAGTTTCAGAAAATTTCTGGAAGATCTTTATAAACTGATGAAAAGTGAAGTGAGCAGAACCAGATCATTGTACATAGCAATAGAAATATTGCATAATGATCAACTGTGAATGACATTGCTATTCAAATCTATCAAATGATGTAAGACAATTCTGAGGGATTCATATTTAAAATACTTTCCAACCCCCAGAGAAAGAACTGATAAACTTTGAGTGTAAATTAAAATACAATTTTCTGACTTTCTTTTTCTTGCTTTTCCATAATGAGACTAATATGGAAATAGATTCTGAATTATTTTAGATATATAATTTGCATTATAGTACTTCTCTTAATCAGTAGAATGGCGAGTTGAAGTAAAGAGTGATAGATTTTGGAACTGAAAAAAAAAAGAAATGTTAAAGAACAAATAGTGTTTTTAAAACAAAAAATGAGATAATGAACTTCATCATTAAATTGAAAGAATAAAAATCATCAAAAATAGTTACTATCTAAGATATTAAGGAGATAATCTGAATATTCCTAGTTTCCCTTGATGGATTCAAGTTAACTAGCCCAATCAAAATACAACCTATGGCCCTGAAATTATCAGAATATGTAATTACTATAATGTAATGTATGTAATCATTAAAAACGAGAGAGAGACAGACAGACAGACAGACATACAGAGATAACACAAGATTGAAAAAAGGAAACTTCAAGCAAAAAGAAAAAGGATATAGTCTCCAAATTAATTCCTGAAGAAAGTCTAGAAAGTATCATTATAGAGATATTTGGAGAATATCTACAAAGAAAGATGCTATTTACAAAGAGCCATTAGAGGTTGATCAAAAATTGTTCATGACAAACTCACTGCATTTCCTTTTGATAATTTAAATAGGATTACTAAATTAGTAGGTGGATATAGTCATTGATTTCAGTTATCTAGATTTTAGCCAGACTTTTGCCACATATCTCATAGTATTCTTATGAATATTGGAAAATAATGGAACTAGATAGATTCAGATTGGGTAGAGTGACAGGACTCAGAGTAGTTGTTAATATCCAGATGCCAATATAAGAGGAAGTCATTAGTAAAGTACCCTAGGGGTCTCTACTCCGCTCTGTGTTGCACATATATATGTTTGTGTTTTTTTATCAGTGACTTGAATAAAGTTATTCATTATTGGCTCATGAGATTTCTATAGGAAACAAAGCTGAGAGGGATTACTAACATAGTATATGATTAGGATTCAAAGTTCTAACTTCAGTCAGGATTTAGTAAGGATTCAAAAGGTTCTTGACAAGATAAAGCATGAATATAAATTGAATAATATGAAATTCAGTATTTATTAATGTAATATTGCACTTAGATACAAAATTAAATTCATCTTTAAGTGTGGAATCTCTATAGGATGGAAAGAAGCAGGATTAAAAAGTCGTTCTGAATATGGACTCACACACCTACACACATGTACACAAATACACATACAGCTTATGATTACTGGACTGCAAACTCCCAGAAGTCTGCATTACTATATGGTAGCCACAAAAGCTAATGCAATCTTGGGCTGCATTAAACTAGACATAGTTTCTAGGAATGGGGAGATGATAGTCTCATTGAATTCCACTCTTGTCAGACCTCTGTAAAGTATTATGTTCAATTCAGGCACCAAATATTTTAAAGGACATTGATAAATAGTGAATATCCATAGAATGGAAATCAGAATCCTAAATGGCCATGAGACTATCACATATAAGGATCAGTTGAAGGAATTAAGAATGTTTAGCTGAGAGACAACATGACTTAATAGGCAATATGATAACTACCTTCAAGTATTTGAAAAACGTTCATGTGGAGGAGACATTATATTTGTTCTGTGCAGCCCTAGAGGGCAGAACCAAAAGCAAAGGGTGTGAATTCCAAAGAGGCAAATTTAGGCTCAATGTTAGGAAAAACTTCTTGACAATTAGAGTAGTCTGATAGTGGAATGGACTATCTTGAGAGGCAGAGGATTCTTCCTCTTTGGAGGTCTTGATATAGAGTCTCAAAGTTTACTTATTTTTTTTAATTTAAACATTTATTAATATTCATTTTTAACATGGTTACATGATTCATGCTCCTACTTTCCCCTTAATCCCCCTCAGTCCCCCCACCCATGGCCAACACACATTTCCACTGGTTTTATCATGTGTCCTTGATCAAGACCTATTTCCAAATTGTTGATACTTGCATTGCTGTGGTAGTTTCGAGTCTACATCCCCAATCATGTCTAGCCCAAACCATGCATTCAAGCAGTTGTTTTTCTTATATGTTTCCTCTCCTGCAATCCTTCCTCTGAAAGTGGGTAGCGTTCATTACCATAAATCCCTCAGAATTGTCCTGGGACATTGCAGTGCTGCTGGTACAGAAGTCCATTGCATTCGATTTTACCATAGTATAACAGTCTCTGTGTACAATGTTCTTCTGGCTCTGCTCCTTTCATTCTGCATCAGTACCTGGAGGTCTTTCCAGTTCACCTGGAATTCCTCTAGTTTATTATTCCTTTGAGCACAATAGTATTCCATCACTCGCATATACCAAAATTTGTTCAGCCATTCCCCAATTGAAGGACATACCCTCCTTTTCCAGTTTTTTGCCACCACAAAAAGCACAGCTATAAATATTTTCGTAGAAGTCTGTTTATTTATGATCTCTTTGGGGTACAAACCAAACAATGGTATGGCTGGATCTAAGAGCAGGCATTTTTTTAAAGCCCTTTGAGCATGATTCCAAATTGCCAGCCAGAATGGCTGGATCAGTTCACAACTCCACCAGCAATGCATCAATCTCCCAATTTTACCACATCCCCTCCAACATTCATTACTCTCTGCTTCTTTCATTTTAGCCAATCTGCTAGGTACGAGGTGATACCTCAAAGTTGTTTTGATTTGCATTTCTCTAATTATTAGAGATTTAGAACACTTTCTCATGTGCTTATTGATAGTTTTGATTTCTTTACCTGAAAATTGCCTATTCATGTCTCGTGCCCATTTATCAATTGGGGAATGGCTTGATTTTTTATACAATTGATTTAACTCCTTGTATATTTGAGTAATTAGACCCCTGTCAGAGTTTTTCGTAAAGATTTTTTCCCAATTTGTTGTTTCCCTTCTGATTTTGACTACATTGTTTTTGCTTGTACAAACGCTTTTTAGTTTAATATAATCAAAACCATTTAATTTATATTTTGTAATTTTCTCTAACTCATGCTTGGTTTTAAAATCTTTCCTTTCTCAGAGATCTGACAAGTATACTATTCTGTGTTCATTTAACTTATTTATAGTTTCCCTTTTTATATTTCAAGTCATTCACCCATTCTGAATTTATCATGCTGTAGGGTGTGAGATATTGATCTAAACCTAATCTCTCCCATATTGTTTTCCAAATTTCCCAGCAGTTTTTGTTAAATAGTGGATTCATGTCCCAAAGTTGGGCTCTTTGGGTTTATCATACACTGTCTTACTGATGTCATTAAGCCCAAGTCTATTCCACTGATCCTCCTCTCTGTCTCTTAGCCAGTACCATATTGTTTTGATGACTGCTGCTTTATAGTATAGTTTAATATCTGGTACTGCTAGGCCCCCTTCCTTCACATTTTTTTTCATTATTTCCCTTGATATTCTTGATCTTTTGTTATTCCAAATGAAATTTGTTATAGTTTTTTTCTAATTCAGTAAAGAAGTTTTTTGGTAGTTTGATAGGTATGGCACTAAATAGGTAAATTAATTTGGGTAGAATTGTCATTTTTATTATGTTAGGTCGTCCTACCCATGAGCAATCAATGGCTTTTCAATTGTTTAGATCCAGTTTTATTTGTTTGGAAAGTGCTTTGTAGTTGTTTTCATATAATTGCTGTGTTCCTTTTGGTAGATAGATTCCTAAGTATTTTATATTGTCTAGGGTGATTTTAAATGGTGTTTCTCTTTCTACCTCTTGCTGCTCTAATGTGTTGGAAATATATAGAAATGCTGATGATTTATGTGCATTTATTTTGTATCCTGCAACTTTGCTAAAGTTGTTGATTATTTCTACAAGCTTCTTAGTTGATTCTCTGAGATTTTTTAAGTAGACCATCATATCTTCTGCAAAGAGTGATAGCTTAGTCTCCTCCTTGCCTATTTTGATACCTTCAATTTCTTTTTCTTCTCTAATTGCTACTGCTAGTGTTTGTAGTACAACGTTGAATAGTAGAGGTGATAATGGGCATCCTTGTTTCACTCCTGATCTTGTTGGGAAGGCTTCTAATTTATCCCCATTGCATATGATGCTTGTTGATGGTTTTAGGTATATACTTTTTATTATTTTTAGGAAAGGTCTTTCTATTCCTATACTTTTCAGTGTTTTCAA